>NC_091457.1:162816917-163172751 GCF_027789765.1 Dendropsophus ebraccatus | reverse complement strand
ATGTAAGAAGCAGAATGGAAACATCTTCAGTAAGCATGTGCCTATAGGGGGCAACTCATTAGACTCCGAGGACCTTGATAGGAGGTTAAGGATAGGGGCGGGGTTCATGCATCAGTAGATTTCTTCATATAAGACTATGAACAAGATTGTGTTCCTTACAAGTAGAATGTTCCACATTTGTTGTCCCTTTAAAGGGCTACTCCGGAGAAGAAAAAAAATCAACCTGTGCCAGAAAGTTATGAAAATTTGTAATTTACTTCTATTTAAAGAAAAACTCTAGTCTTCCAGTACTTATCAGCTGCTGTATGTCCTGCAGGAAGTGGTGTTTTCTTTCCAGTCTGACACAGTGCTCTCTGCTGCCACCTCTGTCCATGTCAGGAACTGTCCAGAGCAGCAGAAAATCCCCATAGAAAACCTCTCCTGCTCTGGACAGTTCCTGACATGGACAGAGGTGGCAGCAGAGAGCGCTGTGTCAGACTGGAAAGAATATACCACTTCCTGCAGGACATACAGCAGCTGATAAGTACTGGAAGACTGGAGATTTTTTTTTTAAATAGAAGTAAATAAAAAATCTATATAACTTCCTGGAATTTGTCACCCTCAAAACTACTGCCCCTGTGTTATGGTCATGCAACCTTTGTGACCAAGAAAAACCTTGCTTGACATCCCATCTCCAAAGTGTCCAGGAGGCGGGGTCTTCATGTTAGGTGCCCAGAGCTTCCTTAGTCCCTCCTCTCACATTTGAGTGACATCTTCAGCATCCAATCAGGTGACCACTATAGCCGTCAGGCCGTAATGCAGAGAGTTTATAGCCCGCCTTCTTGACTCTTGCTAGGACTGTGACCAGGGCGTCCATACACACCCCATCTAATGTATAAGGCCTAATTTGTTGCAGAATTCCTAACACCCTGCCTTCAGTCTATCGTTGCTACAGTTATTACTATCTCGAAGGTCGATAATCTGTTAATCCGTCACGGCGGCGCGGTCAGGTTACCGTATAGCTCAGTATCGGCCCCCGTGTTCATCCCCCGGCTGATCCATTAGCATATCCAGCTATTACTTGTGTTCCCTGGGATAATATAGAAATGTCAGATCTACATAAATAAATGAAGGCGTAATACAAGTCAATAAATCAAACATCCATCCCGGCCGATACAGAGGGAGAAAGTCACGGGCAACAGCGCACGCACACCAAACGCTTCGCCATCCTTCCGGCCGCCGCGCACAGACAGCGCTCTCATTGAATTAATTTATTCCGGTTATTACTTCTGTTCCTGGGAGTATATCCACATACACGCAATCTGCATCCAGCGCCGCGCTCCTTACAAGACACAGACGTCTTATTACACCGACGCAGCTCCCAAGACGCTAGTCACAAATTAGGGGAATTTATGGCGCCAACTTAACTAGTACTGGGAGGAGCCTGGGACTCGCTTTACTACGTGTTGTGCTAGGGATATTCTATAGGCGTTCTCTTCTGTTCTCTTGGCAACCCATCGACAATTACTCGACTTTTTCGGGATAATTTGAAATATTTAATTTAATTCCGATGTGAATTTTTCCCGTGATTGAAAGCGAATGGTAAATAGATTTTAGGGTCTCTCGGACCCTGTAAAATTTCGCTTCCAATTACAGAGCAGGGTAAGTGTGCGGCGGCTTTGCAGGATTTATTGTGGTATATTGCTGTCTTCTATTGCACCGAGTTTAAGTCGTTTTAAGAAGTGCTCCCTCTTCCAGGACTATATTACTGCGGGAGTGGGAAAGGATCACAGAACAGGAAGGGATTGTTTCTATGTATCATGGTGGAATATAATAGAAATCATAGCCCTTCCATTGAGAGAATAACGGGAATGGTTGGTTTTGTATTAAGACATGGGGGGAGATTTATCAAACATGGTGTAAAGTGAAACTGGCTCAGTTGCCCCTAGCAACCAATCAGATTCCACCTTTCCTTCCTCACAGACTCTTTGGAAAATGAAAGGTAGAATCTGATTGGTTGCTAGGGGCAACTGAGCCAGTCTCACTTTACACCATGTTTGATTAAGCTCCCCCATGGTATTTCTCATTAGGGAATTTGGGGGGGGGGGGGGGTTCCAGGATCTTTATTGACTGGAGAACAGCTGCAAAGAGCGTCTCCCACTCTGGAGGACCTGCCCCGTCCTGTATCACCCAGACATCCCAATGTATTGAATGAGCAGTGTGTTATACTTAAATTCACCTGTGGTGGCGCTGCAGGTAAAAATAGCACTTACTGTTAACTTTATCCATAAATTACAGCTGTTTGCTTGGGTGGTATGAGCGAGGAGGGGACTTGGTGATCGGCTTACTGTCTAAGGACTCAAAGTAGGGAAAGTGGAGAAGTCAAACCATGGTTATCCATGGTGAGCACAGGATCTGGGGGAAAAATGTCACACAGGAAGGCTTGGGAGAGTATTAGTGTTGAGACCAGGTATGGCACTAGACTACCGGGGCCGATGGAGCCACCAGACTAACAGCATTGGGAAAGGCTCAGGTGCAATAATGGCAAACAAATATGGTTGGGCGTACTAACCTGGGGACCACTGGTGGGTCGACTCTGGTGCATTAAGGCCACACAGCAATTGTAGAACATACCCACTAGAGTGTCAGCCTTGGGACTAGGCTCAGGTAAAGGAATGGCCCCCAAAAGTAATCAGAAAGATCCAACCAAGACGGGTCAGACAAAATCACCAGTCTATTAATGGTGGGACCCTGGGTGCAATAAGGTTACACAAGGGGCAGCATTGGGGATAGAGTCAGGTGTAGTAAAAGAACCAAAAAGTAATAGGACAGACCCACCAGAGGACAAGCATGGGGCAAGATTCTGCTCAGTAATGTCACACCAGAATGGACAGACGGGCAATAATGACACACCAGTCAGACAATATCACTAGATCACCAATGGTGGGCTCAGGCTCTGGTGCACACAGGAATTGTAGGAGCATACCCACTAGAGTGTCAGCAGGAGGACTAGGCTCAGGTAGAATGATGGCATCTAAAAGATATCGGACTGACCCACCAGAATGCCTGCAGTTTCCTAACCTCTGGGGCAATAATGACAGACAAGATGGGTCGGACTGAACCCCCCAGAGCTCCAGTAATGGGCCCAGGCTCACCACTGACATACTCACTATAGTGCTAGCACTGGGGCTAGGCTCAGATGCAGTAATGGCACCCAAAATTAATTGGACTGACCCACCAGAAGACCAGTGTTGGGCCAGATTCTGGTTCAGTAATGGCACACAAAAATGGACAGATGGGCTCCGTTACAATAAGGACACACAAGACGGGTCGGAAAAAATCCCCAGAACACCAGAGGTCCAGCAATGGGTCCAGGCTCATATTAACTAGGGTCAGACGGACCCACCAGTTGGGTTAGGTCTCCAGTGCCAGGAGAACTCATCCTCATTGATTCAATTATTAGAGGACTATCTATACATGGATTCAGGGTGGACTCTCAGAATCATTTGCCCATTGGGTCCACAGAAGCCAAGTCCATCATTGCGTACAGGCCGTAATAACTTGTTATAGCCGTAATTAAAGAATCCAATTAATACAAAGTATTATTTAATAGGGAACGAAAGTCACCAGAATATGGAGAGACTATAAAGAGAATCCATGATCACACATTACATAACTGTGCACTGTCGATTTTTTTCTCTGTCTCTAAGGAGTCATCGTCTACAAGACTCGGCGCAGGAGACGCTGCCAGGATCAAGTATGGCTGCAAGGAACATTCAACACCCACCAGGACATCAAGGGAATTACGCTGTCATCATAGCGGAGCTCAGGCCGGGCGGCACCATGAAGATAAAGTGAAAAGAGTGCAAAGTATTTGGGAGAAATTCCTCTCTCAGACCACTGGGACCTCGATGGGAACGACGCGCGTCGTAGTCAGGCACCAAAATATAAAAGAAAAGCTGGAGACGGATAATGGTGATTGCCACATAGTCAACACAATGGTATCTGCAATGCTGATAAGATTCGTAAACATTAACCTGTATCTTCATGAATAATATTACCATCTCATAAGGAGAAGGAAACTGGCATATCCGGTTTAGCCATCCCTCCGTCCTGCGCGGTGAAATCTGAGCCCGTGATTGATGGCGAGTTTGCTTTAGAATGAATTTGTGTGGGAAGCTGTAGTGACAGATAGCGTATTCTATAAGGAGTATTAATATTGCATAATGATCCGCATTCCTTAGAGAACACGTCAGACGTGGGGCAGGACACGTCGCATTGCATCAGCAAAGTCAACGATGGGTCAATGGAAATGGTGCGTGTCCAAATAATGGGATTTATTAAACTAGATGTGGAATTTAAGGTGGAACCATAGCGGAGAATGTCATCTGTGCTGGTAAACGTTATAGAATGAAAAGCACTGGGGGTTTCACTTCGGCTTGTTGCATCAAGTAAGAAAGATAATAAGAGTCGGACTGGCCCACCGAAGGACTGGAGAATCCTCCGGCAGGCCTCCAGCTTTAGAACCTGCACTGACACTGACTGACATGTCGTTTCTCACTGGTTCATTATTGTTGGGTCCCCAGGATTATTTCCTCTGGTGGTCCCCAGATACCCCAGTCCGACACTGGGGATAATAGTGCGATAATTCATCTCTACTTTACTCTGACAAATAATGATAAGGGCCCGTTGCCAGCTGAAGGCTTATTCTGGAGTGTGCATGTGTTCTTAGTCCGGAGACTGAAATAAGCTGCTGCCAGACACCTCTGTTAGCGGCTTATTCCTACTGAGAACAAAAGGGTCGGGCATTTTGATACTGCCTAGTCCTTCCCATTCCTGACATCTACCCAGTGTCAAACTGGCCCACCAGAGTACCAGAGGATCCTCCGGTGGGCCCTCAACTTTAGAACCTGCAGTTTTCTCATTGGTTCTTCATTGGTGGGCCCCCAGGATCATTTCCTCAGGTGGACCCCCATATACCCCGGTCCGACACTGCATCTACCACTGGGACAGACTGGGGAGGCATACACATAAGCTATTCACCCATCCCTGTTAGAATGAACAGGATTGGCCGACTTTGCTCTTATGTTTATGGACGGTTCCAGTGATGTAGTGTAGAGATCTAGTGTGTATGAGGACGGGCCGATCACCTGATTTCGTGCATTTGCACATGCCCTACTCCTTTGCTCTATTGTGAGAAAGCGCTACTAGAGATGAGTGCAAGTTGAGCATGCTTGAGCAACATTTGAATGCAGGTGGCTGAAGAAGTTGGATGAAGCCTGAGGAAGTCCGGGAAAACATGTATACAACCTATAGCCTATGGCTGTATCCATGCTTTCCAGGACTCCCACTGATAATCAAATGCTGAACAATCGGACTTCAGGACGCTCGACTCGCGCTCATCTCTTGGCTCTACCCAAAGTGGTCTACAAGATCCTTATTCCCAGTGCACCACTGACTGCCAGATTTCTTCTAGTCCTAGTAGTCCAGAGTAGCTGAGGCTGATGACCTCTTGGCTAGTGATGAGCGAACATGTTCGTATGTTTGTACGAACATGACGCTAATTGTTTGTGTTCGCCATTCGGAATAGTTATAACAATCATTTTCGAACATATTTGAACTTGCGAATGTACGCCACTACGCAATTTACGTTTTGCATCTGATAATCTGTATGCATGTGCGTAGACCGAAACGTACGCTTCTACTGTATGTTCGTTATTTGTTCGTGAATGTTCAGCGAACACAAACCAACCACAATAAGAGAAAATTTATAATCCAGCAAAGAAAATTTCGGCACAACCAACCGGAGAGAAAAACCGCACCATGTGTATGGTCCCTTGATCCCAAACAACGCTACTGGTGCTCTTTCAACACGTAGACTGCACGACTGATAGTAACTACAAGAGCACTTAAAAGTTGAGGCACTCACCACTGCGTCTTCATAAAATAGTTTTCTTTATTCACATAAATGCAGGAACATAGATACAAACGAATGGAAGGGCGGCAGTCTGTTTTGCGTGCTGACTGTGCGCGCGAAACAGGCTGTCGCCCGTCCATTCGTTTGTATCTATGTACTTGCAGTGGTGAGTGCCTCAACTTTCAAGTGGTTACTAAGTCTTGTGATTACTATTTTTTTTTTTTATGTTTGTGTTTGGGATCCGAACCAAACGTCCCAGTGTTCGCTCACCACTGCTCTAGGCATCGGCTTCTTTTGCCCCCAGCGATCCGGCCCTGAATCTTTTAGAACACGTAAAATGATTTCCCAGACTTCAGCAAGGAACGTCACTCCGGCTCTTTGTTCTGCCGAGTCCTGTTGTACGCTTACTGGGTGTTTTTGCTTATTTGTTGCCTTTTTGCTGCACCAGTCAGTCTTTTATAGGCTGATAAATGGAGCAAACATCTTGCAAATGAACAGCTTAATATTATTAATTGTCATTTTAAAAAGAGATAGCCAGAAAGCGCTCGAATGGAACAGATTATACCTTTAATTACATCCTTATTTCTGCTGATTTCTCACTTAGCAACCGCATTTTCTGTTTACTCTTTAATTGTTGTGTGTGCGAGGAAGAGATGAATCACCCAAAACACGGTCCGCAATCACAACTGCTTACAGATAGAAAATTGCAGAAAGAGCTTTTAATTTCTTCCTTTCTTTTTTTTTTTTTACGTTTTTTTTTTTTTTTTAAGGCCGCCGTCCCGCCTGCCCAAGTTTGAGAGGGCGAGCATGAAAACAGCCGAATGTGCAATGTATCTCCGGATTTAAAAGAAAAAAAAAAAAAGTAATTTTATTATTATAAAGATTAAGTCCAAGGGAAAAAAAATTCTTCTCTGTGAATCTGTACGAGCAACAAGCACTCAATTTCAAAGCCTCTAATCTTTTTTTTTTGTCCCGGTATTTCATAGTGCCTATCACTCCCCGGCAGTCTCTGTTCCCTTGCATGTATTTTATCTTCGCTCCGTTCCAAATCGGAAACATGAAAACCAATACACTTGGCCACAATGTAAATTATACCGACACATACGAGGCTGGGTGTATGTCTAATTATACATGTCCCCCCCCCCCTCGTATAATACTGATGAGCGGCGGCTTAGCACATGCTATTTTGACATGTGTAATCCCGTAGATTTATTTAAACTGGTTTATATATTCAAGTAATGAACGAGGTATGGAAAATCCACCCGTTTAATATGGAAGTAGCACGCGGGGAGCTCTCGCCAACTCCGCTGCATTGAAATGGAAATATTTTCACCGTGACCTTTTTGAGAGAGTTCAGCAGGTCTTCCCGTTTTTTTTTTTTTTTGGCTTATATTGTATTGTTACCGATTTCGAGGGCACAAAAACATCATGGAATACTATGAAATTCCTTTAATCCGGCAGCAATGGGCCGTGACAGATCCGGGTTAGGAGATATTATGTAGATCTGCTCGAATCACTCAAATTATGCAGCAATTTGAAGGCTCTTTTTTTTTTATCTGCTAAGTGTTCACCCTTTCTAAATGATATGAAGCTGGTCATACATGCCTGGAAAATGCCTGTTCAGCTACCTCTACCGTTCCCCATACGCATGTACGTTCCGTTCAATCGCATATATTTTCAATAATACTGGAAGGCAGCCGTTGACAGGCGCCAATAGCAGTGGCTTATCTTGCCTAGAACAAAAGCACAGGGCATTCTGTAATGCAACACACTGATGCTTCTCTGATGGTGCTCTACTTTCATCCAGGGGCAGACAAAGACTGCAGAGAATCCCTGTGTGAAGAATGTGTCTGGGCTTCCCATAACCTAACCACCCCCAACTTCTCTCATATAAGGGATTACAGTGCAGTTACATCCAATGACTCACATGGGACATCATGGAGGACCTTAAGAAGAAGGTAGTGCACTTTTGAAACGCGTCATCTGCAAATTCAATAAAGTAATGCTGATATGATTCCCGGTGAATGACAGTGAAGTGGAGTCTGAGTGCCTTTTAACCTTTTCTTTTCATCTAGTGATCTCTTCAATTAAACCTGATTCTGGACCTTTAGCTTGTGGTGGCCACTTCCCTGAACGTTGATACTTATTTACGTGCTTCTAGACATCCTACCTGTTTCCACGACCAACCCAGGGGAGCACGCTTTGATCTTTCCCAACTACCACCTCAATAACCACTTTGGTAATGGCCCACGCAAGCGCCTTGCTCTCTTTTTTCTTTTTCTTCATGTATAACTCAGGGGCAGACAAAGACTACAGAGGATCCCTATGCAAAGAATGTGCCTGGGCCCCCATTATGTAACCATACTCCATCTTCTTCCCCCATATAAGGGATTACAGTACAGTTACATCCAGTGACTCACATGGGGCATCTTCTCTGAGTGAATCACAGGTGACGCATTCTCTGATCAATGCTGTCTCTGCAAAATCTTCCAACACTTCTCACTAAAGGCCCTAATACATGGAATGATTATTGGCCGTAACGGACGATAATTGTCCTGTGTAATAGAAGGCAACAGTCAGCCGGCTGATCGCTGCTATCATAGTCGTTCGACTTTCAACATGTTTAAAGACAAACGACTGCAATGATCTGCTGTCGCCGCACCGTGGAATAGGAGCTGCGGCAGCAGGCCGCTATCCTCTTTGGGCTGCAGGGACGATCACCCTGGCAGCCCCGCACCCCCCCCCCCCCACCTCCAGCTCCCGGCAGCTCCTCGCAGCCTCCCCTATACTCACCACTATGCCGCGCGCCAACAGTGAGCGGGGAAAGAGGAGCTGACAGCCCCTGTGATATATCCACCACTGCTGTAATCCGCTGCAGATTTTTCATGTAAAAATACAGCAGGAAAATCTGCAGAATTTCCTTATTCCTTATATGAAACTCATAAGTGAGGATGAGGAATCCCAAAATATTTCCTCTTTGACGCGTCACGTTACATCACAGTTCTGCAAACTCGGCCTGGATTCGATTATTAGACATTTAGAATATTGGACGCCAAAAGGAAACGTTCCCGTCTTCTCTTTCGATGGAGACTGGAGCTTCACGCAATGGTTCACTTGGAAACAGAATAAGCAAATATCGTGTTTATACGTGTGATGCAAGAATTCCCGGGAAAAGAAGTTTCCTAATTATATGCAAATGGGGTCATTAACCCTCTCACAGGATTGTGACACCTATTTATTTTCTCTATTTTAATTTTCTGATTGGCAGGTGGTTGTTTTTTTTTTTTTTTTTTTTTTTAGTTTTTTGCTTTTTTTTTTGTCATTAGCCCATAATTCTGCTTTGTTTAAGGAGAAGTCCGGCCATTTTTAAACTCCAGCAGCCAGCGGGGGCGAATTTGATAACGAGTAGGAACTTACCTCTCCCTGTGCCTGCAGTGAGCAGTGGGACTGGCCTAAGGACCCCCCAGTCTCTAGGATCTCAGTGCTGCACTCGTCATGACCTGGTTGATAGTCTGGCTGCTCAGACAGTTAGTCACTGGGCCAAGACGCCACTCCTGTCACTGATTGGCTGAGCAGCCAAGTCATGACGTTGCCACAGCTCAGGGGGAAGTGCTTTCCAGCAGGGGTCCTGGGGCCGGTTCCATCCCTTACTGCAGGCAGGTAAGTTCCTATTCGTTATCAAATTCCCCCCTGCCCCTGCCGGCTGCCAGACTTCTCCTTTAACAAAATTTAAAGAGATTACAGCATCTACATGGACATAGAAAACAAAAGACTGAAGCCGACTTATTGATTTCTATGGGACAATGTAGTGAGCATGCTCTGTGACTTGTGCAGAAGTCATAGTGGGGAGATGGGAGGAGCTCCAGTGACTGATTGCTCTAGTGGTCTCCTGACTGGACACTATGGGTATCAGTCATAGTTGAAATTAGGGGCTGGGAACACACTCAGAGCTCTGGGCACCTAACCAATAGATCCCACCCTCTGGACACTTGTGAGTTTCAGCAATATATATCTCCATCATGACTAAGACTTCTCATATGGTTGCTCCCTTTCCTCACTTCCTTATAGCAATGTGAGTCATTTTAAGACCTTTGAGGAGTTAAAGGGCAGATCTTCACCTGTAAACAGTGTTTGTATAAGTGATGTCACGATTCCTAGAAAATAGTTTCTATTTACCAAAGTTTTTTTATGTTTTTAGAGTTGAGACGCAGCCATCATGATGTTGTCAAAAAATGCTTAAAGGGACAGTATCGCTAGAAAATGACCTATTGTATAAATCAAACTTTTTATGTTAAACATAAAAAAAAAAAAAATGCAGATTTTCCTAATTTTCCATTCTACTATTTATGCTATAAAGTAATCTTACAATCTTGCAGTTTTTATTCTGGCCACTAGACCTAAAAACAAGCTGTTCTTCCTGTTCTGTCTGTGATGATAAGGAGGAGACTGTTGGAATGGGAACCAATAGCAATGCCCCACCCCTCCTTGTAGAATTGCAGCGTCCTGGTCTCCATTACTCTGCTGCTGATATGAACTAATCTTTTGGGGTGCCAATTCTCTCACTTTATTGATGTCTAGAGGTACCATGTGTTTATATTCACTGACAGCAAGCATGTACTGTAGTAATATATACAAGGGTTAGCTGTATTTTTATGTGTTTTATGATGATTTAGTGTGCCATTTGCTTAGAGACAGTAAATCTGGTCACCTCCATCTTCTAAGCCTATCAGAGAGAACCATCCCCAAGATCCAATGAGTGCCGGAGTTACTTCAGTCCTCTCTTCACCAATAGGAAACCTCCTTGTACCATATAAAAGGGTGTATGGTGCAGATCTAGGGGTTCTTGTCTTTTTCCAGATTCTGCTGCAGTAGCCAGAGCAAGAGTCAGTCAGAGAGTCAGCCTTTCCAGGAGCCTGGCTGTCGGACAGGGCTCGCACCTGTAATCCAGTGTTCCTGAGTTCCTGTATACCAGCTATACAGTGATAACCACCTGAGGTGCGACTACCTCTGAGGTTTTGCAACTCCACCCTGCGAAGTCCATCATCATCTCTTGTCTTCCATCTTTGTCCAGGGTTGGAGAAGTTGCCATCTTATCTGCGTGCCCCTTGGCTCACAATCTACTTGTCTTCTTTCAGGCTTTCAGTCACAGAGGGTACTGATCGGCTTCCACGTAGGTGGTCATGGTCCTACAATGCTCCCGCATATGTGACAGTATCAGCAGAATTCCCTGTGGGTACGGTTATCCTCTGTTCCCTTCACACCCACCCCAAGCCAAACTATGCAGGACCTCACCGGCAGAGTCTATTGCTGTTTGAACTGATCATACCTTACATAGTCGCCCGTATCACCCATCTCACCTCTCTAAATTCACCTCTATAAAGTCCTATCTCTCAAGCATAGCCTTTCTGCAACTCCGCTCAACACTAGTCTTGGGATAACCCCGGGATCCTTACATCCCATATCTTACAAGATTACAAGATCCAAGATTTCATGGCCACCAAGGAACACGTGCCCGGGGATCCGTCGTCTTGTCGTTGTCTCCGTCAGCTTCTCATCTATAGCAACTTAATAGATACTATTCCCAAAGAGCGAAACCTGGAGAGGAGACCGATATCGCACCGCGAGTAAAATAATAATAGTAAGACGGTACAAGACAAGGCGACAACAGCTGATATCGTAATAGGATAATGTAGAACATGGCGCACACCCGGGCTTCTGGTGTCTTCTAAATCAAGGGATAATCAATACATAATAGAGCCGAACAAGTTTTCATTTTCCTCCCGTTATGCTGCAACCTGATAGCGGTATTGATTGTTTTTGGGGCGATATCAGGCAGTAATGAGGCTAAGCAAACAGCAGGGGGGGGGGGGGGGATCTCTATTGAGACTATAGCTAAATTGAGAGTGGCACATGTGCGAGCATGTCGGCTATGATGTCATCCGCCCGGGCCGCTCCGCCACCTTACGCCTAAGTGCTCGGGTCCGGGCCGTATGTTTTTATTGGTTGACGGCTGTCTGAATGCGAGCACAAGAAAAGGCATTACGTGCTGCACTTCTCTTCAACCCCTTTAAACGAGAGGAGCATGTCCCGACCCGCATCACGTCATCGATTGTAGCTCTTCAATTTAGCAGAATCAACATGAAGCTTAACACTTTCTCTCTGCAATCTGCAAACAGTGGTGTTATTACAGATTGCGCCGGGAGGATACGGTAAAATAATAAGCCGGCTGAAAGTTTAACCTTGCGAGCTCGGCCGTGACTCATTACAGATCTCTGCATGTTCTACATGAGATCAGCGCGCTCTGCGACACAAACACCTCTGGATATGACACGGAGCTGACATGGATATAGGTGAGAGGGCCGCGCCGGCCTGGCCCATTAGGCATTGCTCAGCATCTGTGCCGGTGGCGGTGGCGCGCTTGTTGACTGTTTAGCATGCATCCGCGGTATCTCCCAGCTAAAATGGCATCTCAGCAACTGCTTAATTATGACTTAATGGGAACAAATTGATAGTTATCTCCAATAAGCCGTTCTCTCATTCCGATGACCTAACAAGAGGGAGAAAACACCGACCGCACAGCAGAGCCGGAGTTACTGATAGGGCAGAGCCGGGAATAACCGGAGAGAATGAAGTATACAGGCATGCTGCTGAATGGAGGAGGTTATGTATGTATGTAGATGTAGCAGAAGAAGGGGCAACACGGTGGCTCAGTGGTTATTACATTTATCTTGCAGCATGGTGGCTCAGTGGTTAGCATGTTATCTTGCAGCACTGTGGCTCACTAGTTAGCATGTTATCTTGCAACACGGTGGCTCAGTGGTTAGCATGTTATCTTGCAGCACTGTGGCTTGTTGGTTAGCACATTATCTTGCAGCATTGTGGCTCAGTGGTTAGCATGTTATCTTGCAGCATTGTGGCTTGTTGGTTAGCACATTATCTTGCAGCACTGTGGCTCAGTGGTTAGCAGGTTATCTTGCAGCATGGTGGTTCAGTGGTTAGCATGTTATCTTGCAGCACGGCGGCTCAGTGATTAGCATGTTATCTTGTAGCACGGTGGCTCAGTGGTTAGTACATTTATCTTGCAGCACTGTGGCTCAGTGGTTAGTACATTTATCTTGCAGCACGGCGGCTCAGTGGTTTGCACATTATCTTTCAGCACTGTGGCTCAGTGGTTAGTATGTTATCGTGCAGCACTGTGGCTCAGTGGTTAGTATGTTATCGTGCAGCACTGTGGCTCGGTGGTTTTTACATTTATCTTGCAGCACTGTGGCTCAGTGGTTAGTACATTTATCTTGCAGCACTGTGGCTCAGTGGTTAGCATGTTATCTTGCAGCACTGTGGCTCGGTGGTTAGTACATTTATCTTGCAGCACTTTGGCTCAGTGGTTAGTACATTTATCTTGCAGCACTGTGGCTTAGTGGTTAGTAAATTTATTTTGCAGCACCGTGGCTCGGTGGCTAGCATGTTATCTTGCAGCACTGTGGCTTGGTGGTTAGCACATTATCTTGCAGCACTGTGGCTTAGTGGTTAGCAGGTTATCTTGCAGCATGGTGGCTCAGTGGTTAGCATGTTATCCTGCAGCATGGTGGCTCAGTGGTTAGCATGTTATCTTGCAGCACTGTGGCTTAGTGGTTAGCATGTTATCTTGCAGCACTGTGGCTCAGTGGTTAGCATGTTATCTTGCAGCACTGTGGCTCAGTGGTTAGCATGTTATCTTGCAGCACTGTGGCTCAGTGGTTAGCATGTTATCTTGCAGCACTGTGGCTCAGTGGTTAGCATGTTATCTTGCAGCACTGTGGCTCAGTGGTTAGTACATTTATCTTGCAGCACTGAGGCTCGGTGGTTAGCACTTTTACCTTACTGAATGATGGCTCAGTGGTTAGCATTTTGGTTACCACTTTGTCTTGTATCTCGGTGGTCAGTTAGCACTGCTGCTAACTGCCTCTTTTTCCTTGCAGCATGACAGCTCAGTGGCTACCTCTTTTCCTTTGTTGCATTGTCGCTTAGTGGTTATTTCTTTTTCATTGTTGCACAGTGGCTCAGTGGTTACCTCTTTTTCTTTGTTGCACAGTGGCTCAGTGGTTACCTCTTTTTCTTTGTTGCACAGTGGCTCAGTGGTTACCCCTTTTTCCTCGCAGCATGACAGCTCATTGGTTACCTCTTTTTCTTTGTTGCACAGTGGCTCAGTGGTTATCTTTTTCTTTGTTGCACAGTGGCTCAGTGGTTACCTCTTTTTCTTTGTTGCTCAGTGGCTACCTCTTTTTCTTTGTTGCACAGTTGCTTAGTGGTTACCTCTTTTTCTTTGTTACACAGTGGCTCGGTGGCTACCTCTTTTTCTTTGTTGCACAGTGGCTCAGTGGTTATCTCTTTTTCTTTGTTGCACAGTGGCTTAGTGGCTACCTCTTTTTCTTTGTTGCACAGTGGCTCAGTGGGTATCTCTTTTTCTTTGTTGCACAGTGACTCAGTGGTTACCTCTTTTTCTTTGTTGCACAGTGGCTCAGTGGTTATTTCTTTTTCTTTGTTGCACAGTGGCTCAGTGGTTACCTCTTTTTCTTTGTTGCACAGTCGCTCAGTGGTTACCTCTTTTTCTTTGTTGCACAGTGGCTCATTGGTTACCTTTTTTTCTTTGTTACACAGTGGCTCAGTGGTTACCTCTTTTTCTTTGTTGCACAGTGGCTCAGTGGTTACCTCTTTTTCTTTGTTGCACAGTGGCTCAGTGGTTACCTCTTTTTCTTTGTTGCACAGTGGCTCAGTAGTTACCTCTTTTTTCTTTGTTGCACAGTGGCTCAGTAGTTACCTCTTTTTTTTTTGTTGCACAGTGGCTCAGTGGTTATCTATTTTTCTTTGTTGCACAGTGTCTCAGTGGTTATCTCTTTTTCTTTGTTGCACAGTGGCTCAGTGGTTATCTTTTTCTTTGTTGCACAGTGGCTCAGTGGTTACCTCTTTTTCTTTGTTGCACAGTGTCTCAGTGGTTACCTCTTTTTCTTTGTTGCACAGTGGCTCAGTGGTTACCTCTTTTTCTTTGTTACTCAGTGGTTTTCTCTTTTTCTTTGTTGCACAGTGGCTCATTGGTTACCTCATTTTCTTTGTTGCACAGTCGCTTAGTGGTTATCTCTTTTTCTTTGTTGCACAGTGACTCAGTGGTTACCTCTTTTTCTTTGTTGCACAGTCGCTTAGTGGTTATCTCTTTTTCTTTGTTGGACAGTGGCTCAGTGGTTACCTCTTTTTCTTTGTTGCCCAGTGACTCAGTGGTTATCTCTTTTTCTTTGTTGCACAGTGGCTCAGTGGTTACCTCTTTTTCTTTGTTGCACAGTGGCTCAGTGGTTATTTTTCTTTGTTGCACAGTGGCTCAGTGGTTACCTCTTTTTCTTTGTTGCACAGTCGCTTAGTGGTTATCTCTTTTTCTTTGTTGGACAGTGGCTCAGTGGTTACCTCTTTTTCTTTGTTGCACAGTGACTCAGTGGTTATCTCTTTTTCTTTGTTGCACAGTGGCTCAGTGGTTACCTCTTTTTCTTTGTTGCACAGTGGCTCAGTGGTTACCCCTTTTTCCTTGCAGCATGACAGCTTAGTGGTTACCTTTTTTTGCCATGTAGAATGATGTTCAGTGGTTATGGCTTCTGGTGATGTTGAGCTTTAATCTGCTATTAGTGCTATAATTTTCCTATGTAATCTCTCTAGTCCCTGGGAGGTCATTGGTCAGTGGGTGCACCGCTATCTCTCATTCTCTCCACGTCAGTGATGGGACCAGAGCCGGGCCGTTCACTGGACAGTTTCTTCTATACTTACTAATTGCCCTGGACAGGCTGGTATTATACTAAGCCATTCTGTACAGTGACGGCAGGTGAAGGGAGAAGGGGTTACTCATACACTGAGTTAAATTAACAGAAATGAAAGAAACAGCAGCAGAACAAAGAAGGGGTTATGGATACACTGGCTGTGCAAGATGTTCAGAAATTAAGAAACAGCAGCAGCAGAACAAAGAAGGGGTTAAACTCAGCACTGAAGATAAGGGGGGAACCTTCATGTACCTTTTGGGCACAGCATGAATTTCCCAGAGGCTGCCGGGAGGCTCACAGGTTGCAGATATACAGTAACCTGTGTTCTGGTTAGTTGTCTTCTGGAGACGGACTGAGCCTAACAACAGGCAGTGAACAGCAGACTGCAGGGAGGTGAGACACCTAGTGGCCGAGACTTTAGAGGCAATGACATAGAGGGAAGTTGTAATGACAGGGACTAATCTATGCTCGATGACCTGTATACCGGACCCTCTAAAGCCGCCCGTACGCCAATTCACATAAGATAGCGACGGTCAAAAACTCAATCTGATGACGTTATTAGGACGGACTGATCGGCACCAATATGGCGGAGGCCCCATCGATGTTCCCATCTTCTGCTGTATTCACAGACCGGTGCAGAGATCTGCGTTTTGTCATTGTAATGAACGGCCTTGTTGTCTGTAACAACCATCTAAGCCGATCAATTACACACGACAAGTCATTCATCACTCCGCCATCCAAAATCACTAATGTACGGTCGGAGGAAGGCGATGGGGGCTACGAGTGTAGGAACCAGGTGGTGTGGAGGCGCGCGGCATGACTGATCAGCCTTACATCTTCCTTCTACCGTGTCTGTAAACATAAGAAATGCAGAACAGATAAAAAACAATGTATCCCAGTCCTTCCTGTGGTAAAGCGGGGGTCTCACCAGTATCCCCCATGTACAGAAGAGGGTATCAATGTCTGACTACTGGGATCTCCACAACGGGGACTCAAATCGCTTCATTCATTCTCTATGATGGGTGCTGGAGATAGCTGAACACTGTGCTATCTGACATATAGAATGGATGGGGGGGCCGTGCACATATGTACAAGCTACTCCACCCTGATGGGAGATTTAGTGGCCGGTTCTTGAGATTGTAGGATAGGGGATAACGTCTAATAGCGTTACTACTGCTTTAAAAGGATTGTCCAATGATAAAACCTATTTTCAACACAACTTACAGTCTGGTTCCTATGTACAGGACACTCTAGCTGGGAATTCAGCCAACTCTATCTTCCTGCCACTATGAGTTAAAGGAGTATTCTGGATTATTTTATTTATTTTCAAATCAACTGGTTATAAAGATTTGTTTTTTTACTTCTATTTAAAAAAAATCTCCAGTCTTCCAGTACTTATCAGCTGTTGTATGTCCTGCAGGCAGTGGTGTATTCTTTGCAGTGTGACACAGTGCTCTCTGCTGCCACCTCTGTCCATGTCAGGAACTGTCCAGAGCAGCAGCAAATCGCCACAGAAAACCTCTCCTGCTCTGGACAGTTCCTGACACACGGTCAGACTGGAAAGAATATACCATTTCATGCAGGGCACACAGCAGCTGATAAGTACTGGAAGACTGGAGATTTTTAAATACAAGTATGTTTAACTTTCTGCTACCAGTTGATTTAAAAACTATTTTCTGTCTCCAGCGTGCCCTTTTAAGTGACATGAGAGCGAGATAGAGCTGGCTGAATTCCTGGCTAGAGTGTCTTGTACATAGAAACAAGAAGTCAGGATGTCCACCTGACTTCCACATCCACAGGATGTCCACCTGACAGGACATTGGGCTGAAGACAACAGAGCAGACACTTCAAAATCAGAAGGAAAGCATGAAAGACTCCAGAGGTAGAAAAATAACATTATTTACCAACTTATGTTCATTTATTAGATGAAAAGAGGTTTCATCATCAGACAACCCCATTAAAGGGATTATCCAGTATTGGGGGGGGGGCGGCGCCATCCCTGTCCTCAGGTTGTGTGTGGTATTACAATTCAGCTCCATTCATTTCAATGAAATTCAGCTGCAAAAGCCATAACTAAACTGAGGACAGGAGAGATGCTGTTTCTGAAAGAAAGTGGACATGTTTTTCTAAGCCTGAACAAACCCTTTAATCTCCTATTATCTTTTATTATTATTATTATTATTATTATTATTACTATTATTATTAGAATGTGTCCCAGGAGATCAGTAGTAGATTACCCTCACTGCTCTCTGTTTCCGGGTCGTAAAGCAAATGCTGCAAACCAAAAGTTGGGTCGAGGTTTCGTGTTTGTAGTTCTGATCCATTAAGGATCAAATAAAAGGTATTGGAAGTGTATGTATGAGTTTCACAGTAGGAGGAGCTTAGTTGTCCCTGAAAGCGTAGTCCCGCCCATTCACTCCTAAAACAACATAAGGGGCGGAGCCTGACACACTTCCTGGGAAAAATTGTCATGGCGTTAACAGCTGTGTTATTTATATTATACTATAAAAGTGAAGGTAAGATATTACACGCAGTATGGAAGTTATGTATGTGTATATATATATATATATATATATTTCCTTCCAAAGACAGCTGGGCTCTAATCAAGTCAATGAAACTGGGCTGCAATACCACACATGACCTGAGGACAGGTGTGGCGCTGTTCCTAGGAGAGAGCAGACATGTTTTCCTGATCATAGAGAACCCCTTTAAGAATGAATTTATACCATGTTCCAGTCTATAGACTATAGGAGAGATTTATCAAACATGGTGTAAAGTGAAACTGGCCCAGTTGCCCCTAGCAACCAATCAGATTCCACCTTTCATTTTCCAAAGAGTCTGTGAGGAATGAAAGGAGGAATCTGATTGGTTGCCGGGGGCGACTGAGCCAGTCTCACTTTACACCATGTTTGATAAATTTCCCCCTATGTGCTTCTCCTACGACACGGCCAGCGACGTCCAGTGGTGTCACCTTGGTAAAGCTCTGGTTATGCACGTCCCGGGCTGTGTGAGCTGATCCTCTGCGGCCGTGTGCCTCTCAGGGCTGCGGACATCTGTCAGACGGCCAAGGCCAATGCATAGCAAAGCTCTTCCCAGGCAATCCCCTGTCAGCCGTCAGCCGCGCTCAGCCCGTCATGCTCTCCGCAGCCCCCATCTACATTAACTAGGACTGAACGTTTTAAATGCTTGTGGTAGGGAACGAAAAAATGTCGGAAAACCCATTCTAGTTACTACTTAAATATGCACTATTGTATATTAATAGTGCCATTAGCCCGTCTCCAATTTAGCACATCAAAGCAAAACCTTCATCTCCTGCCGGTGGATTATATGAACATGAGTGACATCTGTAATCTTATAGGTTTGCAATTTAGGAAATGCTTTTAAATCTTCCCATTAACTGAGTAGCAGTTCTCTAAGAAGCCGCGGATATAATGGCTCATTTAAAGCGCTAGCTGAACTCCGACCCTTACAACACTAAATACCTTGTTTTTTTTTTTCTTTTCGGATCCTGACTAATTGTTAGCAGCCATGTTTAGCATTCCTCGCCTATCATATAGGGGGCAGGATTTCAGCCGGTCACGGGGCAGGATTCCCACTAATGTCCTGGGATTCTCACTACTCAGCATAAGATACATGGACGAGTCCCCCTGATGAGTACGATATACGACCCGAGAGGTGACGCTCCAAGGGCGAGACTACTGGAAACCATTAACCTCTACTAGAGATGAGCCTACTCAAGTCTAATCATTCGGCATGTGATTACCAATGGGTGAAGAAGTTGGATGCCGCCCTAGGGAGTATAGAAAAACACAGATACAGCCATAGGCTATGGGCTGTATCCACCAACACGTCCTCGGGCTGCATCCAATCTCGCCAGCCACCAGTGCTGAAATGCCGAGTTGCGCTCCTCTCTAACCTCTACCAGTATCCTAAGGGCCCCATTACACCGGGCAAGTATCGTACAAAAAATCGTTAGATTGTTCGGATTTGGACAATAATCGTCTAAATTGTTCGGATTTGGACAATAATCGTCTAGTGTAATAGCAGAGACAGATTAAATGACCAACGAGAAATCGTTGGTTGTTTGATAGACTTTGGACCTATTTTTATCGTTGATCGTTTGCAAATCGTTCACATGGAATATGACGTCGTTCTGTCCTTCGCAGTAGCAAAGAACGCAATAGCGACAACAAGACGACCGCAAGAAGGATCATAAGTAACGATCATCATTCCATGTAATTAGGTAAACGATTTCAGGTTGTTCGCCATTGAGATCATTTATCGTTTTGATCGTTGAAAAATCGATTTGTGTAATAGTACCCTTGGGCTGAAATAGTCTGCGCTATGGCCACTGTCTTAGAGCCCTCTGGTCTGTTATGATTGGATGAGTATGCATGTTAGGCCCACAACCCCAGAACGCAACATAAAATCCAGTCATCAGTTTTATGGGGTTCAGTCTCCATGTGAATCCACAATAGATGGGAAAATCCAGGGATCAGGGTCATTTGGATGTGGGACCTGGTCATAAGAGGAAAGCTAGCTGGGGTCAGGATCTTACTGAGGAAGAAGGAAGGCCAGACAGATTTCTGTGGAGAAATATGGCCGGTCAGATGGATCCAGATCTCCATAGAGAAACATGGCCGGTCAGATGGTGGATACAGATCTCTATAGAGAAACATGGCCGGTCAGATGGTGGATACAGATCTCCATAGAGAAACATGGCCGGTCAGATGGTGGATACAGATCTCCATAGAGAAACATGGCCGGTCAGATGGTGGATACAGATCTCTATAGAGAAACATGGCCGGCCAGATGGATCCACATCTCCATAGAGAAACATGGCCGGTCAGATGGTGGATACAGATCTCTATAGAGAAACATGGCCGGTCAGATGGTGGATACAGATCTCTATAGAGAAACATGGCCGGTCAGATGGTGGATACAGATCTCTATAGAGAAACATGGCCGGTCAGATGGATCCACATCTCCATAGAGAAACATGGCCGGTCAGATGGTGGATACAGATCTCTATAGAGAAATATGGCCAGTCAGATGGATCCACATCTCCATAGAGAAACATGGCTTGGTCATATGGACCATGATTTTGGGCACATTATGCTGATAGGGGTGAACAAGCAACATTAATGGATGAGCCCTCTTGTCAGACGTGAACAATTCTGGCTGGTGGAGGAGATGTAATGGTGGGGGAATGTTTTCCTGGTGCACCTTGGCTCTTCTGATACCCGTGGATGGACATTTTGACAGTAGGGCTTACCTAAGCATTGTGGTGTCCAAGTTCATCCCTCAATGGCAACTGTTTCTTCTATGGCACAGCAACAGAATGGCCCCAGGAACATGACCTTCTCCGGCTTTCACAGTGCATAGATCTTAATCTCAAAGACATCTTTGGGACAAGGTACAGAGCATGTCAAGTCCTCCATCTCATATGTTTTAAGAAGTGATCCAGTCCACATGGCCAGATATTCCTGCAGAACACCCAGTGAAAGCCATGTTGTGATGAATTGCTGCAGGTCTAAAGGCCAAAGAAGGTCCATCGTGCTACTAGATGTGGGTCTATAATAGAGTGGCTAGAGAGTCCTACATTGACTAGTGTCCTATCTAGTAGGGTCATAATCATGTGACTTCCGGTCAGACTTCTTCTGCCTCTAGTGACTCTTGTTTGGAGGTGTCATGCCAACCATTGTCTAAAACAGTGCCATGGCCTTCAACATATGGTGCCACTCGATGGATCTTATGGTTGTGTGACCATCATGAGGCTGTGACTGCTGTGTATAGTTGTCTTGGCTTAAAAGATAACTTCGTCCTGGCAGACGGCCATCCAGACAGGTGCCACTTTGTTTTGTACACCTCTCGTTCCTAGGTGCTTGGTTATCGGTAGTTGTCGGCTACAGAGGACTGAGGAGATAAATACTATAATTAGCCAAAATTACGACTTAATGGCTTCTATGACGTGCAAACATTTAGGCGGAGGTTCCACCAGATGATAATGGTACGTTCTCCTGCCGATTCCAGACTGAGCACATGATGAAGCGTTCTAATGGCAACCCGATATTCCGACATCAGCTGCATTTCGTGCCGTGCTGTGGCGAGTGCATAGTTCAGGTACCCATAATGCTCCCATACACACAGAAAAACTGTTCAGCAGAGAATGTGCTCATTGGGGAGAATGGAGAAAGCTGCTGCCGGACCTCCCGGAGTCCTCCATACTCCTCTGTTTTCTCCAGACTCCTCCGGCATTGGCCTATCCCTCCAAGAAGAAAAGGATCACGCAGTTGAAATTCAACATGCCTGATCGCTTTCTCCCCTGATCTCGGCCCCAGGGAGGCCACCACGCAGATTACATGGTTGACCAGTCCTGCTGATATTGGAGGGTTCTGATAACATGTACGGCCAGCTTAAAGGGATATTTCAGCCATTCTCTATAAATTAAAATTGGCCAAAACCCATCTGGGGTGACTAACTACTCCTCTAGCAACTTTCTGACATGCTGTACGCAATTCTATGTCACTCATTTCAAACTTTTTGAATACTGATATATTTTCAAGATGGCGCCTGGCTGGGAACTACATCTTTTGGCATGCAGTGCAAATCCTATGTTCCCAATGGGTACCCGCCCCTGTCCATTAGTCTGGGCCTATCCCAAGCCCAACAGACCCCTACCCATTTATAATACCTTGGACCCAGCCTAGTCCTGTGCAATCTGTACATATTTCTCCCATAGTTTTGTTTTTTTTAGCCAATATTCTTAAAGGGGTTCTCCAGCACTACAAGAACATGACCACTTTCTTCCACAGACAGCACTGCTCTGGTTTCCAGTTTGGGTGCAGGTTTTGTAACTCAGTTCCATTGAAGTGAATGGAGCTTAAAGGGGTTATCTAGCGCTACAAAAACATGGCCACTTTCCCCCCTACTGTTGTCTCCAGTTCAGGTGCGGTTTGCAATTAAGCTCCATTTACTTCAATGGAACCGAGTTTCAAAACCCCACCCAAACTGGAGACAAGAGAGGGGGAAAGTGGCCATGTTTTTGTAGCGCTGGATAACCCCTTTAACTGCAAACCGCACCTGACCATGAGACAAGAGCGGTGCGGTCTCTGGAAGAAAGGCACCATGGTTTTCAACCCCTTTAATTCCCCTCTCATACCGCTGCCTACCTTACATATTGCCAGTCTCTATACTTACCTACTATGTCAGCTGTTTCCCCCTGGTATCAGCCAGACAAGTATCTTTGATAGAACCTAAGATTTTTCCGCTGTTGGACAAATGGCCCAATACATGGAACAGAGGCCTATTAGCAAGATGTGAGCTTAGGGACGGGGTCTGAATGGAAGAGGGAAGTGTTTTTTAAAAAAAAACTTTTAAGACAAGAGGACACAACCTGTGGTTATTGGGGGAAAGATCAGACACTACGTGAGAAAATATTACTTTACTGTAAGAGTAGTAGATGCTTAGAACAACCTTCCAGCAGATGTGGTTGGTAAATCTACAATGACCGGTATATACATATATCTATCCGAAGATAATAAGGGAGGGAAATGTTAAACATGGGGGCTTTTTCTGCTGACAGTCTATGTTTCTAAAGGCCGTATTACACATACCCCGTGCAGTAGGAATGTGTGTGGGGGTATATTAAAAAAAAAAAGATTTTAATTTAAAAGAAATAAAAATAAAAAAATCAAAACCCATTATAAGCCCCCTCCCAATAAAATTTTAAAATACCTCCTTGCTCATTATAGAATATATTTGTTTAATTTTTAAAAAATATTTTAAATTTTTATATCGTAGCGTGTGGAATTGTCCGATCTATTAAAGTAAAACATTGTTCCCGCACGGTGAACGACGTAAACGGGGAAAAAAAAAAAAAAAAAAAAAAACAGGATTGCTGTTTTTTCCAAATTATATATCAGAAAAAAAAAAAAAAGTGATCAAAATTTCTCATACACCATATTAATACAAACTAGAGAAAAAAAAAAGACCCTGCAACTAGCCCTATAAGTAAATAAAAGCGCTATGGCTCTTAGAAGGCGGGGAGGAACATTGCATTAAATTGACCCAAACATCCAGGCATCAATGGGCTCAGTCTTGAAGGGGTTAAACAGGACCTGTAACCAATGGCTGCTGGACATAAGACGACTGCCTGACCATGCAGGAGGACACACAGCAGGACGACCCTCATCTTCAAGGTGTGCACCCCTTGTTAGGAGGAGGTACCGGCTACATTTACATTCCCAGTTGTATTATCAATCCCTGAACCTGCTGAATTAAAAGGGTTATCGAGAGAGTAGAAAAGGTCCTGCCCCTCCTGCTCTCCACCTCCGGCTGCCCGTCCGTGCTGATACTTCCACAGGCGAGAAGGGAAAAAGTTGCGGGCAATGACCAATGTAACAGTAATATCGGGCAGCTATTGGACATTGTGTGTGGCCGTTGTTTCACCCGCCCATAGTACCTGCAACATGTCAGTTTCCCATGCGGCCAGATGGAATCCCAGCTGGAGCGTATACTATGTGTTTGTATATATGCACTATGTGTATACGCTCCGGCCAGGATTCCATTCATTCTAATGCATCGTATGTTTTGCATAAATCACAGCTGTTGTTGCAAATTGCAACAACGGCCGTGATTTATGTAAAACCTACATTGTGTGAACATTGCCTAAGGCTAAAATTATAGACTGTGATTGAGCCTCAAAAGTCTTTGTGAAAGTGAACACAAAAAAAAAATCATTAAAAAGGATTATCCAGGATTAAAAAAAAAAACAAAAACAGCACCACCCCTGTTCTCAGGCTACGTGTGTAATTACAATTCAGATTCATTCCCTTCAATGGAGCTGAGCTGCAAAAACTCCAAATTGGAAGAAAGTGGCTCTGTTTTTCTAAGCCTGGACAACCCCTTTAAGGATGTGTTTACAAGCCAAAACCGTGAGAGGAACTGTGTGACAAATCTTTCCAATATCATTACTGCTTAGCATCTTACAGCATAGGAATGGAGAAGCAGAGAACTGGAGAGGTTTTCTATGGGGATTTGCTGCTGCTCTGGACAGTTCCTGACATGGACAGAGGTGGCAGCAGAGAGCACTGTCAGAATGGAGAGAATACACCACTTCCTGCAGGACATACAGCAGCTAATAAGTACTGGAAAATTGGAATTTTTTTTTTTTATAGAAATAATATAAGTTTCTGGTATCAGCTGATTTGTAAAAAAAAAAATAAAAAAATCCCCTTTAATGGAACTTAGCTGCATAATTACACACAAACTGATGACAAGAGGGGCGCCATTTTTGGAAGTAAGCACACCATTTTTTTTTTTTCTTTAACGGCAGCATCATACAACAATCAGGCAATACACCAGTCATGAACGCCTCTGTACGGAGAAACATTACAGATCAGCCCCGATACGTGTTCACTATAAAATTGTACAACTCCATTTAACTATAGCATTTTAATCTTTTATTACTTAAATACACCATACTAGAGCAAGTCTCTGAAAATATCACAAATAAAAGTTTTTTTTTTTCTTCAATCAGCAAATAGGTGAAAATTTCTACACAATAGCAGATTCTTTCCCCGCCCCTTCCCTTTCGCTGTGGGAAGCAGCAACAATAGGACAAACGGAAAAAAATAAAAAATGTTGGTTTTCAAAAATAAAAAATAAAAATAAAATAACACATACATGCATACGTACATTGTATTTTACAGAGAGATACAATAAAAGTGTTTGTGATAAAGTACCACAAAAAGCTACAACTCCCCCTTCATCGTATGTTCACTTTGATCGGAACATTCTTCCTCACAGCACGTAAAATAGACAAAGAGTGAGAAGAGTTGTCGAGGGAAGGGGGTGCAAACTCTGGCCAGTGCCCTGCTAGTCGGTCAGGAGGGTCGGAAGCGGGCTCTGAAGGCCTCTCCCAATGGATCTCAGTCTTTTCCCCCTCGTCGCGAGGTCCTCCGCTCTACTGCTCAGGTTTATTTTTTTATTTTTTCTCCCCCCCCAAGAGTCTCCCAATGAGCCCGGGTTCATGGAATCCTTAATATGTGTCCTCAGTCATTTTCATACACCAATAAATGTGGGAAGGGCAACCAAGAAGAGAAAAAAAGGTGCAATGGCATGAAGCTGGCACTGATGCTAGCTACAAAGGTGACTTGTCTACTGGAGACGTATGGGATCCATCTGCGATGAACAGAACTTGAGATGAAGGCACGCATTCTGTCGGACTCTGACCTTTTAACAAACCTAAAAAGAAAGAAAGAGAAAGACTATTAGTCTGGTTGCAAACTGCAAATAATAATAATACAACATGACTTTCACATCTGGTAAACTCGAGGTCGGTTTTGGTGGGAAGTCCACATCTGCGTTGGAGGCCCCATCACTCTAGTCCATCCATGCCCCAAAAATGGAGTCGGAGGGTCAGTTGCACAGTGGACATCAACGGTTCCAGACCTGGCAAACTGCTCACATTCGGCTATGTTTTCCGAACCCGAACGTTCAGCATTTGACTCCTCATGGCTGTAGAAGTTGGATGTATCCATATTCTCCTGGCAGCCCTTAGGGTGCATCCAACTTCTGCAGCTGCGGGAAATCCAATGCCAAGTGTTTGCGTTGGGAGAAAATTGGGACAGGTCTGCTTGACACTAATCCTATTGAATTCCCAGAGGTCCAATGCAGATGTGAATGTACCCCAATAACAGCACGCAGCATCATACAGCCTATTTTCTTAGGATATGGCCCGCATCTGGATGAAGTTCTGTCCACATGGCCACTTGATTTTTGTTGTGGTTTTACAGATTCAGCCATGGTTTCACCCGCAGGAGGCAGGTGCATCATCCTGTAGGGCTAGAAAGCTTCTTTGTTTGAAAGGTACACTGCAGGCCAGAAAGAGGTCACGACAGGTACAATGATTGCCGGACTGTACGTGCATCCCACCGTTGTCGATAATTTTCCTGGCCGCACAAAAGATGCGATCAGCTTATAAACAATCATTTTCTCGTTTATCGGTTATCACTGGCCCTCATATACAGGCAGATTATCAGGAACGAGCATATTAATAGCTCATTTGCCAGATAATTAGCCTTTAGTCTTTTGTTATCTCTCTCATTCCCTCTAAATCCAAAAAATAAAAAAATCCAGTGTGAAATTTCCTAATGCGGAATATTAGGCACATGGGGTCTGCTCTGATTCAAGGTTTATTAGCAACACATTAAGGTGTTAAGTACATTTCACGGACAGCTGCAAAAAAATTCGCCTTTAAAAACAAATGATCCCAATGGTTTATGTACAATGGGCTATCCATGAATTAGAATCTAATTTCATTCGTAGAATAGATCCTCACGAACAGAAAAAAAAAAAAGTTTTAGCTTTTGTTTCATTATTAGTAGAAAAAGTTTCGTGAACAGCGTTTAAATTCTTTTGTTTGACCCAAAAAAAAAATTTTTTTAAATTTATAAAAGACAAAAACAAGATTTGAAACTTAACAAAATTTTCAATTATATGTTAAGTGCTACAAAAAAATTTTTAAATACTCAAAAAGACAATTAAAAAGAAGGAAAACTTCAGGGTAAAACCTAAGTGTAAATGTATGCCGCTTTTAGCGTCTCTACAGGATTTTATGCAGCACAATGTAAGTTCAGAGGAGTTGTAAAATGATCTTCTGAACCTACGAGAGCACCGAGTGAGTAAAAAAACTTGAGGTCTGTGAATAAGTTGCCGATCCCCACCCCCCCTCCTCCTTCTGGAGCTCCGGACTTTCAAGCTAATTAAAGTGGTGCGGGAGTAGAGGTTCAATTCCCAAGAGTTGAAGCTCAGTGTGAGGAAGGTAATTTGGCTGTCCAGAACAAAGAGATTAGAGAGCAGCCAGTGAGCATATTTAATAAATGAGCATCAAATGTCCTCCACTATGGACACAGACAACTCCAATTATAGAACGGCCAGGGAATTGGTGAGTGATATGTAAACTAGGAGATTTTATTTTAATAACCAATAAAGTGAATGGCGCAGACCTTGGTGTAGAGAGACCCAGAAGAGATAACATAATACTCTATATGCTGATTGATTGTACAGGTGAGTTTGCTCGCCTTGCCAGGCTCTCCCACCCCCTTGCCAAACACAAAGTAACAAAGAACTTAATTAACAAGTAAGTAAATACTGAGGGGCACATCTACAGGCTGCGGCCGCCCGGCCTGGAATTACAAAGAGGAAACTAAATGAGAAACTCCAGGTCCTGGATAGAAGCTTCAAAGTAAACACCGTCGCTTTTCAAGTTCTATAAAAATTAGAAGAAGAAAAAATTCTGCCATTTTTAATTTTCATTAGAATTTCTAAGACGAGGTTTCTATTTTGACATTAAGCGGCATATTAATTAAAACGTAAGCTGGTATTTCTGTGACCTTTTATATAGGTGCTCCGGTTTTAGGTTTGGATTTATAGAATGGTTCGTTCTTTGGCTGTGGATACGTGTCGAAGATTTGACATTCATTTAAAAGTTTTTCGAAACAAATTCCGAAGACGCGTTCGGGAAGATCGACAAGCATTGTATAATTTAATATATAACCTGTAATGTATTTATATATATTTAAATAAGCGCTGCGGAATCTGTTGGCGCTATACAAATAAATAAATATTATATTATATATTATCCTCTCTTTTCGGTTACAGATGGAATGAAAGGCGATGTGGTTGTCACTTAAGTTGCCCATATACACAGAAGTCGGCCTAAACCTGAATCATTTTGGCCACCCATCATTTGGGCGGTTCCTGTGAATGATCAAGGACATGGGCCGACCGCAAAGTAAGGTTTTTTTTTAGTTGTGGTTGAGTATAAACGAATGAATATGACTTTTTTGTCTTCTATAAGAGGTTTTTCCTGATGGCCTACCTTCACACGGCCTAATGGGAGGCAGCAAACGATCGTCTCTTGCATGCAAAGCATTTACAAGCCTTGATAACCATAAGGGTTGTGCCACACGAATGGTTCTTGGATTATCCATGGCGCCATTCGAATATCTTTTTGTTGGCCGCACATCCCATTTACTTGGGCTGATTATCAGGTACACGATCATGCCTACAAACACTCATTACCAATAATTGGCCAGTGTAAAAGGGCCCTTAGTCTGGCACATTGCTTGTCTTATGTACATGGTCAGCTTTAGTACACTTTCAATAGCTCTTGGCCAAACACATCTTACTTGATCCACCCAAACACATGAACATTTGTTTGTTCTGCATGGGGACTAATCAGAAGTCATCTGTAGTGTTGAGAAGACTTGTCAAACTGTTTAGGCTCAGCAATGTTCTCCAAACCCGAACGCTCTGCCGCCATAGTCTGTAGCCATGTCTTCCTTGCAGCCCTAGGACTGCATTCAACTTCTGCACATGAGGGGAAATCAAACGCAAAGAGAACGTTGCCAAACCCAAACAGTTTGACAGGTTTGCTCAACACTAGTCGTCTGTTGACCCTACTGGCGGTACATATAGATGTGTCTCACGATGCCTACAGTTGGTGAGAAATCTTCACTTTCACAGTTGCTGACATGGTGGAGGTATCAAACACTTTATAAAAGGTGGATATACACCTTAGGAAGCTGTGAAGCAAAATCTTGTTGGGCCAAAATTTATTTCTTCCCCCCCTCCCCCCCATAAAACAGACGCTTGTTAGCGCACGGCCTATCTGCTAGGAAGAGAGAGGATTAGCCATGTTGAAAAGCCAACATGGCTGATTCTTCTTTGTTGCATCATCTGTTGCAGAGTTGAGAGGCCATCGGGTTCCGCTGACTTTCATAGTGTATGGAGAAGACCATCAGAAGTTCTTAAGACCTCAAATTTTTATCTAACTCAAGAATGACACATCAATCACAGATAATTAGAAAATTTAAAAAGTTGGGAAGTTAAGATTGTGAGATCAATTAAAACGTTCTCAACTCCAATCCACTCAATGGAATAGCTGTCTAAACACTGACTGACAGGATTACATGCTGGAAGCATCTCCACATATTGCTGGGGGGAAAAAAACATTTGGAGGGAAAACCCCACTGCAGGGTTGGGTGCAACTTTTCAACCAAGGCCAGAAATGGATTCAAAAATGCATGGGAAATACAGAGGAACGACGTGTACTTCTCCATCCTGCTGGATCCACTTTTAGCTTTGGCTCAAATAACTGCAGTAAAGTTCATAGAAAAAAAAAAGTAATAAAGAGCAAACATGAATATCCCAAATATGAAGGCCAATAAACCAGCTGATATTCTTTGCTCCATATTTATTATGTGTTTTAGACATTGAGAGGACATTGTCCTACACCGGTGCCCCATCACCTTTATAGTCAATGATTGTAATCCTGGAGATCGGACCCTCCACACATGTGACCGCCCATCCTAGTCATAAGCCGCCACCTTATGACATGGGAATACCTCTAAACTAGGGATTGGGAACCTTCAGCTTTGCCTCTCCAGGCATGATGGGAAATGTAGTTTTGTAACAGCTGCAGGTTCCCAATCCCTACTTTTAAGGTAGACTTGGCCTCGCTAAAAACTGGGTTTAGACAGACATTACCACGATACATGTTGTATTGATTGCACATCACCCAAACAAAAAAAACAAAAAAAAAACAATACTAATGTAGAGTATTAAAGCACTGCACATCAATACGCCTACATTACAAGAATAGTACTCCTATCCCAACATGCTCCCCACTCCATCACATTTTACTAATGCCATACAGAGAGCCGCCTTCTCCGCATATTTATTTCCCGGATAAATTATTTGGAGCACAAATAAAAGGAGTAATAAATCCATTAGGTCGTGTTTAAATGTAATCCTATACGGAGGTAATTGCTTTTGGGAAATGGCGCTAAGACACTGGGTAAATAATTCTCTAAATGATACCTAGGTATTAGAATGCGGCCGCCTCTACGGGGAAATGTGTTTTGTTTTTTTTCCTTTTTAACCAAATCCAGAATTATCGTCGGGTTCGGCTATGCAGAGCGGAGAATAAAAAGCATTTTCTTTATTTCTCGGCACATTAATGAAGTTTCTATTGCAAATCCATATAGTAGCAGGGAGTGTAGCAGGGAGTGAAGTATGCATTTTTTGTTTCACTGCAATAACTCAGTGCAGCGTGATTGCCTGGGTTAATGATGAAAAAGTCAAATACGCTATCAGAGCTGATGGAAAAATCTATCACCAATTTGAAATTAAAATTCATATGTGGTCAATAAGATTTACTACCCATGCAAGTGGAGCTGTAAAGAGTAAATGAATCAATGTCATCAATACATAATCAGTATGAAATATGATGTGAATACAATTATGTGCCGGAGTCGAGCATTCCCTCTTTTCCCCTGAACCAGTGCGGAATGAACAGACTTGGTGAGGACTGACAGTAATTGGTACAAATTAGACACAGCAGTTATCAAAATGCACTCACTAGAATAGCAAGGAGACTTATTAGGAAAATGAAGCCAGATCTTAACCAGTCTCCTTCTCCCAGAGATCGGACAACTGTTGAGCTGAACCGCCGCTGCCTGCGTTACCGGGAAACATTCAATTCCGGCTATTGAGGGGGGATGTATGGAAAGGTGGAGGATTGCATTTTTATTGCCCCCGTTTTGCCATTATTATACATACTATATTATGGAGAGTAAGACCTCATTAGTGTTAAAGGAGAAGTCTGACCTCCGGGGCATGGGGGAGAGTAACAAAGGGTACTAACTCTCTTCTCTGCCGACGTCAGAGCCCGGGTAATGGAATGGCCGCTCAGCTGGTGACTGGGGCAGGACGCCGCTCCAGTCACTGAGTGTCTGAGCGAGCTGTCCATCAACCGGGACGAGCATTATGGGGAAACTTGGGGGAAAATGCTATCCGGCAAGAGTCCCAGGGCTGGTGAGATGGCACATCACGGGTAGAGATAATCGAATAGGTGCGGAGTGCAGGTTTGAACAAACCCAAACCAATCGGCATTTGACTCCCGCTGTTCCATGGGGAAGGTGGAGACAGCCCGAGTACTGCCTGGAAAACAGGGGTACAGCCAGGGCCATATTTACCACTAGGCACCCGTGGTCCGGTGCCTAGGGCAGCAACTTGCAGGGGGGGGGGGCAGCACCGGGGAGCAGGGGGAAGGAAACAACATTTTTTTTTGCCAGTAGATCTGGTGACTTTTCTAGGGGGGGGGGGGGGGGGAGGATGGGGTTATGATGGAATTGGTCAAGTCTGGTATTGCGGTGGTATCCAGTCATAGTATGGCGTATGGGGCGTCCTCAGGTTTAGTGCCTAGGGCAGCAGCAGCTGTTAATACAGCCCTGGATACAGCCTAGGTACTTGGGCTGTCTCCATCTTCCCCACAGAACGGGAAGGCAGCGGGAGTCATATGCTGATGACTCTGGTTTATACGAACCTGAATCTCGGCCCTATTCGATCATCTTTGATTACGGGCACGGAAAGAAGTAAGCAATGCTGACTCCCAATGACATTGACACGGAGTGTAACTCCCCACGGACAGTGCGTCCTGCCGCGTGACTCCCCACGGACAGGGCGTCCTACCGCGTGACTCCCCACGGACAGGGCGTCCTACCGCGTGACTCCCCACGGACAGGGCGTCCTACCGCGTGACTCCCCACGGACAGGGCGTCCTACCGCGTGACTCCCCACGGACAGGGCGTCCTACCGCGTGATTCCCCACGGACAGGGCGTCCTACCGCGTGACTCCCCACGGACAGGGCGTTCTGCCACATCCCGTTGTGTTGCCCCCTAAGACAATTTGTGTATCAATAACTATAAAATACCCCATTTAATAACACATATAGCAGGGTCCTACAGACATCCATGGGCGCCATATTACAACTCCGTACAACCTATAGGTTCTGCACAGCCATAAGGTGTTTGTCTGCATGAGCCCTATGGAAGTTTTACACTTTGTATTGAACCTGTCAGGTCTCCCGGCTCTATAATCCTTCCCCGGTCTTCGGTAGACGTGGGGCAGAGAATTGGGACATTTAAATAAATCTCCTTTACTCACTGCTCCCTATAGGCATGGCAGATCATCTACTCCATGGCAGTATGTGTAGACTATATGGCGGGAGTCTGGATCCATACGGAGCTCCCTCAGCAGTAATGCATCTGTGGTTTGCTCATATATAGAATTACTCAAATTCATTCCATCAGATCCAATAGAGAAAAGAGGAAACGAGACGACAAGTTAAATGTTGACAAAATACATATTGTGCGAGACAGGAAGGCAGCACATGACTCCGGGGCGCTCTGCCCGATGCCGAGGACTGAGATCACTTCCTATCAGGAACCATATGCAGGAAAGAAGCGGAGGCCACACACCGGATTAGGAAGCTACGGCCAGAGACTTCCTAGAGTTTGGAACCTTTGCACTGATTTTTTTCTTATTACTCATTTTCTTCTTTTTACACATCGGCCACTAATTCACTTTCCCAATCCCTCTATATACACGTATGCTCAGCCAAGCGTTCACATAGTACTTTATGGAAGCGGCTTATCTCATTGAGCACAAAGGGATCTGTCATTTAAAATAGAACATGCTCTCCCCCCTTTGCTTCCCTCGGTGTTAGGGTACTTTCACACAGTGCAAACGGATGAGCAAAACTTTTACGGGGATTTGACAAGGAAATCCGTGGCTAAAATCTACATCAAAGCTGATTTTCAAGTGCAAATGGTCAAGGACTTCCCCAATACATTCAATAAGGATTTGGATTTTATGCATGGAACCGGACTCCATGCATTCAGCTTACACAAGACCTTAAAGAGAGGGATAAGGCTACACACATTAGATCAATGTGAAGAGAGTAAGGAGAGCATACATGGAGGGCAACGGACACAGAGAAAGCAGAGAACTCACAGCCAGCTCTAGATCCCAGAAATCCCCGACCTCACATCTAAAGGTGCTTTCATTTAGACTAATAGATTTCTCAGCGAGATCAGTGCCCGTTTGCGGTGCCTTTACACCAAGCGGCCGGGCAGTACAAACAATCTGTGCATCGTTCGTGCAGCCATGGAAACTGACAGCACGTATACACACATATCTGTGCTGTCAGTTTCCATATCGCACAGCAGTTCATACTTACCAATGCTGCAGTGATCCGGCATCCTGTTCCTCAAGCTCTCCAGTCCAGCCCCTGTCTTTGGGCCCAACCTCCTCCAGAATGATTGACAGCTGTAGGAGGCGGGGCCTGAAGACAGTGGCTGGACGGAAGAGCCATAGGAACAGGATGCCAGATGACAGCAGCATTGGTAAGTATATACTGCTGTGTGATATGGAAACTGACAGCATGGATGTGTGTATATCCTATGTGCACAGTATATTCTATATACACATCCATGCTGACTGTTTTATTTTATCGCTATTGGCCTTACATCCCCTGTTCACACAGGAAGATGTAAGGCTGATGGCAAGAAATTTTGAAGCCACGGAAGATCAGCCGTGGATCAGGCGTTTTCATCGTCCCCAGCTGATCACTGTCACCTTTATACAGGCCAACTATCAACCACAGGAACATTTCTAGCAACATGCCCTTCCGATAATCAGCCTGTGTAAAAGGCCCTTAAAGGGGGAGTTCACAAAAAAAAAAATTCTTTCAAATCAACTGGTGCCAGAGTTTCTATTTAAAATAAATAAATAAATCTCCAGTACTTATCAGCTGCTGTATGTCCTACAGGAAGTGGTTCTTTACAGTCTGGAGAGCAGGAGAGGTTTTCTATGGGGATTTGCTGCTGCTCTGACATGGACAGAGGTGGCAGCAGAGAGCACTGTGTCAGGGCTCATGCACACTGAGCAATAGGTGAGGAATTGAAGCAGATTCCGCTCTTATTTTCAGCTTGAAATTCCTCCCGTAAAATATGAACAAAGCAACGTCCTATTGTGTTTAATGGGATTTCTGCTCTGTAGAATTTACAAGCAGAATTTTCTGCCGCAGATCCGCTTTCCGCCCAAAGAAGTGACATAGAGGAATCCTATAGGTGTGTGCACACTACGGAATTCCCGTGTATGACCCGCGGCGAATTCTATTGCTCGTACACGCACGCGGCGGCGCGCATCTCCACCCGTGCAATAGACACTATTCTATGCACAGGCGGATTCCGCATTCCGACGAAAGAAGTGACATGTCAATTCTTTCGGCGGAATGCGGAATCCGCCCGTGCATAGAAAAGTGTCTATGGCACGGGCAGAGATGTGTGGGTACGAGCGACGGAATCCGCCGCGGGTCATACGCGGGAATTCCGTAGTGTGCACGCACCCTATAGAAGCAAATGGGGCTTGAATTCTGCTTCAAATTCTGCTTGAATTCCGCTCAAATTCAACTCAAATTCTGCTTCTATTCTGCCAGATAAGAATAGAAGAGGAATTTCAAGCAGAAATCTTTCCTCTTCAATTCCTCACCTATTGCTCAGTGTGCATGAGCGAGCCCTCACACTGGAAAAAATACACCACTTCCTGCAGGACATACAACAGCTGATAAGTACTGGAAGACTGGAGATTTTTTAATAGAAGTAAATTACAAATCTCTGGCACTTGCTGGGACCAAAAATTTTAAAGGTGAACAACCCCTTTAAAACATCAACCTCAAAATGAAAAGTATCTGAACCTAGGAGCGGGCTGCAAACTGCATCAGGGCATCTAAAAACAAATGAAGATTCCCGACTCAAACTTAGCGTAACGTTTTTACTCCCTAACCTACGGTTTTCCATATCAACCCCATGAAAGGTTTTTCCACAGCTTTTAATTCTAGTCCTCTGGCTCCCAATTAGCCGCTCTACGTCAGATTATCCCGGCCGATGATGATGGGACTGAGCATCTATAGGGTGAGGGGGGAGGGGGGATTACAACCAATAACACGGGACAATTAGAGCATGGTTGTGTATAAAGGAGCCCCCCGTCTGGTGTCGGCCCCTCCGAGGTCACCGCTTAGTTTCCTGAGCTTTAATTAACAGTAAACAGACATAAAAAACCTCATTAATTATTTCAGCTGGAATTATAATTAAAAATCCCCTGTGAACAAAAGTCCTTGTGTTGTACTCGCTGAAAATGCTTCAGATTGCGTTCAGCAGTTTCTTAGTTACATCTGTTTCTCAAAAGGCTTGTTGACAAATACGGCCGCGGATAGAACTCGGAGGGGTCATCGCCCAGTTATACAGCGTCCGCGCATTGCTGCCAGTCAGGACTCTAGAAGAGCCGAGTGACAACTACTCAAGGAGCTGGGTACTTCTCAGATTCCCAAGCGGATCACGTCCATCTTGTTCTGTTTTAATGGACTAATCAGAGGCCGATTTTGCTTCTCTCTCGGGGTCCGCTACCTCATGTACATCCTGACTGATTTTAATATATTAATTGCCAATCCCATCTGCGAGGGGCCAGCAGCTGACCTCTATGTCCACCAGTAGCCATTGGTGTATGACAGGCTCCGCTCCACCGCACTATTACATGGACAATCCCCGGGGTCCTGTGTAGGCTCAGACTCTGCAGCCGGTACAGAATCCTTCATCTTGTGGTTACCCCACAGTTCAGCGATGAAGAACCTTGTACTGAATTCTGCTGCATTAGGTCCTATACTATAATGTAGGGATGAAAGTAATAGCAGAAGACGACGAAGAAATAGGTTAAAAGGGACTCGAGAACAAGTAACTAAGTCTCCCTATAAAACCTGAAAGCAACGGCAGTCGGGAACGTACCCTATAACGCACCGTTATAGGGCCATAAACCTAAAACCTTTATAGGATATCACCAACTGGTTCCTTGTTGTCCACCATTTTGGATTAATGAAATCCTGACTAATGGGTTAGTCAATAAGAAGAGCGATAAAAAAATTCGGGAAAATGTCTGCCTGGCAGGGGTGTACTAATAGGGGGTACAAAGAAAACATTGGTATAATGGGACACGGTTAGAGTAGGTCCGCTATGAGCCATGCATTGGGGTCCAGAAGCTTCAGGTAATGAAGAGGTGGTAAAAACTCTATAAAGTACTTCCAGAATACCCCTTTATTCACATTTTCTATAAAAATTTAAAAAAAAAACAAAAAAAAAAAACACCATAACAATAAAAGAAAAAAAAAATCTAGTTTGGCACTTTTTTTTTGGACACTGAAGATAATCTGGAACTTTAGAAGGTGGGGAGGGTCTCCTAAGGGTATGTTTACACGGCCAATTTCTCTTGGAAAAAACACAGCAGATAGCGGAGACATATCCTTGCATTTGTGCTACGTATTTCACTGCTGCGGTGGATTTTACTGGCGCTTTGGAGGTGGATTTGCCCAATTCAACAGGCGAATCCATGTCCTGGCAACCGACGCAGAATAAACCATGTTGTATGTAAATAACACGTCACAGTACACAGTGACCCGTGCTGCTTATTTTCAATAAAAACTATAGAACACCTATTAAATTCACTCTTCGGGTACGTTCACACTTACCGGATCCGCAGCAGATTTCATTTAAATAACTGAACACAGCATCAAATCTGCACCATCAAATCTGCGAATCCTGTAGGTGTGAACGCACCCTTCAAGTATATTCTGACATACGTGAACCTGCCATTAGAGTGTGTTCAGATGTGACAGGATTTTCCTGGGCCGATTTAACTCAGGAAATTCACTGAGAATTAAAAAAAAAAAAAAAAAAAAAAAGGAGGATGGAGTTTTCCACGTGGAAACATGAGCACGTTGTGGATTTCCAAATCCGTTTGTAGAGATAATGCCGCAGATTTCCGTCGCCCCTATAGGTGTAAAATCCACAGAAAATCCATAGAGAAATAGAGGAGAGGATGTGTGTGCATTCTCTCCGTCCCCGTGCCGGGTACATGGAGTAAGAGGAGAAGAGTGTAAGTAGGTGTGAATGAAGCGGGGACAGAGAGGATGGCGGGAGGTGGTGGTGCGGTATGAGGGGTATTGTCTAATTGCTGATTTTTCTTTTACCTCCATTTTTCTTCCCTCTTTTATTGAAAAAGATTTAGTATGGAATTTTTAAAGTTAGGGTTAAGGTTGGTTTAAAGGGGAACTATCAGCAGGTTAGATGAATGTAACCTGCTGATATCGGCCAGGACACTGAGGAGGAAGGTATGGGTGTTATCTTCCTCCTCTGCGGTGTTGGTCCTGCGCTGTTAGTCAGAGTAATCTTCGCTTTGGTGCACTGTCGCGTCATTGGCCCGCTTCTTCCAATGATCATCAATGGAGTGGGGGGAATGGATGACACGGCAGTGCTCCTAACAGTGCACCAAAGTAAAGATTACCCTAAGAGCGCAGGACCAGTGCCAAGGATGAAGGTAACACACACACCTTCCTCCTGAGTGTCCTGGGCGATATAAGGGGCTATCAGCAGGTTAGGTTGGGAAGGAGAAGAGAGGGGAGCAGAGAAGAGAGGGGAGCAGAGAAGAAGAGAGGGGAGCAGAGGAGAAGAGAGGGGAGCAGAGGAGAAGAGAGGGGAGCAGAGGAGAAGAGAGGGGAGCAGAGGAGAAGAGAGGGGAGCAGAGGAGAAGAGAGGGGAGCAGAGGAGAAGAGAGGGGAGCAGAGGAGAAGAGAGGAGAGCAGAGGAGAGGAGAAGAGAGGGGAGCAGAGGAGAGGAGAAGAGAGGGGAGCAGAGGAGAGGAGAAGAGAGGGGAGCAGAGGAGAGGAGAAGAGAGGGGAGCAGAGGAGAGGAGAGGAGAAGAGAGGGGAGCAGAGGAGAGGAGAGGAGAAGAGAGGGGAGCAGAGGAGAGGAGAAGAGAGGGGAGCAGAGGGGAGCAGAGGAGAGGAGAAGAGAGGGGAGCAGAGGAGAGGAGAAGAGAGGGGAGCAGAGGAGAGGAGAAGAGAGGGGAGCAGAGGAGAGGAGAAGAGAGGGGAGCAGAGGAGAGGAGAAGAGAGGGGAGCAGAGGAGAGGAGAAGAGAGGGGAGCAGAGGAGAGAAGAGAGGGGAGCAGAGGGGAGCAGAGGAGAGGAGAAGAGAGGGGAGCAGAGGAGAGGAGAAGAGAGGGGAGCAAAGGAGAGGAGAAGAGAGGGGAGCAGAGGAGAGGAGAAGAGAGGGGAGCAGAGGAGAGGAGAAGAGAGGGGAGCAGAGGAGAGGGGAGCAGAGGAGCAGAGGAGAGGGGAGCAGAGGAGAGGAGAAGAGAGGGGAGCAGAGGAGAGGAGAAGAGAGGGGAGCAGAGGAGAGGAGAAGAGAGGGGAGCAGAGGAGAGGAGAAGAGAGGGGAGCAGAGGAAAGGAGAGGGGAGCAGAGGAAAGGAGAGGGGAGCAGAGGAAAGGAGAGGGGAGCAGAGGAGAGGAGAAGAGGGGAGGAGAGGAGAAGAGGGGGGAGCAGAGGAGAGGAGAAGAGAGGGGAGCAGAGGAGAGGAGAAGAGAGGGGAGCAGAGGAGAGGAGAAGAGAGGGGAGCAGAGGAGAGGAGAAGAGAGGGGAGCAGAGGAAAGGAGAGGGGAGCAGAGGAAAGGAGAGGGGAGCAGAGGAAAGGAGAGGGGAGCAGAGGAAAGGAGAGGGGAGCAGAGGAAAGGAGAGGGGAGCAGAGGAAAGGAGAGGGGAGCAGAGGAGAGGAGAAGAGGGGAGGAGAGGAGAAGAGGGGGGAGCAGAGGAGAGGAGAAGAGAGGGGAGCAGAGGAGAGGAGAAGAGAGGGGAGCAGAGGAGAGGAGAAGAGAGGGGAGCAGAGGAGAGGAGAAGAGAGGGGAGCAGAGGAAAGGAGAGGGGAGCAGAGGAAAGGAGAGGGGAGCAGAGGAAAGGAGAGGGGAGCAGAGGAAAGGAGAGGGGAGCAGAGGAAAGGAGAGGGGAGCAGAGGACGTCAGTCAGGGAGTTTAATATAGTTAATACTGGTCTGGAAAATTTGAAAGACTTAATTGGTGGAACTCCTATGGATTTTATGGTTTAAAATTTATATTTAATAAAGACAATTTAAAGAGTGGGAAAAAAGTTAAAGAAATAGTCACATACAAAAGTGCAGTTACATCTTTTTCTTCTTGCAAAAAAATAAGAAAATAAAATTGAAGCCTAAAGCCTAGAAGAAATAAGATCTGCTCGGATACAGCTGAACATGTAAGAAATGCAAAGCAGGACAGAAAAGATAATTGTGGCAATTAGCCCCTGGGGAAAAAAAAGCTTGTTAATAAGAAGTATTCACCTTCTGGTCTGGCAGTAGTGGATTGCTCTGAAGTGAATTCAAATGACCATTGATAAGAGCTGTAGGTCTATCATGTTCGCAGAATAAACTGCCATTGATGTAGTGAAACCGGTCCCCGGGGACGAGGCGATTCCGACAGGTTGAGCACGTAAAACACTGCAAGGCAGAAGAAGAGGGAAGGTAAGAGAAACAAATTAATCAAAAGAAAAAAAGCTTGATAAAATAAAACTCTCTAGATCACCGTTCAATCAAGCAAATCTAATATAGCCGCATTTTAACTCCTTTCGTGCCGGCTAAAAACTTCCCCCAGACCTGATTCCACCTTGTAGTACCTTAAGATGATAGACGTTTCCTTGTGCCCTCATGACCAGTTCGCTGGCTGGAATTGACTGCCCACAAGCACTGCAAGCACCGCTATTCCCGAATAACCTAGAAGAACGAGACAAAAGGGGAGAAAATTAAGATTGATTATCGGAATGACGCAGCGTACCTCCAAAATCATTACAGATCGAAAAACCTCTGAAGACGCGCCGCTGGGAGAACATACAGGGGGGCATTTGCTTTGGGTTTTTTTTTGTTTTGTTTTTGCTTTCGATTCGCAAGGCGTCATAGTATTTAATAATAACAACCCCCCCCCCCCCCCGCCCCAAAAAAAAAAAAAAAAAATCCAGAACAATTCTGTTCTACACACATTTTATCAGATTTTCCAGGCTCATCACATAAAAAAAAAAAAAATAAGGCAGATACAATTCATGACTGGAGTTTAAATGCATTGTGTCCTTGAAATTATTTGAAGAACTCTCTTTTTGTGGTTTAATCATATCAAGAGATATGAGTCATCAAAGGGGTTAAGGGGATTTGATTGTATATCTAAGAAGACATCATGCTCTGTGTATTGAAACTCTAGCAAACCGCCATCAGAGCAGAGTTTCCATTAGGAAGTCACTGCTATCCAGGTTGATATATAATGTGTATGGGTTAACCTTTTCAATCATAGTGTCAACACTTTAGATTTGCCTCCGCTCATCTCTTTCATTCTAACCTTCTCTCTCTCTCTCTTGATAATGAAATGCTTGCTCCGACTTCCCTCTATCTGCTCCTGAGTCCACAATTTAGATTACTTCATCTCTGCTAGCAACAAACTGAATGAAATTTCGATTTGAGCAGAAAGTAATTTACCGGGATCTGGACCCATTTGTCATCATATCTCTCTGGGTGTTTGTTGTATCACTGCAGTTTTCCTATGCAATCAAATGAGACCACAACATCTGCCATAGGGGGGGAGTGTAGAAAAGAGGGGGGCGAGATGGGGGAAGAGAGGAAAAAAAAAATAAATTATATACATAATTTCTTAATACGTTTAAGCACTCGCCAAAACAGTGCGCGCGTCGGCTAATGAAGATTGCATTTTACCTCCGTCACGCGAGCGAAAAGTTAATTTCGTTTGACATTTTGCCTTTCAGACGGCACCGGTGGCTGGCTGGTAATATCGTGAACCCTAGGATAAGTCTTCTCTAAATGGACAGATGTTAATTACGGAACGATTTTTTTTTTTTTTTTTTTTAATTTAAAGGGGAAAGCGGAGGCGGATCCGAAATTGAATCTTAAGATTGGCTTGCCTATTATATCTAGTGGATGAGAACACTTGACAATGAAAGGACAATGGTGTGACAATCCCATCTGCCTAATAGGACTTCACAATGGGCCTGGGGTCTATGAGTGAACCTGCTGAAAGTGTCTGTATGCATGTTTTCCTCGGGCGGCATCCACTTTCTTCAGGCAGAGGCCGATTGTTCGGGTTCGTGCAAACCCAAACTTTCAGCGGGTTTGCTCATCTCTAGTGTCTACATAATGGGGCGACCATAAAAAAAGTGGAGACCATGCCCATAGGAACCCATTAGAAAGTGAGAGATGGGATTTAATATGGAGGAGGATAAGAATCACGCTTTGCATGCCAAGTTCTGTCATTTTCAGATTGGTTGCTATGGGCAACAGACAGTATTGCTTTATGGCAGTATCATAAATTTGCCTTCAAGTTGTTACCATGCTATGTTATACGGTTGTTGCTTTGATTAAAAGCTACGCTGTGATTGGTTGCTTTGGGCAACAAACAGTTTTACTTTCAGGCAGTGTAAAGAAAAATAATCTCAAAAGAAAACTATGTTGCCCATAGCAACCGATCACAATTTTTATTTCTAATAGCCTTTCTGTGCCTGGTTACTATGGGCAACAGACTGTTTCACTATCTATAAGAAAAACAGTCTGTTGCCCATAGCAACCAGTCACCGCACAGCTTCCATTTCCTATACAGCGCTTGAAAAACTCAAGCTGCGCTTTACATAACTGGTTGCTATGGACTTTTTTTTTTTAGACAGCATACCTCAGAGTCCTTGCTGCCCATAGCAACCAGGCCAGTCCAGTTCAGTTTAGAAAGTGGGATTCTTGTTGCTATGGGAAACAAGGCCCCTTTCAGAAAGTTATGAGGCCGATTTCTTTGTAAGGTCCCAATGCTGGGCCCAGTACACACACAGCATCTTGCTGAATACTTCATTATATGTCTATACTGAGCACAAAGTTGGGGACTTCTCACAGGATAGAGGCCTCAAGTTGATCACATAGTGGCCATACTGCCATAGCAACAACAGACCCGCATATCAAAAATTGGATTTAACCGGCTTCAATGGGCAGAAAGATTTATGATACTGTCCAAAAGAAATAAAACCAGTCTTTGTTGCTCTTAGCAACCAGTCTTAGCCCAGCCTGAATTATTAGAAAAAGTTGTGCTGTGACTGGTTTCTATGGGCAACATATAGTTGATAAGTTTGTGACACTGCCTAAAAGTAAAACCTTGCTGCTCACAGCAACCAATGACAGTGCAGCTTTTAAGAACTATACTAGAAATAAAAGCTGTGGTGTGACTGGCGGTAACGGGCAACAATTTGGTTATTACGGTACCCATAAAACTAATACTAAAGTCAGCTGGCCCCATGGCCACCAGTAGATTTGGACGACAGGTGTGTGAGGGACTAGCTACCAAAATATGATGTCGATAAAGAGATGAGTTGGGCGAGAGATGGATTTTCACCACTCCATCCCCTTGTTCTTGGAGGGATAAGCCAGTGCCAGAGCCGGCATTCTGCTGACATACCTTATGTATAGGAAAGTGCAGCAGACCATTGCTATGAAGTGGCCACCACAATAAATATGTATTGTAAACTGGGGTACACACTTTATAATTTGAGGGGGCACCTCCAATGCATGGAATACATCCACAGCCTTATTGTGTCAGGCTTAAGAAGTTGGATGCAGCCCTGGAAAACATGGATACAACCTATGGCCTATGACTAGAGCATTCGAGTTCGAGTTGCACTCTTCTCCGGCCTTGACGTAGGACTGGGGTTTTCTACAGCTTGGTATCCGCAGAGTGAAGAGAATCCACAACTTTCCGCCTGTCTAACACAGTCATAAGCGTAGACCCCATTACCCCCACCATTGGCGCCTTCTCTAACAGGAAGTAATATACCGGGGGCGTCTCTGCCGACAGCTCTTCCACACATGAAGCTTGTAGATCCCTCTCTCTGGACGCCATCGTATCATTTGTTGTTGTAGATAGCAAAGTGATTGTTTTACCAGGTGCTTCACACATGCTATGAAACCAGAGAGATAGACCCCCCCAAGGGGGAAAACCAGTAGGAAACTTCAGTTTTTACTAGAATGTCCCATAAAAACTTTGCACCTGGGTCTTCAAGCGCGGAAAATAACGCAGAGTCAATAAGAGTCATGGCTATGTCATACCAACCCATAGCTTCCATAGGCCATGACATCACATACATTGGTATATAGCAAGTTACACCTCTGACCCCTAACCGTAATCTTGAGACCACGTGCACAAAAAAATATCTTCATTTCCTGTGGAAAGGTCTTATTCTTAAGTCTTTATATAACCAAGAAAAAGCCATCAATAACTGGTACTCAATGGCTGCAATCAATGGCAGCCGTATACAACACACATATACACAGTCACACATGTCCATTTCTCACTAATATTCACTTTACTGGGATTAAGCTGCAATACCAGACACAACCACTGGACAAAAAGGGGGGCGCTGTTGCAGTAAATTCTGTAGGCTTGAACCTCGATATTCATCGGCTCCATTGTGTTTCCAGTTCCCGGATGATATTAATATCTGTAACAGTTCACGTCCTTCTACTTTACCTTGAATATGTTTTATTAAGTATTACCTTGTGTGTAATGTGAATATTGAGCGTCTTTCTAACGTGCTGTCGGGATTACATTAAGTCAACGACTGGATGGATCTAAATGGGAATAAATTACAATCTTTAAAGTTGTAAAAAAAAAAAAAAAAAAAAAGTCAATGTTACTTGTGCTTTACATTCAACAGGTTCCGAAGGTTTCACAGAGCGGAGAGCAGGTTTTAATTGTAAATATTGTGGGATTTTTTTTATACGTTTATAAATATTTAGTCTAACAGTACGGACTGTAACGGTGGCCGTACACGCAAGAGCAAAGAATTCCCGCACCCAGTCCTTGGGTGGAACATGGGGGTTTGACTTAAACTTACTGCCCTCTTTTCCTCGTAAAGGAGAAGCATGCTCAGCCAAGGCAAGCGTGCATGTACATAGAGGAGGGGTGTCGGGAGGGAGAGCTGGGGGGCGGACGAGCATTGGAACTAACAGCTATTGAAGGCGCTTTGTCCCCCTTCATTTTATGAATAAAACCAGGTTCCAATGCATGGAGTATGTACGTTATCCCTGTAGGGCTGAGTTCACACTGTGTACACTATTATTGCAGATTATAAAAGGAACTTATGCTACTGGCAAAATGAAACCAACAGATGTGTAAGGTATGCTAATGTATAGTATATGGTACTGAATGTTAGAGTGGTATTACACCGGACAATTTATTTGGCGATTAACGATTTCAAACGACGAACGGTCTTAATCGCTCACCCTATTACACAGGACGATGATCGTTACTTAGTCGTTCTTGCGCTCGTCTTTTCCTGGCTGAAAGACCAGGGAACGAGCGAACGACGTCTTATTATACCGACTGGTGTTTGAATGATATGTGAACGAACAACGATGAAAATAGGTCCAGATTCTATCAAACAATCAACGATTTCTAGTTGGTTGTTTAATCATTGCCTGCGATTATCGGTTAAATCTGAACAATCTAAATTGGGCCAAAAAAAATAAAAAAAATTGCATATGTGCTATGTACTACAGTATAGATCAGGGGTAGGGAAGCTTTGCTCTCCAGCTGTTACAAAACTACAACTCCCATCAGGCCTTGACAGCCATAGCTTTAGCTGGTAAGCCAAGGTTCCCTACCCTGGTATATCGTAGAAGGCCTTTGCACAACCTGACAACCTTGTTCATGTCTCAGAGACATAAGTTCATAAAAGAAAAAAATTAAAAAAAAAGTTGCACTTTTTTCTTTTTGCCCTTAAAAAAAACGATCATGTCAAATCACGGCGCGCTCCATTGGATGACATTCTGCATGAATTAAATCTAAAAAAGCCATGATGTGCATTTATACGGAGCCCAACATGGCGGCACACAGCAGTATGGAGCCACTCTTGGTACAGCCCGGCTCTGCACTGTGCACAAGGCCTCGATAGAAGAACCTTCCCTGTTTCTTTGCCCTTTGATTTCGTCCAATCCTCTATAAATCTATTTCTGCAGAATTCATCCCTTACTAAAAAAAAAAAAAAAAACTCCGCTTATGAAATAAATACATTAAAAGGCTGCCCACCTACAACGTCCCAAACCAGGCCCGTCTTTCAATAATTGCTTGGAAAGCCTTGTTCAAGTCCGATTACCCCCAGGACATCTCTGAAATAAACCGAGGAATGCCCAGTGTGCTTTTAAAGAGGTTCTGCAATTGAATTGTCCTGCGGTTGAAGAGACAGCCTTCAAGATAATGAATGGTGGGCCGCAACACACAATAGCGAGACTGCAACTGTCCCTCCGCCACCCAGTCGGAATGTAGTGCAGCCCAGCAGGGGTTAATAAGGAGTCTTCGCCACCACCAGAGCTTCTCATTACAGCGACATGCTTCCTCCTTAGGAAAGGAGGGGAAAAAAACTAATTGCCCGGAGTTTTCTGGATCTGATCTTGCAGGAGGCTTGTCATGTTCAAACTACTAATTTGCTGTCGCCACTTTATTGAAAATAGCCTGTAAGTTGTTATTAAATGTATCGACTGAACGACAGGGAGAGTAGTAAAAACTGCCCCTTAAGATGGCTTTTAATAGGAAGCCCGAGAAACAAATTTTGCAGCAGCATCGATTTGGAGAGTTCAATCAAAACTCCATTTCAAAACTAATTAGTCTGAGGCCCGGGATCGCACGCTGACACGTTCCTGCAGAATGCTCAGGGTGGTGGGAGCGGGGGAGGGGGCCACAACACGTGCTACTTCCGGACATAGGAGCCTCTGGGCTGCCAGGCCCCTAATACAGAGAAAGGCCGGGAAAGCGGAGGAAATGAGGGGATCCCAAAATACTAAAGAGCCTTGTTATAGAGGGGGCCAAGAGGGCAACGTAGGAAAAGTAGAGACTGGAACAGCAGCAGTCCTATGTAAGGATCAACAACGCGCCTACCATTGGAGACATGATATCACCATCAGATATTCCGGCCTATACCAGAACCAGAAGTCTCAGCAGTACCTGATTATTCTGGGGCTGGTAGTTCAGCCGGACAACATGGCTACAGTTTCTTCAGTCAAAACATAACCTGGTGTATATATCTACGAGCGACGCATACGGAGAAGGTCTGAAATCCACATGCAGAACACGCAATTTCACACCAAAACATGAAAAAATAAAAAAAATAAATTACAGAAAATCAAATTTTTACCCCTGGTGTCAGTAAGGCCTCAATTACACCTTTAGGGTGCGTTCACACCTACAGGATCCGCAGCAGATTTGATGCGGTGTTTAGTTATTTAAATTAAATCCGCTGCGGATCCGGTAAGTGTGAACGTAACCTTAGCGATTTTTTTCCAGACTGTATATTACGTCTGCAATCTGTAAAAACTTTATCCGTACCGCATCCGCGGATCCGCGCATTTGCGGATTTGAAAAAAAAAAAAAAAAAAGCAGGTGGGGGATAATTTAAATTAGGGTGGTCCATATTTTTTTGCAGACATTACGGACATAATATCTGGAATTGACTAAACTCTTCTGCACGTACAATTACATTCTGCACTAGGGCATGTCCTGAATACATTGCATATCCGTAAGACAGCGTGAACACCGTGAACCAATAGAAATCAATGGGCCCCAAATTTGCCCCTAAATTTGATCCGCAATTTACGGAGCGATTTCCGAAACGTGTAAATAAGATCTAAGGAAATTTAAAAATTTTTTTACATTTTCTGAATTTGTCATCTGAACTTTTTTCACTCCACTCTATTAGTTTGCACTTTTTTTTTTGCCAACATCAGAATTGATCATGATGGGGTCAGGGAAGAGGGAACCACGGCTCTCCAGCTGCTGTACAACTACAACTCCCATCATGAGGAGAGCTGGAGAGCCAAGGTTCCCTTACCCTGATATAGGTGCAAGAGCAAGGATAAATTCTCCTAAAAAGATTCCAGGATTTGGTGCAGATTTGCTCCCTGTAGTTTTCTGCATGTATAATAACTAATGTATAATAACACTGAGAGATGACTGCCAGCCTCAGGCATGTGTGATGATGATGATGATGATGATGATGATGATGATGGAATTACACTTGGTACGTGATAAAGTGCAGGCTATTGTTATCTGTTATCAGCCATTTAGGAAAGAGATCGTGCAAGCTATATGCAAACTACACCGGTATCTCGGGAATATCTATAATTATGAACGCCCTCAGCGAGTCCATGATAAACAGCGGCAGGTATCGCAGAGATGGTGGAGGGATGGAAGTGGATTTACTGCAGAGAGTCAAATCTCCCTGGTTATTTTAGGGTGGTGGGTGGAGCCATACAAATTAATCCCAGACTTGTATCCAGAACTGCAGGAGTTAACTGGTCCCAATGGCTGAAGACCTATAAAACTGTATAGAAAGTTATAAGCGAAGAATATAATCTCAATACAAATCACCAGGCAAATGCAGCTACTCTCTTCAAGCTCACAGGGCATGCTGGGATTTGTGGTTTCACAACCTGTGACTCTCCAGCTGTTAAAAAGCTATAACTCCCATCATGTCCTGACAATAAAAAAAAATGCTGCTACAAAGCTACGCTCATCAAGGGACATGCTGGGAGTTGTAGTTCCATGAACTTAGTTATATTGAAGATTGGTGCATTGGAAAACTACAACTCCCATTAGGCTCCAATATCTGGTAATCTATAGCAGTGTCCCTTCTACCATTGCAGAGCTACAACTCTCATCATGCCCCAATAGCCTTTGGCTGTCCAGGCATGATGGGAATTGTAGTTTTGCAACAGCTAGAGGGATGAAGGTTCCCCATCCCTGGTGTAGATGATAGGAATAGTAGTAAGTACTCTGGATTCTAAGCATAGAAGGTTTTGGAGGAAACGGTGACATAGTTACATTGGTGACGTAGTTGCTCCATTGGAACCAGCTGTGTTCTGGATTCCGCACACAACCATCTCCATTACAAGTCATTAAAGTGTCATCTTTTGTTCCAGCCTCAGCAGTTTGTCACTTAAGTGAATCACTGGACCCTTATACAAGTTGGGAAGCCACATTAAACTTCTGCAGTCTGCTGTTCTGCATGTGGATACAGTCAATTTACCTCCTGTTAATGGACCCAGCATCCGGCTTCAGACCCTTCCATCAGGGTACAGGGAGGACGACAGCTTATACATGTAACATAAGAGAACGGGGGGGCTTACTGCATGGATATAGGGGGTAAAGGATCCAGGGATTGTATATGGATCAGGCTTGTATACAGATGCAGAACTCTATTTTGTGAACCCCTAAAACCACCGCAACTTATACATGTATATTAAGTATCGACAACTTTTATTTTTGCCATGTAACAGCGCCCCCGTTACCAGAGGCTTTGTCTGGTACTGCAGCTCATCCCCATGTTATTTTTGTTATCTATCAGCTATTGTTCTCCTTTATCATCCAATCTGAATTGAAGCAGCTGGATATGATAAAATGAAGGGAGATCTTATTTTCTATATTAGAGGAGACAAAGATCTCATATTAATATATCTTATCTTGTGGGATATCAAGTATGGGCCGCGCCTGTAACACATATACACGTCAAACCTGATCACTAACATCAATGATACAGCGCAGCGTTCTTCCCACGTCTTCCAGGAAAAAAAAAAAAGTTCATTATAAATAAGCCTGGTTGGGAGATCTAGGATTTCATAAATTAAAAGTCGGATTCTGACTCTAATAGATTAGAGAAGGATAGGTAACTTTGCTAATGAAGCTTTATAGAGAATCAGGCCTCAGGAGCTGAACTCCAGGCGCCATCTAGGACCACAGGGCAGTTCAGATGACGGACTGGATACATTGTAAACATTTCTGCATCTGTAGAGGACAATTTCTGATTCTGTAAGTAACATAACTGCAACTTTTTCCTTTTCTCAAAACTTCTAAGTAGTGGTCAGTGAGGAGCACGGGGTTAACCGGATCTCTGGGTCAGGTGGTTTCCAACAGATTTCTATGCGATGCATGGCGGCAGCGATCACATGATGGGAGACTAGGCCGAGCAGCCATGAATCACGGCTAATATAAGGAAGTGTGGTCAAATTACCGCCCACAACTTGATTCGAGAGTCGTAAACTATTGCAGGTTGCCATACGACCACGCTGTGAATTACGACCCACAACATTCGAGAGGCGTGGAAGCATGCATGTCGCAACCGCACCACACTGCATAGTAGAAGTCCTGTATAGCCGCAACCATTGGTGCAAACTGTAGCACATGATCTCATTTCACGTTCTGATGTTTAATGGGCGTTTCACGGAAGATGTGCTGCTATGAACTGGATAGACAGGGGGTCCGACGTCATGTGTCATTATGATCGGTAGCACATGTTTCACTGCCCACCCCCATAGCGCCGATCCAGCCCCAGCTGGTCTATCCCTTTCTAATGATAATTATTGGAGTGGGCTGGTCAGATCGGCATTATGGGGGCGGGCAGTGCTCCTAGCGGTCTTACCGGACCATGGAGCAAACAACTAACTGCACCGCGGAAGAAGGTAAAGGTCCTATTACACAGGTCGATGGGGGCCCCATAATAACTGTACCCGTTTACTGGGCCTATTACACGGCCAGATAATCGTTTAACAAGGGCTGCATGGACATTGTTACCGATGTCCTTGCAGCCCTGGCTTACACTGTATACATTATCTATCCATGCTGCAGGGTCCTCTTTCGCTCTGCTTCTGCCCAGGTCCGCGCGCTCCAGCTTCAGAGCGGCCTATCAGACAGGGAGGAAGCACAGCGCAAGAGGAGCCCTGCAGCATGGATAGGTAAAGTATTCTGTTTGCATATCGTCAGCCAGACAATTATAGGTCCAAACCTATATCAATGATCAGCCGATGACAGCGATCATTGGCTGATCGTTGTGTTTATTACACGGAACAATAATCGTCTGGATAGGGCCAATTCGGCTGATCATCATTCCGTGTAATAGTACCCTGAGAGACATAACATTGGTGTCTCCTGTACAATAGGGACATTAGGGAAAATAGATTCGTTAACCTGCTGATAGTTCCCCTTTAAACTGAACATAATTGGAATAAATTGCGCTAATTTTTTTTTAAACTGTCATATGAAACCAGTCGGAATAAATCTTCCCCACATTGGGTGATTAGTAATAGACGACACAATCATCATCAGGAGAATGAGTAAATCCAACTATGTAAAAACTTTCCCAAACTTTTGCAAAACTTCTCTAACTCCTACGTCCAGGCGTACCCGCTATCCCTTGTGTCCAGCCATGGACAGGGCTCATCCTTATAACGTCCAGTAGATGCTATACCTTTCCAGCAACAAGTACAGTCCCCGGACCCTGGAAGCCATCAGTCCTGCTGCACAGGGTCCTTATTGTACGCCCCATGTTGTCTTCACTGCCTTTGTATGAAACAACCACCCAAGACCATATTGCCCGCACACAATGCCATCTATTGTTCCCTTTTTAATTGCCTGGATGTTGGTTATCAGTCTTAGTGCACGAAGGTCATTTGTAGGTCAAACCCAATTTCCCTAAAGCCGTCCAACATTACGTAAGGGAGCGTGAGAAAAAGAGGAAACGGAGAAGAAAAACCAACAACAATGTATGTTACAGTAAGGGAATATCTAATGATATCATTTCTGCAAATTGATAAATCTGGGTGAATGTAAAGCGCGGCAAATGATGAGAAGCAATTGCCTTTCTCTCTGAGCCGAGGAGGAGGAGGAAGGCGTCTCGGTAACTGTAGCCTTTTCTAAAAACTTGTTTTCTGGGAGTTTGTGAGGCAGCAGAGTTAATTATGTAACCAGGGGATTGTGCCGGACAGTGTTTGATTTAGACGGCTCGAGGCTTTAGGTGCTCAATTAAGTCGCTATCAGTCTCAGTCTGGACTTTAATGGGCTTCTCCTTCCCCTCCTCCTCTGCAGCCATGGGGGGGGGGGGGGGGGGCAGACACCCCGGGTCAGGCTAATTAAAGCCAGGGGACTCCTTAATTGTGATGACAGAATTGGTTTCAGTTTCCTCCGGCCGGGTCTGAAGACCGGAGGAGAGCGTTAATATTTTAGCATTTGGGGAACACAATCAATCTGAAAACAGCGAGATACAGTGCCTAATACAGTGAGACCATTTACAATTACAGGCAGATCATTGTTCGCAGGGCCAGATCTGACATAAGAGATTGCCGGCCTGTAAATATTTTATTTAATGATCTCCTCGGCTCGGTGTCACTGGATCTCGGCTCATGGACGGACGCCGAAGTGAATGCACTAAAGACTGCGCTCCTAATTGCACTAAAATACGGGGGCTTTTTTTAAAAAAAAAATATTTTTATTGCATTGTCTTATAACAGGGATGGGGAACCTTCAGCAGGCTGTTGCAAAACTACAACTCCCATTATGCCTGGCCTGGGCAGCCGAAGGCTGTCCAGGCCAGGCATGATGGGAGTTGTAGTTTTGCAACAGCTGCAGGGCCGAACTTTCCCCATCAATGTCTTATAACATGACCAACAAAATCCGCCATCTTCTATGGGCCACCCGGATGGTTTAAGTATCGTCCACGCAGTCCCTCCTGCGCTGACTTGACTGCTCTCTTGCTCCTTATCATCGGCCCATAGGATTGGTGGGGGTCTCAGTAGTCGCACCACCACCAATCCTCAAGTCCCCTTGAAAGGGATAAATTGCTCATAAGAGAAAACCTATCATTCAGGATTAGAAAAACCATACTCTTACATGAACAGCGCCACCCCTGTCCTGAGGTTATATGCGGTATTACAACCAACCTCCAGTCACATAAACAGAACTGAGCTGCAATACCACACACAACCTGAGATAAGAGGGGGTGCTGTTTTTGGAAGAAAGTGGCCACGTTCTTCCAATCCTGGAGAATCCCTTTAAGAGTCTGTGCCAGAAACTTTTTTTGCCTCTGATTTCTGGATTTACACTCACACAGTCTCACAGTTTCGGACTTACAAAGGGGCCGATCCCCATCCTGGAAACTTAAGAGATTTCCACTCACAAACACAGTAATAAGTGAGAAGCGACTGATTTTATTGTTCGCATGTTGATTTTCAATAAGTTCCGCCCAGATATAAATCCCGCCCAGATAAACTGTGACCAAGATTTTCATAAAAAGTTATGGGATTCAGATTTGGATTAGAGTTCACCCGGATTTCTTTACGATTCCACGTCATAACCCATGTGACCCTATAGGAGGCATGCTGGGAATGTATAGAGACTGCGGAGTCATTGGGGTCAATCTCTTACTGATCTGTTCTATGGTTGGCTGATGATGTACTGAATGGGTGGGGCTTCACCAAGGGGCGGGGCTTATTTTGTTGACCCTACTGAAAACAAGGCAGAGTGGGGGGAGGCTCCTGCTGCAGGCCACTGACTTATATCCAGTTAGAGGGCAGTAAAGCAGAGGATGGGGACCTGGCTTAACTCCTGGGACATATAGCTTCCATTTCTACTTGTTCTGTGACACAGGATAGGTTTAAAGCCGCAGAGAAGAAAATTTGGTGCATTTTATATGAGACTTTCACTGCATTTTTGTTTGTTTTATTTAAACATACACAAAAGCATCAACCACACTTGTAAGTCAATGTAAGTCAATGGGAAAGAGATTCTGCTGTCAGCATTACCGGGCCTCATCACGTGATCAGCATTACCGGGCTTAATCACATGATCATTATTACCAGGCTTCATCACGTGATCAGCATTACAAGGCTTCCCCAGATCGTTTTTTGACAAAAAAACACCTGTGATGAAGCCTGGCAATGCCGATCACATGATGAAGCCTGGCAATGCCAATCACATGATGAAGCCTGGCAATGCCAATCACATGATGAAGCCTGGCAATGCCAATCACATGATGAAGCCCGGCAATGCCGATCACATGATGAAGCCCGGCAATGCCGATCACATGATGAAGCCCGGCAATGCCGATCACATGATGAAGCCCGGCAATGCCGATCACATGATGAAGCCCGGCAATGCCGATCACATGATGAAGCCCGGCAATGCCGATCACATGATGAAGCCCGGCAATGCCGATCACATGATGAAGCCCGGCAATGCCGATCACATGATGAAGCCCGGCAATGCCGATCACATGATGAAGCCCGGCAATGCCGATCACATGATGAAGCCCGGCAATGCCGATCACATGATGAAGCCCGGCAATGCCGATCACATGATGAAGCCCGGCAATGCCGATCACATGATGAAGCCCGGCAATGCCGATCACATGATGAAGCCCGGCAATGCCGATCACATGATGAAGCCCGGCAATGCCGATCACATGATGAAGCCCGGCAATGCCGATCACATGATGAAGCCCGGCAATGCCGATCACATGATGAAGCCCGGCAATGCCGATCACATGATGAAGCCCGGCAATGCCGATCACATGATGAAGCCCGGCAATGCCGATCACATGATGAAGCCCGGCAATGCCGATCACATGATGAAGCCCGGCAATGCCGATCACATGATGAAGCCCGGCAATGCCGATCACATGATGAAGCCCGGCAATGCCGATCACATGATGAAGCCCGGCAATGCCGATCACATGATGAAGCCCGGCAATGCCGATCACATGATGAAGCCTGGTAATGCCGATCACATGATGAAGCCTGGTAATGCAGAGTCTACATAATCAGTTAGGCTTTAAATTATGTAACCACAAAATTGTGTTTCTTTAACTCTTGCAACCCTGATTGTTTACGCAGACCAACCATAAAGGGACAGATATCTAAACATAAAGTTTAAATTAGGGGGGTAAACAACCTTGGGGGCCACACAGACATGTCACTATTGGTTACAGGAGACACTAAGGGATCAGCTTAAAGGGTCTTCTCTTTTCTTTTCTATTCTTTCTATAAACAAACCAATCCCGTCCATGTGAACGTGTCACTGAAAACTTCGCTATTGGCAGAAATCTTACCAACAAAGCTGCAGTGTGTGAACACGGCCTATACAGCCATCTATATTCTGTACGTACGGGCAATTTGTTGGCGCGTCTGTATGGAAAATAACTTGGCGGCTTGTACGCTTGAAGTTTGCTGTTGGGCTATGAGCACATATGTATCCGAGGAGCGGAAGCAGTCACAGCGCTGCTGCCTCCAGAAGTAGGGACATTCATCACCAGCCATAGGAGCCGTCACAGATGTCACTCAGCATACACACATTTACATAGCGCCAAATCCCGGCCCTGCGAGATTACTACACTTATCGATCCGGACTTAAACGCATAATAAAGCGAGGCAAATATTTATAAAGGGCGAGTTATTCAATAATAATAACCCTGATAATAATATTGTAATGCCAGCACCACAATCAATGCCGCACAATTACCATTTTAATTGCATCCTTAAGACCTGCCCCCGCCGATAACGCCACTAAAAAAAACCCGCTCATTACAACAATAATCCACGACACGGCCATAGAGCCATCGATCTTCTCCCCCCGCCGCCATTCTTAAAATAGGGTAACGAGTCATTTACGCCCCTCAAGGTCATATGCATTATTTCATTTTTCATCTTTAAAAAAAAAACGTTCCGACGGGTTTCTAAGCCCTTGTACCAGTCTCCTCGCCTTTTTCATCAAAGTCCCCTTCTGCAAAGAGGAGTGCAATGCATTAACCTCCAGCTCTCCAGGGGTTAATGGGAGGTGTATTAAATGCTACAAAGTGATGCCAAGAGCCAAGTCCATTAAAGGTACTTCATACTAACTGGATACTAAGGCACCTTAAAAGCTCTAGGAGCTATTGATACTTAGAAGGGGAAAGAAAAAAAGGGCTGTGCATAATGGCTGCAGCTACATTAGAGGAGGAGGAGGAAGGAAAAAAAAAAATCTGCCAAATTACGCTTGGTTAATTCAGAGTAACAGATCTGCCCCCAAGTGAATTGGAGGCCTTGAATTAATTCTGTTATGACAAATCAAGATAAACGTTCCCCCTAAATTGCATGCGATTTAATTAATTTTTGAGATCCAGTTTTTTCCCCTCTCTCCCGGCTAATAGTTCACATGCTCCTGTGCTGTCATTGTGCTTGAGTGGGCAGACTTCAAAGTGATATTAAATAACCAACTATTAGATTTACCTAGCACGTCCTATTGGAAAAACGCCATTTAATTACCTAGCCTGTTCAATTAAAGGGACAGCATTCCCTGAATATAGCAGCTTGCTGTTGATTACCAGGGAAATTAACTCTCTGCATGATGTCTCTTGGATTCCTTCTAAAGAAATAAGGAGGGGCCCTAAGGGGGGCGGCGGGGGGGGGGGGGGGACTTATTACTCCGGCAATTACAGAGAAGACCTCTGTCTAAACTGGGATTTAGGACTGGGGCAGCAGACAGCGCCATTATTAGGGCTCCAGTGTTTCGACACACTCTAATTATTCGATTTAAATGTTCTGCATTTTGCAACATTGTAACGACACCACCTGGTCTACAAGGCTGGAAGGTTTGTTTTATGTCACTAACATAGTCCAGGGTGCTGTTGTCACTTGTATGGACCTCAAAGTCATGTCACAAAGTGATCTTCTAATTTTGGGGGGTGGGAGGGGAAATTGTGGCAAAACCCATGCAAACTCAAGAACAGCAAACTTCAAACAAACTGAGGAAAAACATGCAAACATGCAAAAACAAGGAGAGCATGCAAAAACAAGGAGAGCATGCAAACACGGAAAGAACATGCAAACACAAGGAAAACATGCAAAAACAAGGAGAGCATGCAAACACAAGGAAAACATGCAAACACAAAAGGAGAACATGCAAACACAAGGAGAACATGCAAACACAAGGAGAACATGCAAACACAAGGAGAACATGCAAACACAAGGAGAACATGCAAACACAAGGAGAACATGCAAACACAAGGAGAACATGCAAACTCCATGCACTCATGGAGGGAACATGCAAACACGGAAAAAACATGCAAACACGGGAAGGAACATGCAAACTCCATGCAAACACAGGAAGGAACATGCAAACATGGGAAGGAACATGCAAATTTCATGCAATCATGGAACAAACATGCAAAAAGGGAAGGAACACGCAGCCAAAGAAAGAACACACAAACTCCATGCAATTACGGAATGAACATGCAAACACGGAAAGAACATGCATTCAAGGAAAGAACATACAAACTCCATAAGTCATGAAAGAACAAACATGGAAAGAACATGCAATCACTGAATAAACACACAAACTCCACGCAATCATGGAACAAACATTCAAACAGGGAAAGAACATGAAAACTCCATGCAATAACAGAATAAAACATGCAATCATGGAATAAACATGGAAACATGGAAAGAACATGCAAAGACCATTCAAACATGGGAAGAACATGGAAACCGGAAAAAAAAAAAAAACATGCAAACTTGGAACAATAATGCGAACGCGGAAAGAACATGCAAACTTTATTCAAACATGGAGCGAACACAGAGGGAACATAGAAACTTCATGTAAGCAGAGAGAGCATACAGGCTCCATTCAACTACAGGGAGAACGTTCAAACAAACATAGTAAGAACATGCAAATAAGAAAAAAAAAAAAGTCAAAACAAGGGGAGAATACACAAACACTAAAAGAACTTTATGCAATTGTTGCCCTTGGTCTGATTTGAACCCAGGCCCCAGCACAACCACAGTGCTAACCACTGAGCCACGTCATGTAAAGTTGGGGAACCTGCCTGGGCTGCAAATGGTTAACTGGGGTCGATAACATAACAGGCAAGTACATGGAGAATCCATGCAGATGTGGATTTTGTCCAGATTCGAACCCAGGACCCCAGCACTGCAAGGAGACAGACCTATTCACTGATCCACAACATGTAAGTCAGGAAGCCTGGACCACAAAGGGTTAACAGCTGCCAACCCAACAAGCATTTACAGCAAGTTGTTCCCTATGTGGAGGACATACAGACTCCATGCAGGTATTGCCCTTGGTCAGATTTGAACCCAGGACCTCAGAGCTGCAAGAAACACAACGTTAACCACCATGTCCGTGAAAATCAAGACTACAAAGGGTTAACCGGGCAACCGTTGTACAGACGATAACACAACAGGCATTAACAGACTGTCATTCCCTATGTGACCCATCAACCAAGGAGAATCGATGGCAAAGAAGCATCAATAGAAGCCTATTGTAGTGTAAAGATGGAGGTGAAGCACTCAGGCTGCTCGCTGCTGCTGCCGGGATCCGAGCCGGCCCAGATCAGAAGGTTCTGTAATCACATCATCTCCTCTCCCAGCCCCTGTAATGTCTCCCCGGCCGCCAGGCGCTGGCCCTTTAACAGCGTGCAGCCGCGGCCCCGGTTAATAATCCCCTCTCTTACAGGCCAATTTTGTTAATTAAATGTTTTGTTTGCAATGCAGCTCTCATTCATTTCGGACACGTCATCCCGAGCAGATCTAAGCCAGGGCCCAGATCTCATTAGATAAAACCTATCAGGACTCAAAGAAAATGGAGGAGTCACTAATTAAAGCTTTTAATTGTGTGTATTCACTGTCAGGCGGTTTTATCTCCAATCGAGGATTGTGAGCTACATGTCAGTCTCCCACCAAAAGCACTTTCATTAATGGAAGAGGTGGATTTCAGCCTTCCCCCCCCCCCCCCTCCTGGAAATGAAGGGGAGAGCCGAGCACTTTGTTTGGCCTCACTCAGAAGGTGCTTTTCAAAGACAATCATATCCTCACATCAAACTCTCCAGACGTTCTGCCCGGCCCCTTACCTTTGTGTTTGCCCATCATTTAGGCCAATAGAGCTGTGCAATCAATGCAGCTCGCCCTATCCGGGTCACCATTTGTTTCTGTCTCTTTAAATTGTTTAGTAGAGTGAAATCTGCAATGTTGTATCACACACAGCCAAACCGCTCAAAAAAGACCAGACTTATACATACTGATCATCTTGAGACCACCCCCACCAACATTTATCAATGCAATTTTGGACAGTTGTCTCAAAAAAAAAAAGTTTCATTATTCAAAAGAGCTTTATGTAAATAGAGCCTTAGTAAAAAGGCTCTAATAATTAACTATTGAAAGCAACATCCATAAATGTCACCTTCTCTGATACAAAAAAAGAAGTAATTTTGAAGGTTTTACAATACAGAGGAGTAGAGCTTTAGCAAATAAGGCTCTAATAATAAAATATATCTAATTCAACTGATATGTAAGACCACCCTTAGTGAAGCCATCACTACTTTGACACTCTTTATTTATTTGGGGGGGGGGGGTTCTCATACAATACAGAAGACCATCAAATCTTATGTAAGCAGAGCTTTAGAAAAAGGCTCTAACTAATACAATGTTCACCTCCTATAATAAAGAAAAAAAAAAAAAAAAGGACTATAAGAATAACCCCTTACATAACCATTACATGATGCAATATTGGATGGCTGTCTTCACTATACGTATGGCCACAGGCTTTTCTGGAAGTAGAATTTTAGCAAATAAGGCTCTAATGATACGGTATATCTAAAGGCAGTTACCTTCCTTTTGGCCACCCTCTTTGAGAAGAACCATCTCACACACACACACACACAACTACTTTTTTTTGTCTGGTGGTCACCTGAGAGAAGTTTCACTTTTCAGAAGACCTTCCAAACCAAACAGTGGAAGCAGAGCTTTGCAAAAAAGGCTCTAGAGAAAGTCAAGCTTAATAAACTTCCTCACTTTTTTTCAAGAAGACCTCCCCCTTTACACTGCTTCTTTTTAATGCAATTCTGGGTTGTCTCTAAGAGGCTGCACTATACAGAAGACATTTGAACCTTATAATCAAATCTGAGCTTTATATAAAAAAAGGCTCTATTAACCATGTATAGCTAACACTACCTCTGAATAATATACATTACAATAAAATGTTAGGATCCTTATCTGGAGGGGGGGGGGGGAAATCAAAACTTTATCCTGAAGACAGTACTGCATAGGTAAACAATCCCATCGACCTTATGCGGTTTTGCCACCCAAGTTCTTTAGGTTTTAATATTATAAGATTTCATTCACATGCAGCATCATTGCAGTTTTACTTGGTTGTATTCATAAGGAATGGGAGATATCTACATCTCCTTCCTGCGGGATCTGCTTCTGGCTTTAAATCAAAAAGTTGCATTAAAAACAAAGCTCTAGGCTGAAAACATGCCGCCCTATTGCTGTTACAAACGTACACGTACAATGCTGGAGATGATGGGATCCAACTCTGCAACCAGTCTCCAGAAGTTGGCTGTTACAGCACGCTGCCACCGTTTATGGCTATAGACATCCGTAGCCCAGGAAGCATTGAGACACTGGTGTCAATTTTTCCACTTCAAACAAATGGCTCCCGTCCCCCCAATGTTCTGCTCCATTTAATTAAAATCCCGTCCAGCCCACAGTCGCTCTCGCAGCCACACAGGAGCGGCTCCGGTTTGGTAAAGCATGTGCTGATTTCCTAACATTTAAGTCTAAAAAAAACCACTTAGTGAAATTAATGTTACAATCCCTCAATGGGCTTTTCGGCGAGCATATTCCTTCTATTTAGCTGATTGAGGACAGTGGGATTGGGCAGGACATTGGTTATGTGAACGGTAACACTAAAGGAGGTCTACCGGCCGGGCCACCATGGCGTCACCGGATCCTCACAGCAAACTCCCCAACCACTATCCAAAGAAACAAGGTGTTTGACGTTAAAATTGGTTATTTATGGGCTGGAGAGAAGATATGGCGAAGAGGTAAAAAAGTGCAGGGCAACCAGGTGCATCAGAGTATTAAAGCGTTCACTCAAATTAAATATGTAATCCTTCAAATGCCTTTCAGTTTAATGACTTAAGAAGCTTGGTTTCACCTGCAGGGATGGCATGGGCACACTACGCTTATTGATTCCCATCCTTAGAATGACATTAGGAAGCGTGATGGACGTCTGACGGATCTGCGCTCACGTCTCGGGCAATTAATGGGTTATTACTTAGGGTGATTACACATCCACCAGTCAGGAAATGGACCATTGTCTTAAGGAAGAGAAAGAAGATGCCCAAACCAGTTTGGCAATTAGACGTGTTCCATCACGTAAAAGTATGTGCAGATCGAATCATGCAAAAACGTTAGGCATCACATGGCTTCGCTCCGACTACTTTCTAGTAAACATCGGATACGGAGAAGTAGAGGAGACCTACCTGATATAGTCATTTCTGCAGAGGATCATTCCACTCTTTGTATAACAGGAGGTGCCAATTTCCCCAAGTTGAGCCTGACAGCATGAACACTTGAGGCATCTACTGTGCCAGTAGCTGTCCATGGCGTAGAGCAGGAAGCGATCCGCGATCTTGCCCCCGCAACCGGCGCACCTTTTCCATGAGAGGGTGCTAGCAGTCACAGGGGGAGGCTGGGCACTACTACCTGGGTTCACCATGGTCTGAAAAAAAAACAGCAAAACAAATAGGGAAAAAGTTATTGAGAATGTTCTTCCACCTTCCTATGGAGTTCTAAAACAGTAGCAGTAATGGAGATAGCAGGGGCTTGTTTATTTGGTTTGGGGTCAGCGATCTGTCAGGGGGGCCACCCACCAGATCACTTTTACTGATAGTCCTCCTCCCAGCTGTGTGAAGTTGCATCAGGAACTTTACCCATCATAGGAAACCATAGCAAGACCTTCCCCACCTCTCCTATAGAGACGACCTACAGCGTTTTCACATATTCATCGCCATTCGTGAGAACGGGGGGTAAGAGAAGAAACTTGTCGGGCAGGTTCCAGTATTTTTAGCTGCTACTTTCCCTTTGTCATGCCGGCCATTGAATCAATGTCTTATTATTGTCGGATCAGCTGAAATCTCATTTGATTTGGAGGCAATCAATGAATGTCATTTCGGAATTAGGAGCAAATAAACCAGGTTGAACTTTAGGAAGCCCCCCCCTGCTAACTCGCTATGCAAACAAACAAGACGAGAGTAGCACTAATCTGTCCTTGATCAGCAATTTAAATGCAATGAATGGACACCTTCAAAAAGAAGAAAAAAAAAAAAATAGGGCTTCCATTTACAGATAAAAGTCAGGAGAGATACAATTGTAGCCATAGACTCAAGTGACATCTGTCAACACCAGTGAGAAGCAGGGACCCTCCTTATCTCTGTACAATAAGGAGAGCCATTAGATAGAGTATATGCAAAACCAGGACCCTCTCTAAAAGTAGGACTAGATACAGCCAAGTAGTAGGAAATGTAACCATACATAACCTGGCCAGGATCCACCTGCTTCCTTATCCAAAACTAAGGCCAGCAGTACATCACTACACATAGCAAGAACAAGGAATTGTCAGACACCATAATGGCTTTATAGCAGGCCAATAATGATGTCTGCCACAGCACTAGGTGAACTGTATACAGGATGCTACATAGTTGTCTGCAAAGATACATGTATCCCTTATAGGTTCTGCAAAGACACATGCACCCCCTGTGCTTCCTAAGTGTCTCATGTGTTTCCAATGTGTCTGTATCACTTATGTTTACAGACAGACTTCTATTGTTATGGGTTTATAAATACACAGGTATCTCTTATGTGTTTCCAAATCCCCATGTAGGACTTGTGTGTTTGTATCTTTTAGGTGTCTACAAATACACATGAATCTCCAATGTTTACACATATCCATGTATCACTTGTGTTTGTATCTTTTCAGTGTTTACAAATACACACGTAAGCCCCCCATGTGATCTCATATACACACGTATGTCCTTGTGTGTTTGTACCTGTGTGTTTCCAAATACACACGTATCTCCTATGCCATTCCAAATACACACGTATCTCCTAGGTGTTTGTATCTTTTGTGTTTCCAAATACACATGTATTACTTGTTTGTATCTTTACAGTGTTTACAAATACACTATGTAAGTCCTATGTGATCTCATATATACACGTACCTCTCATGTCTCTGTATCTGTGTTTCCGTATACACACGTACCTCTCATGTCTCTGTATATCTGTATACACATGTACCTCTCATGTCACTGTATCTATATACACATGTACCTCTCATGTCTCTGTATATGCTGTGTGTTTCTATATACACATGTACCTCTCATGTCTCTGTATATCTGTATACATATGTACATCTTATGTCCCTGTATGTCCCATGTGTTTCTATATATACCTCTCATGTCTCTGTGTACACATGTACCTCTCATGTCTCTGTATACACATGTACCTCTTATGTCTCTGTATCCCCCATGTGTTTCTATATACACATGTACGTCCCATGTCTCTGTATCCCCCATGTGTTTCTATATACCTCCCATGTGTTTCTATATACCTCCCATGTCTTTGTATCCCCCATGTGTTTCTATATACCTCTCATGTCTCTGTATACACATGTACCTCTTATGTCTCTGTATCCCCCATGTGTTTCTATATACCTCTCATGTCTCTGTATCCCCCATGTGTTTCTATATACGTCCCATGTCCCTGTATCCCCCATGTGTTTCTATATACCTCTCATGTCTCTGTATCCCCCATGTGTTTCAATATACCTCTCATGTCTCTGTATCCCCCATGTGTTTCTATATACCTCCCATGTCTCTGTATCCCCCATGTGTTTCTATGTACCTCCCATGTCCCTGTATCCCCCTTGTGTTTCTATATACCTCTCATGTCTCTGTATCCCCCATGTGTTTCTATATACCTCTCATGTCTCTGTATCCCCCATGTGTTTCTATATACCTCTCATGTCTCTGTATCCCCCATGTGTTTCTATATACCTCCCATGTCCCTGTATCCCCCTTGTGTTTACAAGCCCCCGGACACGTATGTCACAGACGCCACCGTGCACATAAAGTTTGGAGCCGGTGAAGTTGATGACAATATTCGAAGCCATTTTTGCCAAGGACAGTAAATAAACCACATAATCTGCTATAATCAGAACTCTACCTTTTAAGCTGTAACAAAACCCTGGGACTTGGGAAACGGAACCACTCTAAAAGCCATTATCTGTGTGTACCCAAATGCATCGTACCTTTATGTAAATTGATTTATCTGATGCATTACCCACCCAATGGCTTTTGGTAACAATTTCATCTCCAGCCCCTAAATGAAGCTGCATTTCCTGCCCTCAGCCCTCCCAGCGCTTTCAGCTCTTCTCTTTTTTATTTATTTTTTCCCTTCCTCCCCTTCGTTTCGAATTTCTTTTTTTAGAAGGACCAGGACCCCGGCCTGAATCCTCCCAGAGAGGTAAATAAAAAAAAAATAAGAAAAGAAACGTGACCCGGTGCCAGGCATCCAGTAACCACATTAAGTAAAGCTCTTAAAGACAAGCAATACCTTAATGCTGATTCAATCTACTGGAGATGAATCCTTCTTTACTGACCAGAGAGGAGTCTCCGGATAACTTAAAGGGGAGGGGGGGGGGGGGGGCTCATCAAGTTTCATTGCAGTTGAGGAAATAAAAACCTTTTAACTTTAATAGAACGGCCACATAAATTATATAGCCAGGCGATTGTAGAGGGAAGCTGGCGGTGGCAGCTAGAGGCAACAGCAACGTCTCCTGCTTAATGGAGAAGAAGGGGGGGGGGGGGGTAATTTGTAATAGAAAAAAACAAAAAACTATAGGTTGGGTTTTAATGAGGCAAGTGGCTGGGACTGGGGGCCACTTTGATCCTGGTGCCATGGCTTCCCCAGTTCTCCCAGTCTGGAAGGCGGGTGGGCGAGCGCCCAAATTACAATTAAGCCAGGGAATCCTTTCTACAGAAGAGAGAGTAGAGGAAGGGGTGGAGGAGAGGAGGACGGAGAGCTGCTAGGAAGAGCTCCGCATCTATATAGGGGGGGGCCCCCAAATCTGTGCCTGTCAGCGACTAGTCACATTGCTTCATTATTGCTGTAAGGGTCCCACCAGGAGCAGGGACAGGGGCTGCTGCATGCCTGGTGGCAGAGGGTTAGGCACCCCACTAAGTGCCCAGCACCCCCGTCACCCCACTAAGTGCCCAGCACCCCCTGTCACCCCACTAAGTGCCCAGCACCCCCTGTCACCCCACTAAGTGCCCAGCACCCCCTGTCACCCCACTAAGTGCCCAGCACCCCCTGTCACCCCACTAAGTGCCCAGCACCCCCTGTCACCCCACTAAGTGCCCAGCACCCCCTGTCACCCCACTAAGTGCCCAGCACCCCCTGTCACCCCACTAGTCCCTCTCCTCTCCTTCTGGCTGTACAATCTATTGTTGTGTCTGTCAGCAGCCATCTGAGGTAGTGGAGAGGCTGACCAGTGGGATTACTGACAGGAGGTGCCCCGCCACCACCACTACTTTAGCTGCCATGCAGGGACACTAGCTGGACTTTTCCCTGGCTTTGCACTTCGGGCCCCCTTTAACCCTTGCCCCCCCAGGCTGCTGCTGGGCTCTTACCTTTTGCCTGTGTCCCCTTCTTGCACAGTAGCAGCAGCCGCAGTCGCTGGGATCAGTGTGAATGCAGCTCCAGTTAGAGGTAACGCAGCTTTGCGATCCAAGGCGCAGCTAAGCTCCACGCAGGCGCAGATCCCGGGGCTAAATGGCGCAAGTTTATCTCCTTGTGCTCCGGTGTGAGTCCGGGGAGGCGGCTCGGTGCCCGCTGTGTGGAGGCCCCGTCCGTGCTGTGTCCGTGCTCTGTGTCCGCGCTCCGTGTCCGTGCTCTGTGAGCTCTGCGCTCTCTCTCTCTCCAGCAGCCTGACATGTGTTGGTGCCGGAGCTCAGCCCAGCTCTGCTGCTCCCCGGCTCCGCCCAGCCCGATCCCGGCTCCGCCTACTCCGATCCCGGCTCCGCCTACTCCGATCCCGGCCGCTGATTGTTCAGGCGGAATAATAAAATGAGCTGAGGGAAGGGCCGGAGCTGAGGCCGGGGGCAGAGCTGCCCGTGATGGATGGAGGAGGAGGAGGCAGAGGAGGAGGAGGAGGATTCTCCCCCCTCCTCACCTAATTAAGAGATCCCAGTCCTAAGTAAAGATCTGAGCTGCTGCTTCCGACAATTACACTTAGCGACATGTCGCAGGTTTAACCCTTGCAGCGACGCCTCTGGCAGCGAGATAGTTAAAGGGGAAGTTTTGCAGGGAGTTATTAGGCGATGACTGGAGCTGCGACTTTTTTCCCCCGTAGGAATGCATGGGAGCTGCTCTGCGCCACTTGTGTGCAACTGTCGCATAAGGCTGGAGACGCACATCACGACACTTAGGACATCTTAGGTTGTTGTTCATGCAGCCTTATTTATGTCATATCCTTCTATGTATTCTCACACAATAGTATAGATGCGTGAACATACAACTTCTGCATCACTCAGTCCTAATATACAGTATGCAACTTCTGCATCACTCAGTCCTAATATACTGCATGCAACTTCTGCATCACTCAGTCCTAATATACTGCATGCAACTTCTGCATCACTCAGTCCTAATATACAGTATGCAACTTTTGCATTACTCAGTCCTAATATACTGCATGCAACTTCTGCATCACTCAGTCCTAATATACTGCATGCAACTTCTGCATTACTCAGTCCTAATATACAGTATGCAACTTTTGCATTACTCAGCCCTAATATACAGTATGCAACTTTTGCAACACTCAGTTCTGTAGCCTGCATGCAAGGTTTACTACACTTAGACATATAGACAGCGTGCTACTATTGCACCACTCACTGTAAACATCATGCTGCAAAATGTCAGTGTGCATCTCTCCTTGTGCAACTGTGACTCAAGTCAATGGAAATTGGAACTGTCATGCAACACAGGGCTGCCCCCCCACCCACTCACTTCATGCTGTTTCTAGATTTTATAGCTCCTCTATGTGGCCACAACATCAGAACATTACTTTTAGCATCTGTTGGGAGTAGTAGTAGAAGGGACTAAACAGGTCCACATCTTGCCTCGGCCTCCATCCTCCTCTTCAGTTTTTTTTCTTCCTAGTTATAATCCAGGACATGTGTTATAAAGATCAAAGGAAGTTTCCTACAGATCATTAGAAGCCAATAGAATACATTAACCCTATGTGTAATTAAAGCCAGCCCAGTCCGCTGGGATGTCACCGCCAAGGCATGCATGGATTACTGGGCGCTTACATTGCACATACTCTATACCAGTGATTGCAAAACTACAATTCCCAGCATGCCCTAACAACTTGGGAACTGTAGTGTTTCAACATCTGTAGGTTGGAGATCACTGCAAAACCACAACTCCCATCATGCCTGGACAGCTAAAGCTTTGGCTGTCCAGGCATGATGGGAGTTGTAGTTTTGCAACAGCTGGGTTTTTTACCCCTTTTTTAAGGGGTTAAAGCTATCTCCAGTAGGTGGCACCAGAGAGCAAGTTTTTTTTTTTCTTCTTACGTCTAGAGCTAATTTGCATATTTTTCCCAGAGAGCATTGCATGGCCTATAAGTCTCCCTAATCCAGCTTGTGTCTCTCCTTAAGGAGACCCGTTACCCTGCTCAGACCTATAGCGGCAACTCTCTCTCTCAGGATATAGATGTGCGGCGGCTCCTACAATCCTCCTGATAATAAGTTATTGGACGTCGGCCCTGATTGGGGCCATAATCTTAATGCACACACCGAGCCTTGAAGCTAAACATTCATCAGCATGCCGCTTGTTTACAGCCCTGGCATTTTATTTTTCATGTGGAAAGGTTACAGCAATCTCTTATCCAAATAATCTGATTAGCATAATAAAACCAGCAAAATAGTAACAATAAGGATAAAAAAATATATATATATATTTATGGTAATTTGGCAGAGATCTATAAAAAGCGGAGAATGCCACCCGAAATGCCATCTCCACAGAAAGCCCCGGAATGTTCTGGCAATAGGGAAGGCGCTGGATCCACACAATAGTTACAATGTTTCCATCTGAGGACGCGGGGTTATTAATTTAACAGTTATTCTAAGTCCTGTTGGGTGGATTGTGTTCACGCAGTTATTAATTGTTGGCAGAAGGCGCTCGCTAATGGAGGTGAAGGCCGCGTTTCGCAGGTGGAACACGCCATTAAGTGATTATTGATTTTAGAAGAGAAAAAAAAAAAAAAGCACAAAGTAAAAAAAATAAATAAATAAGTTTTTTTTTTTCCCCTTTCTAGTCATAAATGTTCCTGAGTGCTCCTGTGGTGATATGACGTATTTACGCCTAATGCGAATGCATCAAGGTGATGCCTGTGTAACCCGCCATTGTCAGGTTCTTCTCGGAGGGCGCTTTTAGAGGCGAATGCAACCCGGATAATGGGCTACGTGTATTTGGAGTTTTGATATGAGATTATTTAAAGGGATGATAAAGAAGTGTAAGTTTGTGATGGGTGGGGATCCGAGTGCTGCGTGTGAGATTGGGGGTCCGTAATGTCAGGCTCTATGGCGCTGCTAAAGAGAGCCGAGCGCCGTACTCTACAGTAGTCCCATAGAGTGTGAATGGAGCGGCACTACATGTAATCAAACAACTACATAGACTTAAAGGGGTAGAAAAACATGGTGGCTTTCTTCCAGGAACAACACGACTCTTGTCTCCAGTTCGGATGGGGTTGTGCATTTAAAGGGGTTGTCCAGCGAAAATCTTTTTCTTTCAAATCAACTGATATCAGAAAGTTATATAGATTTATGTTTCACTTCTATAAAAAAAATCTCAAGTCTTCCCATACTTATTAGCTGCTGTATGTCCTGCAGGAAATGTTGACACTGCTCTCTGCTGACATCTCTGGCCAAGATCTTGGTTTTCTATGAAGACAGTTCCTGTCTCGGCCAGGGGTGGCAGCAGAGAGCACTTTGTCAGACTGAAAATAAAACATTGCCTGCAGGACATACAGCAGCTGATAAGTAGGGGAGGACTTGAGATTTTTTAAAAGAAGTAAATTACAAATCTATAAAACTTCCTGGCACCAGCTGATTTGAAAGAAAAAGATTTTCGCTGGAGTACTCCTTCAAGTTCCATTCACTTCGATGTAGCTAAGTTGCAAAACCTGACCCAAACTGGAGAGAAGAAAGCGGACTTTTTTTAAAAAAAGACTGTATAACCCCGTTAAGAGCCTATCCTCATAATCGGTGGGTATCCCAGTGGTCAGATTTCCATCAGTCAGGCACGATAGTTGGAACCTTGGAATAATCCCTTTAAGGGTATGCTCATACAGTGGGAATTCTGTGTGTATACAGTCCTGTGTAATGTGTAACAGTGCAAAGTACATGGGCGCGGATAAACCTCAACCTGCGCACTATAGATGTATAGGAGTCTGGGCTCCAGGCAAATGCACGGGCCATGGAAGTTACAGCCATAGAAGAGAATGGGCCCTATGCTATCTGCAATTGTGGCTAGTGCCGAGGTGTTGGGTTTGGCAATGTTCTCAGAACTCATACGATTTGACTCCTGGGGGCTGGAGAAGTTGGATGCAGCCCTGATTCCTGGAAAGCATGGATACAACCATAGGCCATAGGCGGCATCCATGTTTTCCTGGCAGCTCTGGGGCGGCATCCAACTTCTCCAGCCGCCAGGACTCTTCTGAGAGCAGGAAGTCTGCTTATTGCTAATAGTATACAGCTTATTGCTAATAGTATACAGACCATATACTATTCGCCTTGTTAGCACTAGCCCTATAGGCTGGTCTCATATTAGTGTAATACAGACAGACTTTTGTATCTGGGTTCCAGCTACTAATCCCGGCCTCAGGTCTGATGACCCCAACAAACAGCTGTGAGACCCCCAATCAGGACGGAACTCGCAGCAGCCTGTACCGTACTAGTGTGAACAAAGCTGGAAATTAGTAATACTTTGTTTGCCTTGCAAGATTTAAACAAATCAGAAAATGTGTGCACCTTAACTGCTCCATAATTCCCATCATGCACTGAGAATTAAGGCACCAGATCACTAAGTCACTCATGCAGGTACTAGACCAGTGTTCCCCATTCTGTGGTCTTGTGTTGCAAAACTACAACTCTCATCAGGCCGGAACAGCCACAGGTTGGACAACATTGCACTCGAGTGAATCACTCAGCAGACCCATTTTCTCCAGCCGGTACCAAACTACATCATGATAGGAGTTCTGAATTTCCGCAGCAGCTGGAGGAGGGCCGAACGTTAGGATCCTCTAAACTAGACATTCAAGAATGACCAAGGGTCATATTCCACGGGCTGACCAGGGCCCGATCAACAAACTAGCAGATCGGCGCTCATTTACTGGGCCTATTCCACGGCCCGATAATCGTTTAGCGAGGGCTGCAGGGACATTGTTACCGATGTCCTTGCAGCCCTTGTTTAAACAATATACTTTACCTATCCAGGCTGCAGGGCTTCTGCTTTCCTTCTCCCCCGGTCCCACGCACTGCAGCCGCTTCGGAGCGGCCTGTCTGAACTGGCAGACCGCTCAGCCAATCACTGGCCTCGGCGGTCCCGGCCAGTGATTGGCTGAGCGGTCTGTCAGCTCAGACAGGCCGCTCCGAAGCTACTGCTGCGCGCGGGAACGGGAGGAAGAAGAAGCGCAGGAGAAGCCCTGCAGCCTGGATAGGTAAAGTATGCTGTTTTTAAATGGTCGGTCGCCCGCCGCGCACCTCTATTCCACGTAGCGATGTACGGGTGGCGACCGATGATTTTAGGTTTGAACCTAAATGAACGATCAGCCGATGACACGATCACGGAGATGATCGGGCTGATTCGGCTGATTATCACTCTATGGAATAGGCCCCTAAGGGAGGCAGGGATGCGGCCCATGGCCTATGGCTGTATTCCTGTTCCGGCAGCCTCAGGGCTTCGTCCAACTTCTTCAACCAAATGTGGAGACTTTAGGTCTGGACGGACTGGAGCGTGCACAATTTGCGCTCATCTCTAATAGTAAATATATCAGTATTGCTATGTATATCTATATAGTCAGCACTGGCGTGTAAGCATTTGCAGAGCGGCGCTATAATTCTGGCATGTTTGCATTACAGTTATGGCATCCTGATCCTCTTATTTCTCTGTTTTACATCAGTTTTGTCTTTTGCATTATATATATATGCCATAGCATTAGCCCTGATCCTATGTCCTCCCTTCCCCATCACTATCCTGCACTTCATTAGACCCCAGAAGACTGTTGTCCTAATGTGCCGGAAGGTAAGCCCCCCCCCCCCCATCCATCGCCTGCCTCGATACTTTTCCTATTAACTCTATCCATAAAGTATTCATACAGGAAGTGAACTCAATTTATAAAGAAATTGAAAAAAATATTTTCTTGCATCATTTTCGCCCATGGATATTCCAAGAGAAATGAGCGTAAAAAGCGACTGTATATAGAGAAGCTCGGTAATATCCATGTTTATCTGAGCACAAACCCAATGTCCTGGTGGTGGAGCGATAGAACGGCAAATGGTGACCCTTCAATTCCCCGCGGGGTGGCACCATATCATCCTTAATTAGATTTTAATGAAGGATCCATGTATGCCTATAGAGGAGAGCAAGTTTATCCCGCAGGCATGCATCTACATGGATACAATACACAGACTGCATTCACTTCTATGCAACCACTTGTTTTCTCTTGACAAATTGAATGTAACGAACAGTCAACGGAGGAGTCACGGTCCTCTCCTCGGGCCCTAAATCTGTCCCCCCTGCCATAGCTTCCCCTAAGTAAATGCCCACGCCGGGGCCCGTCACATTGGCTATAATGAATGGCGCGGCTCCGGCACCCTGAGAACATTACTGCGATGAGGCTTTGGGGAGATCTGTTCACCAGTAAAATGGAAAAATGTCTCTTATCTAAATAATAAAAGGGAAATGGATGTTGTTTAAATGAGACGTAAATATAGGAAGCGCGTTAGTGAAAACACTCGCCGTATAGACAGATGTAATATTTATATCCTACTGATTACATTAGTAACAAGAAGAGTTACTTCTGCGGGAAGGTGAGACGGGTTTTATGTCTCATTGCGGCTGGGCCTTTACAAGAGCGCCATCTGTTGGATGTTTCCATTTACTGAGAGATTGGAACCGATTTTGTTTTGAAAACTTGTCTGTGATTTTACCATAAAAATATATATAAATATACAAACAATATAAAACTATAAATAAAATATACGCTATATAAATATGTATATTATATATCTGCTACATAAATATACAAACAACATAAAACTATAAATAAAATATACGCTATATAAATATATACAGTATAAAATGATATATAATATGTACGCTATATAAATATACAAACAATATAAATATTTACAGTATAAAACTATATATAATATAAACCCTATAAAACTATATATAATATATAATTAGATGTGTATAATATATACACATCTACTGTAAATATACACACAATATAAAAATACACTATATATATATATATATATATATATATATATATATATATATATATATATACACACATTATCTAAATATATACAGTATAAGGCCATGTTCACATGGTGTAAGAGACCGACCATTCTGTCACCTGGCTGGGTCACGGAACGGCCGGTCTCTGAAAAGATCATCCAGGCCGGTACCGCAGTTATAATGTGGGCGCATCCGCGCACGCTCGCATCAGAACTCCCCACAGCACACAATGAAGCTTGCGGCCGGAACCGCTTGCTTCATTGTGTGAACTGACAGGGCTTTCTTCAGACGCTATTCAATGAGTAGCGGCCGCAAAAAACTGACATGTCAGATCTTTGCGGTGCCGCTAGGGATCCCGGCCGGAGCGTATACTATGTGTATATGCTCCGGCCGGGATCCCATAGAGGGCTAAGCATCGTAGCTTTTCGTAAAAAAAACTGCTGAGTGCTGTACTTTTACGAAACATAGAAGATTGTCGGCAGAAAAAGACCACTGGGTCCATCTAGTCTGCCCTTTTAGTATTTTCTTTCTTATTATCTTAGGATAGATATATGTTTATCCCAGGCGTGTTTAAATTCTGTTATTGTGGATTTACCAACCACCTCTGCTGGAAGTTTGTTCCAGGTATCTACTACTCTTTCAGTAAAATAATATTTTCTCACATTGCTTCTGATCTTTCCCCCAACTAACCTCTCACTGTGCCCTCTTGTTCTTGAGCTTAGTTTTTTACTAAAAACACTCCCCTCTAAAAGTTACGTTGTTTGAACATAGCCTAAGGCTGGGTTCACACAGCGTATGACACCGTCCGTTGTGTGACCCGGCCGTTTCACAGAACAGCCGGTGTCAATGAAGAACATCCCGGTCGGTACTGATCCTTATTTGTGCATCCGTGTGCGTCCGCATCCCAATTCACCGTAGCCAACAATGGAGAGTGCGGCCGGAGCTGGTTTCAATCAAAACCATGAGTGGGACTGACAGGACAAAATTGTAATGGAAAGATTTGTTCAGTCTCTGTGTTTTCCACTCCTGGTTTTGGTTAAAAATATCTGCCCAAAATACTAACGGAAATACTATGTGTGAACATAGCCGAAAACTATATACACTATGGAATACAACACTAACAGCAACAATGTACATGCTATAAAACTTATATACTGTATAATGTAAACACTATGTAAATATACACCATAAAAAGTATATATTATACACACTATAGTATATAACACTATTAGGAATGATACATATATATATGGGAGATGTATCGTTCTGTCTTACAGGGAGATTCGCTGTGTTGCTAATAGCAACCAATTGCAGCTCCCATAGTAACCAATCACTGCTCAGCTTTCATTTTACCAGAGCAATATGAGAACTTATGGCTGAGCTGTTATTGGTTGCTATGGGAGCTGCGGTTGGTTGCTATGGGCAGCACAGAGAATATTCCTATAAGACAACGCCATAAATCTCCCCCGTTATACACACATTGGGGGAGATTTATCAAACATGGTGTAAAGTGAAACTGGCTCAGTTGCCCCTAGCAACCAATCAGATTCCACCTTTCATACCTCACAGACTCTTTGGAAAATGAAAGGTGGAATCTGATTGGTTGCTAGGGGCGACTGAGCCAGTTTCACTTTACACCACGTTTGATAAATCTCCCCTGTTATACACACAATATTGTACAATACTAATAGACTTAACAAACTAGTAACAGATGGAAAAATTTTCATTTTTCCCATTACTGATGGTTGTGAGCCCTTCGGTCCCATGTACCGTCGCTGTACGCTCAGCCATTCTCATCCCAGGCTTCTATCGCTATCATTTTCTAAGACTTAAAGCCATTTGATGTCCCGGCTGCTCTTCTTCCCATCGTGCCTCTTGTTATCCTCCTACATTGGCTGGAATAGGACTGGACATGGTGACCGTCATGTACTGCAGGTTACATGGTGCTATTCCTGTATCCTTCCCCAATAGAGATGAGTGTAACTGGAGCATCCCCGAGCCTGATCATTCGGCATTTGATTACCGATGGCTGAAGAAGTTGGATACAGCCCTAGGGAGTCTTGGATGGCCATAGGCCATAGGCAGTATTTTTGTTTCCCCGGACTCCCTAGGGCGGCATCCAGCTTCTTCAGCCACCAGTAAGTGCCGAATGATTAGGCTCGGGGATGCTCCAGTTGCTCTCATCTCTGATCCCCAACTTGTGGCGGTCTGATGCTTTAGTAGTAGCATCAGGTAGTCCATGTGTTCCTGAAACTAAGCGCTCTGCACATTATAGGGTCAGGGCTACACAGAGGCTTTGGCTGTGCCCCAACTACCTGCACGTTTCCATGGCTGTGAGCAGAGAACGTCCCTGGGAGGATTCCTGGAGACTTTTGGGTCTCAGTCTTGGTAACTTGTGGCTCCCAATTAGGGATGGTCCGAAACTGCCGAGGTTCGGGTTCGTATGAACCCGAACGCTCGGCATCAGATTCCCGCTGTCTGCCCGCTCCGTGCAGCGTGTGGATACAGCGGGAGGACCGCCTGGAAAACTGGGATACAGCCTATGGCTATGGCTGTATCCCAGTTTTTCACAGAGAGGGCAGACAGCGGGAATCATTGCCGAGCATTCGGGTTCGTACGAACCCGAACCGAACTCGGTTCGGACCATCCCTAGTCCCAATGTGAACACACTGGGGGACATTTATAAAAGCTGCGCCCCTGGCATAATACAGGTAGAAGGCACAGATTCACCCCTTCCGTCTGGCGTATGCCAGCCATATCCCCCACTCCCCTGATTGGCAGGTGGGGGGGGAGGGGGAGGTCAAGGCGGGGAGGAGGTGTGTCCTCCTCCTGTGCCAGATTTACCACGATTTACACCTTTACCCATTCATGGTAGACATCTACACCTACTTAGGTCAGGACGGTTTTGCTGAGAGATCCGGCAGGTCAATTGGGGGTGGCGTCTAATTTAAGACCGATGTACTTGTACGCCAGTCTTCATAAATGTCCCCCACTGACTTCCATCATACCTGCTCATTGTTGACTTGTTTGTCCCGGGTCACCTAACCACCTGTGACCCCATGCCCCATGTCTGGATTTCTGACTTTATGTGTCCCGGCCTCGGTTAGTCTCATTTTATTGTTTTTTTTTTACTTTGAATCTATTTATACTTTATTTTAGCGTTCACATCTCTCCGTTCTAACGCCATATCATTTTTTACCAAAATCCTTTGGAAATCCTCTGGCATCGCACTCTACTTTCTATTCCTGGCCTGGCTAGACGACTACGAGACTTCCATCGCTTCCTTCACGATGGATGATCCTGCACAATATGAACCATCCATGATCCAATGGTTCCTCTGCAAGACTACCTTTCCTAGGGTCCCTCTGGGCTGTTAGAGAGCCATAGCAGAGGGACATGTGTGGTAGTCGGCCAGTAGTTGAGATAGCCAGTGACGCCAATTCTGTGGTGTACAGCTAGTGATGGTAGTGTCGTGATGCCAGTGCTAGTTCAGCACACAGGTGTGATGTTGGTACCTGTTTTGTATATGGCCGGTAGTGTTCCCCAAATGGTTGGTAACCTGCCGGGTTGTTGTGGGTCCCTTAGGCTCCTATCACGGTAATCCTGAGTGGCAACTGACCCACCAGGACTATCGGTACCGCCACCCACAGAAAGGGGAAAAATAACCGAAGGTATGCTGTTGGTTTGTATAGGTGCTGGTGCAGATAAAGTATGCCAGAGTCCCAGTGATGTAAAAAAAAATAGAACAGCTTTACTGTAAAGACTCTCAGCAACACAATACACTTCAGTAGAATAGATAAATCTTCACACAGACTCGAGTGTTCGAACTTGTTTGTGCTTGAGGAGGTGCTTAGAGAAGTAGCGTAGAAGATAGGTAGTTGTAGCAGTGCTTGGAAAGTTGAGTAGAGTAGAGGAGAAGAGTTTGTCAAAGAAGCCCTGACCCAGTGTAGCAATGTACTCTGCCAGGACTTTGAAGAAATACTTTAGAGTAAATACTGTATTTGTACCCATGTATAGACTATGTCTGACCACCTTCTGCCCTACAGTGTCAAGTTACCCGTCTTAATAGGGTGATACAAGCCCCAGTCTTGGTTATCTGGGTGTAGCTAAGCATCTGAGCCTTCCTGTTTACCTGCACTGCGAGATAGGATACAAAGACCTTCCTTTGGTAGCTTTGCCCTATCCAGGCTAGTTCCTCTAGTTCTTCGGATACTGCTATGCACTTTTTAGACTTGTTCTCAGCGTGGGTTAGGGTGTTCCTGGACTCTTCTCCCTTTGAAAGTGCTTAGCACTGCATAGTAAATGTAGTGATAGTAAAGAAAGAACTGGTTGTCTCTAGCTGCATCTGTACACACTGGTATCTTAGACTAGACTGCCCTCTTTTGGTCCCAGACAAGGGTCCTGGCATAAGCCAGGCCCTGGCTTGGCTACAGCAGAGACACTTACTCTGTGCGCCTTTCTTCCACGAGAATCTGACTAGAACTGAGGCTGCACTTCCTCCACCAAGTAGCTCTTCCTACAGGGCCTAAGTAAACTTCCCTGTGAGTGTTGGGGATGAGTGTGTGCATAAGGAAAAAGGAAAGAGATTGGTTAGAAGTAGAGAGCACCTCCTATGGGTTCACCGATAACACATGGCATACAGTAAAACATTAACCAATTACTGGCCTCAGCTGTGCAACACATGAAGCGGCCAGGGACTAGATTACCAGTATAAGATCGCTGCAGCCGGGGAGGAGAGCATGTTATTTCTTCTATCCCCCCACCACCACCACCACCACCACCACCACTTGTGAAAAAAATCCAATAGAGCACCATGACCAAAGGAACAGGCGATCCTCCAGGTCAAGGAAAAAGCGATCCTCCAGGTGAAGGAACAGGCGATCCTCCAGGTGAAGGAACAAGCGATCCTCCAGGTGAAGGAACAAGCGATCCTCCAGGTGAAGGAACAAGCAATCCTCCAGGTGAAGGAACAAGCGATCCTCCAGGTGAAGGAACAAGCGATCCTCCAGGTGAAGGAACAAGCGATCCTCCAGGTGAAGGAACAGGCCATCCTCCAGGTGAAGGAACAGGCCATCCTCCAGGTGAAGGAACAAGCAATCCTCCAGGTGAAGTAACAGGCCATCCTCCAGGTGAAGGAACAGGCCATCCTCCAGGTGAAGGAACAGGCCATCCTCCAGGTGAAGGAACAGGCCATCCTCCAGGTGAAGGAACAGGCCATCCTCCAGGTGAAGGAACAGGCGATCCTCCAGGTGAAGGAACAGGCCATCCTCTAGGTGAAGGAACAGGCCATCCTCCAGGTGAAGGAACAGGCCATCCTCCAGGTGAAAAAACAGGTGATCCTCTAGATGATGGAACAGGCGATCCTCCAGGTGAAGGAACAGGCGATCCTCCAGGTGAAGGGGCAGGCGATCCTCCAGGTGAAGGAACAAGTAAGGCTCCAGGTGAAGGAACAAGCCATCCTCCAGGTGAAAGAACAGGTGATCCTCTAGATGACGGAACAGGCGATCCTCCAGGTAAAGGAACAAGCGATCCTCCAGATGAAGGAACAGGCCATCCTCCAGGTGAAGGAACAGGCGATCCTCCAGGTGAAGGAACAGGCCATTCTCTAGGTGAAGGAACAGGCCATCCTCCAGGTAAAGGAACAGGCGATCCTCCAGGTGAAAAAACAGGTGATCCTCTAGATGATGGAACAGGCGATCCTCCAGGTGAAGGAACAAGCCATCCTCCAGGTGAAGGAACAGGCGATCCTCCAGGTGAAGGAACAGGCCATCCTCCAGGTGAAGGAACAGGCCATCCTCCAGGTGAAGGAACAAGCCATCCCCCAGGTGAAGGAACAAGCCATTCTCCAGGTGAAGGAACAAGCCATCCTCCAGGTGAAGGAACAAGCCATTCTCCAGGTGAAGGAACAGGTGATCCTCCAGGTGAAGCATGGCATTTGGCATCACTCTACCTCTGGATATCACAGGAGCTATTTACACCGTTAACATTTTTTTATCAGAAGAATAAAAAAAAGGATGAGTTTCAGATGAGATGACCGCTCTCTTCAGCCGGCTGTAATTTATACTTATTAAAGGTCTTGAAGCGCTCAAGAGACACTCTCCACTCTAAATGCTCTATTGCACTTACTTTTGGATAAGTGCTTCTTGTTTTACATGGGAGGGGAACATGAACTTAAAGGGCATAGGAGCAATGTCTACCAGACAGACGATGGGTGAACTGAGGGCAACTTTTACCTGGCATTGCTGGCTATGGAAGCCTATTGGTGCTGCCTAGGCTGCTTAGTACCGGGAGATTACCTAATCTCTCCATGCTACTTAGGCTGCACCATTACACTGCTGCTCGAACAATCTACCAAAACACCAATGGCAAACAAAAACATCTCTTCCTTCACCATCACAACATAGGGTCAAGAGCACCTCCACAACCAAAGCACCCACACAGCCACTGAAATCACAGGATACACCGATAAACAGACCCAAAAACAACCCCACAGGGCAAAGTATGTCACACCAAACAGATAAGTAAGGACTGGGACGGAGAGCAGCCTGAGGTTCCTCTGTATCTGATAAGGCAGAACTGGTAGGGCTGTGATAGGCCCAGAGGTAGGGAGGTGGCCGGCAAACTTCCACTCACGCACTTACAAATGTGACATATGCAATTAACCCCTTCAGCATCCTTTAGCCTGTGCTCACTGTGAAAGAAACAGTGCCATCTTGTGGCCAAAATGCAGTAGACACCTTTATCCAAAAAAATACCTTGAAATATACAGAACATCAGAGCCAACCTAAAGACATACATATACAGCAGTGGCACATAGGTTCTGGGACACTGCAATTCTGCTTTATTCCACCTATTGCTGTATGATGGAGGTATTTTCCTAAGCAGCATTGACTCTAGTGGAGAATATACTGGTAATAGGGCACCATGCAGTTGTAAGATGCTTTGATATAACACGAAAAGGACTGTCCTTGCATGGCATCCCCAAAATGTGGATATGTGAAACATCTACGTGGAAACGTTGTGAAGCAGCTACAGGAAATGTTTAAGGGGGGGGGAGGGGTTGAGGTTATTTAATTAAATATTCACTTTTCTCCCTGTACTGTAGATGTTTACTCAATGTGTTTTTAGTTTATTTACATTGCGTTTGCCTTAAACTGTGAAATACAGGTAATTTCAAGGGATTCACTTACATTTTCTCCCTGCACTTAAGATGTTTACCCAGTGTTTTTAATCAAAGTTCAAAGACATGAACTGTAGAACTGTCAGTGTGTTGTGAGATTGGATATATTGTCTTTGTCTATAATTGTGAATTAGAAAACAATCAGACCACATTTTATTAATAAAGGGTATTCCCATCTCTAAAACTTTTCATATATAATAGATAATGCAAAAATTAGCAATAAGTAATAAGCAAAAATTGCTTACTTTAGCGTTTAAGTTGACTTTAGTTGACAGCTCATTGCCTAGGTTCCCACCCCAACCACCGCTCTCGGCATTGTCACAAGGATGGACCTGGTAAGTATGTTTTCACCAGTTCTTTGTCTCCCATTGACATCCCACACATCTCCAGGGATTGTGGATTCTCCCCGGAAGCATGTGTTATGTCAGTGGGAGACACTGGAAGTGAAAGTGGAATGCAGCGGTGCGAGAAAACCCGTTCAATGCAGTTAAATGGGTTCACTTTTGCTTTCTCCCTGCACTGAGGATGTTTACCTGATGTGTTCAATAAAATGCATGAATGGTACAGATGTCTTTGTTTTATTAGTTATATTGCGTTTGCCTATAATTGTGACTTAAAAAACAATCAGGCCAATTGTGTTAGTAATTAATGCAGAAATCAAAAAATTCAAGGCATTAATTTTTTTTTTCTCTCTGCACTGAGGATGTTTACCCAATGCGCTGCATTTGTCTTGTATGTGATGTGAAGAACAATCAGACCACATTTAATTAGTAACCAATGCAGCAATTCAGGTCATTTTCTCCCTCCACTGTGGATGTTTACCTAAAGAAATAAACAGTATAATACCTACTTCTTGCAATTGCGCACGGACACGCAGGTTTTACATAGACTCATGATTGCTAAAGGACTTAAAGGGGTTATCCAGCACTACAAAAACATGGCCACTTTTCTCCAGTTCAGGTGCGGTTTGCAATTAAGCTTCATTTACTTCAATGGAACTGAGTTTCAAAACCCCACCCAAACTGGAGACAACAGTAGGGGGAAAGGGGCCATGTTTTTGGAGCGCAGGATAACCCCTTCAAAGCTTGGAATGCAGCAAGATGCCAGTCCCCCCCTCCCCCCATTGTATTCAATACTATGACAAGTCAATTCAGTAATAATGTCATATATGACATTTTTCAAATTCCTCTGACAGTTTTAAAATAGGAAAATTTCAGCATTGTGCGGATACGTAGGCTTAGGTCATTCGGCGGTGTAATCGCGCGGCTCCGACATAGACGCTATTAATAACGTTATTAATAAACATATTTTCTGCAATATGTAATCAGGGGTGAAAAACGAGCCGAACGCCATTGGTGTGAATAGACTCCCGGCCTCCCTCCCCGCTCTTCCCTTATACTCTCTTTCTCTTCTTACACACGGAACAGAAATGCCATGTCTGCCGGGAAAACAAACTGTCTTACAAGACTATAAAGGATTAGTCGAAAAAATGAGAATGTTATACATATATAATTATCTTTCTATTAAAGCAATTATTCTGAAGTACCCTCCTAGCATATGACTTTGCCTGTGAATAACCTTTCTATCATGATATTCATATCTCTGCCTCTGAAGCCTGTAATTAAACCAATACATTAGAAAGTGTCATTTTCGGAGTTCACTGGATATCCTTCATGTGGAGTGAACCCGCTGAAGTGCTCGGTGCTGACGGTTTAGTGCATTCACCTGTGTTCAGCAGGGAAGCTGCAAACTGCAGAGTTGGAACAGTCTATACTGTGGTCTCCAACCTGTGGCTTTACAGCTGCTGCAAAACTACAACTTTCATAATGTCAGGGCATTTTTGCAATATCTGGGGGGTCAGAGGTCAGTGTGCACTGGTGACTCTCTGCAAAACTACAACTTTCAGCATGCACTGACAGCCTATGTATGTTAGGATATACTGAGAGTTCTAGTTTTGCAATCGCTGGAGAGTCACAGGTTGGGGAACATTGCGCTATACCATTGGTGAGGGAACCTGGGGCCCTCCAGCTGTCACAAAACTACAATTCCCATCATACCTGGACAGCCAAAGCTTGGTGACCTCCAACCTGTGAATTTATGTCTTATTAAGGTTACAAACGCACTTGCCGGATCTGCAGCGAGTCTCCTTGCTGCGTTTTTGCAGGGAGACTCGCTGCAGATCCCAGCCCTATACTTTCAATAGAGAAACAACTGAACCTCTGAGATATTACAACATATAAATTTTATTGATTAAAATTACACATAAGTGACAAAAATGATGAGTAAATAAATACACAATGAACCATGGCTGACAAAAATGGTTAAAAATGACAAACATACAGTGAGGGGGCTGCTGCAGATGGACACTGGTAACTAAATAAGTAAGTAATTCAAGTAAATAAATAAATAATTTAGATGAAAACAGGTACACTAAAGTGCTAAATACAGTGCCCAAAGACCTATGTGTTGATGCTATATGGTAAATACACCAAAAAAGGTGCAATATATAAATAAATAACACGTGTCCCAATGGATGCAGAAATGAATAAATAGATTAATAAATACAGTGTCCTACCATAAATAGTGAGAATCAAAGTGTCCACCGGCGGCCCCCACCCCAACGCACGTTTCGGCGTAGCCTTGAAAAAGGCTACGCCGAAACGTGCGTTGGGGTGGGGGCCGCCGGTGGACACTTTGATTCTCACTATTTATGGTAGGACACTGTATTTATTAATCTATTTATTCATTTCTGCATCCATTGGGACACATGTGTTATTTATTTATATATTGCACCTTTTTTGGTGTATTTACCATATAGCATCAACACATAGGTCTTTGGGCACTGTATTTAGCACTTTAGTGTACCTGTTTTCATCTAAATTATTTATTTATTTACTTGAATTACTTACTTATTTAGTTACCAGTGTCCATCTGCAGCAGCCCCCTCACTGTATGTTTGTCATTTTTAACCATTTTTGTCAGCCATGGTTCATTGTGTATTTATTTACTCATCATTTTTGTCACTTATGTGTAATTTTAATCAATAAAATTTATATGTTGTAATATCTCAGAGGTTCAGTTGTTTCTCTATTGGTTTTTAGCTTGCTACTAGAACCCGAAGTTCTTTCTTTACACTTTACACCCATTCCCCATACTTTAGATTAATACAGATAGTATCTTGTATGGTGGAGCTCTACAGACTTTTTATATGTGCTATACTTTCAATAGCAGAGAAACTCGCAGCAGGGATGTACATCCCTGCTGCGATTTTGTCTGCAGCCCGCCCCATTAACCCCCCGGCCGCCGGACATTATACATTACCGGGTCCCCGTTCCTGCTTGCTTCAGGGCTCCCGGTGTCTTCACGGCCCGCCCAGCCAATCAGTGCGCTGCGGCGGGGCAGCGCACTGATTGGCCGGGCGGAACGTGCCGGGAGCCGCTGAAGCAAGCAGGAGCCGGGATCAGGTAATGTATATCGCCCCCAGCCCCCGGCCGCACGATCGCCCCCAGCCCCGCAGCCCCCGGCCGCACGATCGCCCCCAGCCCCGCAGCCCCCGGCCGCACGATCGCCCCCAGCCCCCGGCCGCACGATCGCCTGCAGCCCCCGACCGCACCATCGCCCCCAGCATCGCAGCCCCCAGCCACACCATCGCCCCCAGCGGGCGATCGTGCAGCCGGGGGCTGCGGGGCTGGGGGCTGCGGGCGATCATGCGGCCGGGGGCTGCGGGGCTGCAGGCGATCGTGCGGCCGGGGGCTGCGGGCGATCGTGCGGCCGGGGGCTGCGGGGCTGGGGGCGATCGTGCGGCCGGGGGCTGCGGGGCTGGGGGCGATCATGCGGCCGGGGGCTGGGGGCGATCGGGGCTGCAGGGGGGCGGGCAGGATATACATTACCAGGTCCCCGCTCCTACTTGCTTCAGCGGCTCCCGGCACGTTCCGCCCAGCCAATCAGTGCGCTGCCCCGCCGCAGCGCACTGATTGGCCCGGGCGGGCCGTGAAGACACCGGGAGCCCCGAAGCAAGCAGGAACGGGGACCGGGTAATGTATAATGTCTGGCGGCCAGGGGGTTAATGGGGCGGGCTGCAGACAAAATCGCAGCAGGGATGTACATCCCTGCTGCGAGTTTCTCTGCTATTGAAAGTATAGGGCCGGGATCTGCAGCGAGTCTCTCTGCAAAAACGCAGCAAGGAGACTCGCTGCAGATTCGGCAAGTGTGTTTGTAACCTTAAAGAAACCATAATTTTTAGCATGCCCTGGTGGGTATGCGAATTTGCCGAAGTTCGGGTTCGTATGAACCTGAACTATCGGCTTCTGATTCCCGCTGTCTGCAGCCTCCGTAAACAAGGTGGATACAGTGTAAGGACCGCCTGGAAAACTGGGATACAGCCTATGCCAATGTCTGTATCCCAGTTTTCCGGGCGGTCCGTAAGGCTGTATCCACCCTGTTCACAGAGGCTGCAGACAGCGGGAATCAGAAGCCGATAGTTCAGATTCATACGAACCCGAACTTCGGCAAATTCGCTCATCTCTACTGGTGAGCTGGGCATGTCAGGGCATGCTGGGAGTTGTAGTTTTGCAATAGCTGGAGAGCCACAACGCTGGTCTATAAACTTGTGACTCTCAGAATATTCCCATCATTTTGTAACCGCTACAGTGGGACCATCTCCTCTACTTAGATGTGGGCAAAGGGTTAAAGTGGCCCAGTCTGTTGTATTATAAAAAGAAGCTACAGAGTGGAGTAAGTGGGTGACACACCACATGGCCGCTGTACGTAAGAGATGTGCGCACTTATAGTTTTGGGTTCTTGTTTTCAGCCATTTTCAATCTCAAATTTTTTTTGTAATTTTTTTCCCATTTTTGTATTTTTTATTATTAATTTTTTTTAAGTTTTTTCCTGTCCGCTCCTCTGCTGTACTCCATGTGCGTCCCGGGGCTGCTTGTGTCTGTTCTGCTACAATGACACCTGTGGCCACCAACTGCTCTGGATTTGTAGAGGCAGCTTGTCTCCTCTTACTACTGCTGTCTGCTTATCCAGAGACACCTGCATCAATTTAAACTGTCTCCATCTTCCCATTGCTGCCTGAGCATTGTTGGAGTATAGCATTGCAAGTGAAGGTGTCTGTGTGCTGTTTTGGCTGTATCCCCATGTATTCTGACCTGTGTTTGTTCTTCGGATTACGCTTTCTTTCTGACCTTCATTTGTATTGCCTGCCTGTCCTGTTGCTTACTAAGATTGCCTGACCTGCCTCTGAAGCCGCCTGCCCTGACCCTTCACCTGTCTGACTACAATAACCGTCACATCCCTCGTACTGCACTGACTCTTCTGCTGACGACCCAGCTTGCTTACCACATATAATTGTCCTGTTCCCTGGTGCCTTGCACCGATTCAGTCTGGTTCTTGAGAACCATATGGACTACCGTATTTTCCAGAGTATAAGACGACTTTTTAACCATGAAAAATCTTCTTAGAAAACAAGGGTCGTCTTATACGTCGGGTATGGTCGCCCCATACGGTGAAGGGGCTCAAATATGGCCCCATCCATGCTGTATGGGATGACCACTATGAAAAACCCAAACATTTAACTCACCTGGGGCTCGTTCCCGGCATCGGCGTGCCTCCCGTAAGTTCCCGGCGCAGGCCGTGTGATGTACACTACCTGCGCCAGAGACGGAGATCGCTGAACCTCTTCCAGGCAGCCGAGGGTCTCATCGGGAAAGCTCAGGTGCCGGGAGAGATTCGGGAGAATGACAGAGGCTTCGGGAACTTCCTGCCCCTCTCTCATTCTCCCGAAGCTCTCCCGGCAGATGAGATGCTTGGCTGCCCAGGAGAGGTTCGACAATCTCTGTCTCCAGCACAGGTAGTGTACGTCACACTGCCTGCGCCGCGAACGGTACGGGAGGCATGCTGATGCCGGGAACAGGCCTCAGGTGAGTTAAATGTTTGTTTTTTAATTTAGCTGCAGCTAACCAATTAACATTTTCCGTTATACGGTATTTAAACAACAATGGAATTTATTTAAACAACTAAAAACAAACAAATAAAATCAATGTTTGTTTTTTTAACTTTTAAATTACAACCATCGTTGACCAAAAAGTCGTCCATTTACATTAACAAAAAATCACAACAAACCACTTTTTGTTCTAACGTTGAATAACTAAACCTGAAAGAGACATCGACTAAAGTGGATTGAAGGGGAGGGCGCAGAAATTGTTACCGCAGAGCACAAACTATATATCAATTTTAATCCGCAGAACTATTTATCTAGAATCCGTTTCCCATCTTCATACTCGCTCCTGAAATCATTTTGGCTGATTGATCTGGGACTGGTTCACCCATCTGTACATTAAGGTAAAATTATTACGGTTTATGGATAATCTGTGCATATAACATTAGGTTCCTTTTAAAATAATAAGCATGACGAAATAAGAGTATTACCGTATTGGTTTAGGATCGTATGTGAATCACTAATGCATCTCGGGGCTGGGTGGCTGCTTTGGTCTAAAACAAGATGTTCTATAGTCAATGTACTTCCAGAACATTCAACAATATTACTGGTGGAGGTCACAGAGGACCTGCAGCCTGAAGACGGGGCAGATCATGGAGGAACTGGTGTCCAGTGCGAAAACTGCTGGGGGGGGGGGGGGGAGGGGGACATGTTGACCGGATGACTCTGCCTGAAAATGAAGAGGATAGCCTCAGTGGTGGTGACAAGGGTGGAGGCACAGATTTTGGAGTACAAAGTGGGACAGGGTCAAGATACCTTCCCTTTTGTTTATGTTGGCCGTTGGGTCTAGTGTTAATGTAGCTTTTCTACTTGCCAGTCCCTTAGCTGCAATGGTGGCATATGTCTTTAGTGGCGTTGAGCGGATATGTCAAAATGTTCGACAATGTTTTTAGAAACCGAACGCTCTGCATTTGATTCCCGGCGGCTGCAGAGGTTGAAGAAGTCCTGGAAAACACAGCCTATGCAGCCTTTGGCCTGTGGCAGTATTAATGTTTTACTGGCCGCCATAGGACATAACCCAACTTCTGCGGCCGCTGGGAATCAAACATCGAGTTCGGATTGTGTTGCTGAACCCCACCATTTTGACAGATCTGCTCAACACTAGTCTTTACCATATGTGAAACACTGAGCTTATGGGGTTGCGTGAAGTTTTCCTGCGATAGTCTTTGATATTATGTCCTGCAAACAGACAGATGCTTCAAGAAAACTCTCTTCTGTTGGAGCCCCGCTGCTCTTGCAGGAAGCTCTGGGTAGCTCGTGTAGGATTTTTCCAGCTTTCTTAGTTCTCAGTGGGGAGTGTAAAGATGGTGTTTTCAGACCGATCCCCGGTGAGAAGGCCAAGATGTAGGTTCTGAGAAGAGATGAATGAGCCTGGCCAAGGTTTGAGTTCGTATGGACCTAAACCATCGGCATATGAATCCTGCTGTCTTCCCTGTCCGTGGGGAAGGTGGAAATAGCCTGAGTCCCCCCTGGAAAACATGGATACACCCAAGGTCATAAGTTGTATCCCTGTTTTCCAGATGGGACTCGGGCTGTCTCCACCTTCCCCATGGACCGGAAAGACTGCGGGATTCAAATGCCAAACCTCGGCCCGGCTCGCTCATCTCTAGTCCTGACCAGCACAAGGCTGAAAAATCCGAGATCAGGTTACTCTTATTTCCAAGTCTACCTATTACTGTATTCCATTTGGCCATCTAAAGCCAACACACTCCGGCTCTACTCTATTGTCAAAGAAAGACATAGAGAAAGGGAGGGATAAACCGGACCCAACAACGTCTCGCTGTGTAGACAGGTTAACAAAGTGTTATGTTGTAAAATGTCACCACAAAATTGTTGTTTGGGAAGTTTTTGGAAAAAAACACCCATCTACCGTACTGAACGCCGGATGTGCAAGGTCTTGTGTTTGACTTTTCACATTGCAGCCAATGGCGCTTTGCTCAAATGTTGCAGTAAACATGCCGGAGGGGTTCAGGCACTCAACCTACTGAAGAAGCAGTCCGACTCCCTGCACCGACATCATGGTCTGACATGTCTGTACAAGCATGGGGGATTCAGTACAATTTGTGAATAATAAGCCCATAGTCCACAGTAAATACTGTATAGATTACACAAAGCACCAGGATGTGCGGAGCTCTCCATCCATCCATCCATGTTTACCGTGGCTGTAAGTACATTCACTGCATTCTTCTCCGGCCAGTGAACCCTACCTGAAGAGCCGGTTAAGCTACATTTACAAGCGGGTGAAAACCTCTCGTACATATAAGATCTAAGGGCGGTGACAGCAAAATCTTTGAAATAGAAAATGTTCTTTACTGACAGACTCCGGTCAGAACGCACTGCAAGTATACAAGTCAACAGTGAGGCCTCAGATACTGTACCATCTAGTCTATAGAAGAACGGTATTATTTCTGATGGGAGCGCTCAGATTCAAAAACTCTTTGAAAAGAGAAAAAAATATTTTTCGGATCACTCGGTGTCGGAAACTTCTAAAGATTTGTAAATTATTTAAATAATAATGTAAAAAATCCAAGCTTCCAGTACGTCCAACCAGCAGAGCAAATTCTCCAGCTCTGGACAGTTCCTGACATGGACAGGAATCCATGTATCACTCTCGCCCCGTACCCTTGTATCATGCTCGCCCCGTACCCTTGTATGACTCTCACCCCATGCCCTTGTATCAGTCTTACCCCCTGCCCTTGTATCTCTCTCGCCCCGTACTCTTGTATCACTTTCACCCCATACCCTTGTATCACTCTCACCCCGCACCCTTGTATCACTCTCACCCCATACCCTTGTGTGTCTCTCTCTCGCCCCGTACCCTTGTATCATTCTTACCCCGTACCCTTGTATCACTCTCGCCTTGTACCCTTGTATCACACCCACCCCGTACCCTTGTATCACTCTCGCCCCGTACCCTTGTATCACTCTCGCCTTGTACCCTTGTATCACACCCACCCCATACCCTTGTATCACTCTCGCCACGTACCCTTGTATCACGCTTGCCCCGTACCCTTGAATCATGCTCACTCCGTACCCTTGTATCACACTCGCCCCGTACCCTTGTATCACACTCACCCCGTACCCTTGTATCACACTCGCCCCGTACCCTTGTATCTCTCTCTCCCCGTACTCTTGTATCACTCTCGCCCCATACCCTTGTATCACGCTCTCCCCATACCCTTGTATCACTCTCGCCCCGTACCCTTGTATCTCTCTCACCCCGTACCCTTGTATCACTCTCGCCCCGTACCCTTGTATCACTCTCGCCCTGTACCCTTGTATTACTCTCGCCCCATACCCTTGTATCACTCTTGCCCCGTACCCTTGTATCCCTCTCGCCCCGTACCCTTGTATCCCTCTCGCCCCGTACTCTTGTATCACTCTCGCCCCGTACCCTTGTATCACGCTCGCCCCGTACCCTTGTATCACTCTCGCCCCGCACCCTTGTATCACTCTCACCCTGTACCCTTGTATCATGCTTGCCCCGTACCCTTGTATCACTCTCGCCCCGTACCCTTGTATCTCTCTCGCCCTGTACCCTTGTATCACTTTCGCCCCGTACCCTTGTATCACTCTCGCCCTGTATCCTTGTATTACTCTCGCCCCGTACCCTTGTATCCCTTTTGCCCTGTATCCTTGTATTACTCTCGCCCCGTACCCTTGTATCCCTCTCGCCCCGTACCCTTGTATCACTTTCGCCCCGTACCCTTGTATCACTCTCGCCACGTACCCTTGTATCCCTCTCGCCCCGTACCCTTGTATCACTTTCGCCCCGTACCCTTGTATCACTCTCGCCCTGTACCCTTGTATTACTCTCGCCCCGTACCCTTGTATTACTCTCGCCCCGTACCCTTGTATCACTCTCGCCCCGTACCCTTGTATCACTCACACCCCGTGCCCTTGTATCACTCTCACCCCGTACCCTTGTATCACTCTCGCCCCGTGCCCTTGTATCACTCTCGCCCCGTACCCTTGTATCACTCTCGCCCTGTACCCTTGTATCACTCTCGCCCCGTACCCTTGTATCACTCTCGCCCTGTACCCTTGTATCACTCACACCCCATACCCTTGTATCACTCTCGCCCTGTACCCTTGTATCACTCTCGCCCCGTGCCCTTGTTTCACTCTCGCCCTGTACCCTTATATCACTCTCGCCCCGTACCCTTGTATCACTCTCGCCCTGTACCCTTGTATCACTCACACCCCATACCCTTGTATCACTCTCGCCCTGTACCCTTGTATCACTCTCGCCCCGTGCCCTTGTTTCACTCTCGCCCTGTACCCTTGTATCACTCTCGCCCCGTACCCTTGTATCACTCTCGCCCCGTACCCTTGTATCACTCTTGCCCTGTGCCCTTGTATCACTCTCGCCCCGTGCTCTTGTATCACTCTCACCCCGTACCCTTGTATCACTCTCGCCCCGTACCCTTGTATCACTCTCGCCCTGTACCCTTGTATTACTCTCGCCCCGTACCCTTGTATCACTTTCGCCCCGTACCCTTGTATCACTCTCGCCCTGTACCCTTGTATTACTCTCGCCCCGTACCCTTGTATCACTCTCGCCCCGTACCCTTGTATCACTCTTGCCCCGTACCCTTGTATCACTCTCGCCCGTACCCTTGTATTACTCTCGCCCCGTACCCTTGTATCACGCTTGCCCCGTACCCTTGTATCACTCTCGCCCTGTACCCTTGTATTACTCTCGCCCGTACCCTTGTATCTCTCTCTTGGCCTGTACCCTTGAATCATGCTCACCCCGTACCCTTGTATCACACTCACCCCGTACCCTTGTATCACTCTCGCCCCGTACCCTTGTATCACTTTCGCCCCGTGCCTTTGAATCACTCTCGCCCCGTACCCTTGTATTACTCTCGCCCCGTACCCTTGTATCACTCTCGCCCCGTGCCCTTGTATCACTCTCGCCCCGTACCCTTGTATCACTCTCGCCCCGTGCCCTTGTATCACTCTCACCCCGTACCCTTGTATCACTCTCGCCCCGTGCCCTTGTATCACTCTCGCCCCGTACCCTTGTATCACTCTCGCCCCGTGCCCTTGTATCACTCTCGCCCTGTACCCTTGTATCACTCTCGCCCCGTACCCTTGTATCACTCTCGCCCCGTACCCTTGTATCCCTCTCGCCCCGTACTCTTGTATCACTCTCGCCCCGTACCCTTGTATCACTCTCGCCCCGTACCCTTGTATCACTCTCGCCCCGTGCCCTTGTATCACTCTCGCCCCGTGCCCTTGTATCACTCTCGCCCCGTACCCTTGTATCACTCTCGCCCCGTGCCCTTGTATCACTCTCGCCCTGTACCCTTGTATCACTCTCGCCCCGTACCCTTGTATCACTCTCGCCCCGTGCCCTTGTATCACTCTCGCCCCATACCCTTGTATCACTCTCGCCCTGTACCCTTGTATCACTCTCGCCCCGTACCCTTGTATCACTCTCGCCCCGTACCCTTGTATCACTCTCGCCCCGTACCCTTGTATCACTCTCGCCCCGTGCCCTTGTATCACTCTCGCCCGTACCCTTGTATCCCTCTCGCCCCCTTATCCCCTTCACTGCTTTGCTTGTATTTTTGCTTCAGACCTGGCATCCTGCTTCCACCTCCCTGTACGCTACACTGCCTCTCCTCCTAATTCCTTAAAGTGTCCTCTAACATCTCAGCTCGGAGCTTAGGCCTCTTCCATCTGATGGATTATAACAGCAGATCCATCTTAACCCGGCTAATGAAAACATAAGTATATGACAGTCACCTCTCCCGGAGCTTCTAGGCAGCAAATTCTTTTTTTTTTTTTTTTTAAAGCTGCGTTCAGCTCTTTCCTATTTGCAGAATGTAAAATCCATAGAAATAGTTGGCACTGACAGCCTATATAATAGTTGGAGTTAAGATTGGATATGTTCAATACGTAAACGCATTAGCGTCCTGACGTATCCGCTCGGACATAAATCATATATCTCTTAAATTGTCTTTGATAAATAGCTGTCAGTCCATTTGAACACAGTAAGTCATCGGCCTTGTATTTCCCAAGGTAGAGAAGGAACGGTGGCGTATTACCAGCTCGGGTTCTATCGGGAAGAGATAACACATGCGCCATTTATTGTATTACTAAACACTAAATGACTAGAGTGCTTTTATGTATCGTAGGCAAAGAAGACATTGTTACGGCAAAAGTACAGCGCGATCGTGAGACAAAAAGATGGGGGGGAAAAAATCCCAGGGTTGTGCATAAATATATTCTCCCTCTTAGAAAATGGTAAGTTTACGGCTAATAGCTACTATTAGCTCCGGTGTACGGCGAACGCCGCGTACGGTCTACAAGAATAGATAAGTAGATTAGCCGTAATCACCACGTAGATGAAATACGAGCTTAGGAACCGTGTCATTATTTCCATTATTGATAGAGACGCTAACGCACAGAAATTCTTAAGAATTTTATATAATAACACGGATTTTCTGTGAAAAAGAAAATGTAGATGAGTAACGTGGGTACAAAAGTTCAAAAGAAGTTTTCTCAATGTGAAAAGCGGAGAGCTGAATGCGGATGGGGCCGAACGCTACGTGGGCTGTGAGGCGGCTTCATCGTTCGTGTATTGTTCAGAGTAGGGCTTTAGCTGTAGTAGCTTCCTCTCTTGGGTCTTAATAATGACTTTTAGTACTCAGATACCCCCAGGACTTACAGTAAAGACTAGAGTTGATTGAGCACTTAAAGTGTCACTGTCGTTTACTTTTTTTTTTTGCAGAAATCAATAGTACAGGCGATTTAAAGAGACTTTGCGATTGGGTTTATTAGCCGAAAAATGCATTTTTATCATGAAAAAGCAGTTTGAATCTCTCCCCCCTATCTTCATGGTTTTCTTATGGAGAGGGGAGAGAGATGAGGCACCAAAACAGGACAACCAAGTGTTAATTTACAGCTACATCACCGGGCTATCTCCTCTAAAGTCAGCACTGACCTCTTTGACCTCTGAATACTGGCTTTCACACAGGTCCCGCTGTGCAATCCTTTGTTCTCTTCTCTCTGCTGACGATTAATCTCCCTCCTCCCCTCTCCCCCCTCCATAGAACAGACAGGGCCCGACTGATGTAAAAGAGTCGAGATTTCCTGATAATGAGTAGTGACTGAGAGAGAGGAGGGGGGGGGGAGGGACCTGGGAAAAGTCTTTTTGAATGCAGATAATGGCATATTTGCCTAATAAACCCAATTACAAAGTTTCTTAAAATCGCCTGGACTATTGATTTCTGCAAAAAAAAAAATGAGAGTGACACTTTAAATCCTCAAGTGCTCGTTACTCGAGTTAGGCATTTTTTAGTGCTCCAGTGCTCGATTAACAAGCTCAGTTGAAATCAGTGGGAGACTTAAGTGGAGGGTGCCTGGTTAACCTATCATATTTTCTGTTCAAAGTTTTGTATATTTCATTCCTTGAAGGGGTTATTAAATAAAATATAAAAAAAAATCAGAACAAAAAAATCTGATACATTACCATAAGGCAGCCATACTTACCTGTCCACCCCCCTCCCTGGTTTCAGTTCCCCGCCCACTGACAGCCTGCTCAGCCAATTACTGCTCTATCCTGTTGCAGTCACTGATTGACTGAGCAGGCTGTCAGTGAGCGGGAGACTGGAGCTGATGCTGGAGAGCATAGGGAGGGGCATGGACAGGTAAGTATGGCTACTTTTTTCTTTTACTGTAAAGGCAACCTTAAACAGTTTTATATCTCCCGATATGATAATATACGATGATGCCAGGTGCTCCTAAACTGTTTCAATATTCAAGACATTGTTCTGACACTGTTTAGGTACAGTAGCACAAGTATTTAAAAAACACCTGAGAAATACCCGCACCCCGAGGCCCACTTAACACAAGGCAAGTCAAATAGTATGAAACGAACATGGAGAGTAAGGAGCTGCTGCACCACACACCTATGGATGACACTAATGCCTCTTGGATGCATTTAAAAACCAACGCCAGGATGTTGGTATATAATTTGAAAGAACCATATTGCCCCGTGTACCACGTGCAGGTCTTTTAGCCCACATGAGTCCGTACACTAAATCAACACCGTGTCGGTCAGCCACTGCCAACCCCGCAAGGCAAGCGACAATAGGGGAGGGGGGACCCTAGAACAGCCCTGCAACCCCAATGTCACAGGACCAAACCCACTGGGCCCCCCCACACCCCTCAGGCACCGCTGGCGGAGAAGGCGGCCACCAAGCAACACGAGTGTGAGCAAGGTTTTACTACTCACCACTGCACCGGAGGTAGAATGGGAGAAAGAAAGGTACTTACCATATGTGCACAGGTGCTTCCTGCTAATTGGGGTCACATGGGTCTTACAAGGAGGAGTGCCAACCACTCAGAAAAGGGAGAAAAGTAAAATATGGACATGGAGAGAAAGGAGCTGTAGACAACAAAATAGCAGTAAGATCCTACTATTCATAACACCCTGTGAACAGCCAAAGGGCCTAGAAAACAGCTATACTTACTGTATCCAGGTCCAGTCTCCTGAAGGCTGCTATATAACAGCTATACTTACTGTATCCAGGTCCAGTCTCCTGAAGGCAGCTATATAACAGCTATACTTACTGTATCCAGGTCCAGTCTCCTGAAGGCAGCTATATAACAGCTATACTTACTGTATCCAGGTCCAGTCTCCTGAAGGCTGCTATATAACAGCTATACTTACTGTATCCAGGTCCAGTCTCCTGAAGGCTGCTATATAACAGCTATACTTACTGTATCAAGGTCCAGTCTCCTGAAGGCTGCTATATAACAGCTGTACTTACTATATCCAGGTCCAGTGTCCTGAAGGCAGCTATATAACAGCTATACTTACTATATCAAGGTCCAGTCTCCTGAAGGCTGCTATATAACAGCTGTACTTACTATATCCAGGTCCAGTGTCCTGAAGGCAGCTATATAACAACTATACTTACTGTATCCAGGTCCAGTCTCCTGAAGGCTGCTATATAACAGCTATACTTACTATATCCAGGTCCACTCTCCTGAAGGCTGCTATATAACAGCTGTACTTACTATATCCAGGTCCAGTCTCCTGAAGGCAGCTATATAACAGCTATACTTACTATATCAAGGTCCAGTCTCCTGAAGGCTGCTATATAACAGCTATACTTACTATATCCAGGTCCAGTGTCCTGAAGGCAGCTATATAACAGCTATACTTACTGTATCCAGGTCCAGTCTCCTGAAGGCTGCTATATAACAGCTATACTTACTGTATCCAGGTCCAATCTCCTGAAGGCTTCTATATAACAGCTATAGTTACTGTATCCAGGTCCAGTCTCCTGAAGGCAGCTGTATACCAGCTATACTTACTGTATCCAGGTCCAGTCTCCTGAAGGCTGCTATATAACAGCTATACTTACTGTATCCAGGTCCAGTCTCCTGAAGGCTGCTATATAACAGCTATACTTACTGTATCCAGGTCCAGTCTCCTGAAGGCAGCTATATAACAGCTATACTTACTGTATCCAGGTCCAGTCTCCTGAAGGCTGCTATATAACAGCTATACTTACTGTATCCAGGTCCAGAGGATGCGACCCCTCTCTAAATCCCCATAGTGGACACATGACCTACCAGGCACGTCATGTGTCCTTAAGGGGTTAAAGGGGTGCTCCAGCAAAAAGTCTTCCAGTACTTATTAGCTGCTGTATGTCCTGCAGAGAGTGGTGTATTCTTTCCAGTGTGACACAGTGCTCTCTGCTGCCACCTCTGTCCATGTCAGGAACTGTCCAGAGAAGCAGCAAATCCCCATAGAAAACCTCTCCTGCTCTGGACAGTTCCTGACATGGACAGAGGTGGCAGAAGAGAGCACTGTGTCACACTGGAAAGAATACACCACTTCCTGCAGGACATACATCAGCTGATAAGTACTGGAAGACTGGGGATTTTTTTTTAATAAACGTTAATTACAAATCTCTATAAGTTTCTGACACCAGTTGATTTGAAAGAATATTTACTTAGCTGGAGTACCCCTTTAAATACAGCACCTACAGCTCCACAATACGGAGGGACTCTAAGCCACCATATAGTCTCAGTGCACATTATATGCTTTATTATTTAGCTCTATTATAAAAATATAGAGATTTTTTTTTTTTTTTTCTCTTGCCTGAAATTTTCTTTTCACCCGGTGAATAAGAAGAAGCCGGCACCTCCCATTCTAAGTCAGAACTTAATTTTACAATTTATCGCCTTCTGCTTTGAACTCTCCGGCTCCTTTGCCAAATCTTGGAGGTGTTAAGTCTCGTCTCTCCAATAACTTTCTCCATTACGTTTTGACTTTGCCGTTATTTAATACCCCATGTTAATTCTCATTATCCCTCCATAATGGATAGCGATTGCGTATTCTTGCCGGATCCATGTTAATGAACATCTGCCTGGATCCTCCTCCTTTGAGCATGGTGCGTAGCAATCCGACATTATTATTTCCTCTTCTCCTCTATTTTGTGCTTTATTAAAAAAAAAAAAAAAAAAAAAGTAGCGCAGCTAATTTGCACATAGATAATAAATCCTGTGACATGGTTCCAGTGTTTGCCAGCATAGACAATATATAGGGATCCATGGAGCAAGCCATCTAATTGCTGCGTTAACCAGTGCGCGCTCGGATCCCGTTGTCACTCGTTCCCAGGCTCGCCCCTAATTGCTCGCCAAAATCTGAAGGAGTGCAAATCTTTTCCATACGTTGCACTGAGTAATTGAGGGATGAAATGGTTTCCAAATGTATTCTCTGTCCAGTCGCAGTCCAATCTCTCCCGGGACTCTTTAAAGTGCAAGGGAAAGGTGGTGTCAAGAGCAATCTAGTATTGGTAAATAACTGAGCTTGGATTCATTAAGGAAGATGAAAGGGTAAGCCGGACCCTTTCAATGATTCCGGCTTCTAGACCCTAGCCCTGAGCGTGTCTGACAGTTTAACCCTCGCCGGTCCGTGGTCCCCAGAAGGCGGCTCCCACCACTATGGCTGAAGGGCTGTGAGAACATCTCAGATGAAATGGGATAATATATAATATATAATAATGGAATGGATTGGTATGGACGGTGTGTGCATGCTGGTAATCTCCCGAGCGACGTCCACCCTGCGGTGTATTGTTTTCTAGAGAACGCAAATTAATTCCTCCTTAGTTCTTCATGATGGGGATTTGGATTCTGGCTTTAACTATCTCCTGACCGTACGCAGGTCTGTACACACGGCCACCTACCCCAGGTCTGTACGCACGGCCACCTACCCCAGGTCTGTACGCACGGCCACCTACCCCAGGTCTGTACGCACGGCCACCTACTCCAGGTCTGTACGTACAGCCACCCACCCCAGGTCTGTACGTACAGCCACCCACCCCAGGTCTGTAAACACGGCCACCCACCCCAGGTCTGTACGCGTGGCCCCCCACCACAGGTCTGTACGCACGGCCACCTACCCCAGGTCTGTACATACAGCCACCCACCCCAGGTCTGTACACACGGCCACTCACCCCAGGTCTGTACACACGACCACCCACCCCAGGTCTGTACGCACGGCCACCTACCCCAGGTCTGTACGTACGGCCACCTACCCCAGGTCTGTACGCACGGCCACCTACCCCAGGTCTGTACACACGGCCACCTACCTCAGGTCTGTACACACGACCACCCACCCCAGGTCTGTACACACGGCCACCCAACCCAGGTCTGTACGCGTGTCCACCCACCCCAGGTCTGTACATATGGCCACCCACCCCAGGTCTGTACACCCGGCCACCCACCCCAGGTCTGTACACGCAGCCACGCACCCCAGGTTTGTATGCACGGCCACCCACCCCAAGTCTGCACACGCGGCCAACCACCCCAGGTCTGTACGCACGGCCACCCACCCCAGGTCTGTACGCGCGGCCACCCACCCCAGGTCTGTACGCGTGGTCACCCACCCCAGGTCTGTACGCGCGGCCACCCACCCCAGGTCTGTACACACGGTCACCCACCCCAGGTCTGTACGCGCGGCCACCCACCCCAGGTCTGTACGCGCGGCCACCCACCCCAGGTCTGTACGCGCGGCCACCCACCCCAGGTCTGTACGCGCGGCCACCCACCCCAGGTCTGTACACGCGACCACCCACCCCAGGTCTGTACACACGGCCACCCAACCCAGGTCTGTACGCGTGTCCACCCACCCCAGGTCTGTACATATGGCCACCCACCCCAGGTCTGTACATGCGGCCACCCACCCCAGGTCTGTACACGCAGCCACGCACCCCAGGTTTGTATGCACGGCCACCCACCCCAAGTCTGCACACGCGGCCAACCACCCCAGGTCTGTACGCACGGCCACCCACCCCAGGTTTGTACGCGCGGCCACCCACCCCAGGTCTGTACGCGTGGTCACCCACCCCAGGTCTGTACGCGCGGCCACCCACCCCAGGTCTGTACACACGGTCACCCACCCCAGGTCTGTACGCGCGGCCACCCACCCCAGGTCTGTACGCGCGGCCACCCACCCCAGGTCTGTACGCGCGGCCACCCACCCCAGGTCTGTACGCGCGGCCACCCACCCCAGGTCTGTACGCGCGGCCACCCACCCCAGGTCTGTACGCGCGGCCACCCACCTCAGGTCTGTACATATGGCCACCCACCCCAGGTCTGTACATGTGGCCACCCACACCAGGTCTGTGGATATGGCCACCCACCCCAGGTCTGTATATGCAGCCACCCACCCCAGGTCTGTACATGTGGCCACCCAACCCAGGTCTGTATGTGCAGCCCCTCACCCCAGGTCTGTATGCGGGGCCACCCACCCCAGGTGTGTACACGCAGCCACGTACCCCAGGTTTGTATGCACGACCACCCACCCCAGGTCTGTACATGCGGCCACCTACCCCAGGTCAGTACACACAGCCACCTACCCCAGGTCAGTACACACAGCCACCCACCCCAGGTCTGTACACGCGGCCAACCACCCCAGGTCTGTACGCACGGCCACCCACCCCAGGTCTGTACGCACGGCCACCCACCCCAGGTCTGTACGCGCGGCCACCCACCCCAGGTCTGTACGCGTGGCCACCCACCCCAGGCCTGTATGCGTGGCCACCCACCCTAGGTCTGTACACTCGGCCACCCACCCCAGGTCTGTACACGCGGCCACCCACCCCAGGTCTGGACGGACGGCCACCCCAGGTCTGTACGCACGGCCACCCACCCCAGGTCTGTAGGCACGGCCACCCCAGGTCTGTATGCACGGCCACCCACCCCAGGTCTGTACGCGTGGTCACCCACCCCAGGTCTGTACGCGCGGCCCCCCACCCCAGGTCTGTACACACGGTCACCCACCCCAGGTCTGTACGCGCGGCCACCCACCCCAGGTCTGTACGCGCGGCCACCCACCCCAGGTCTGTACGCGCGGCCACCCACCCCAGGTCTGTACGCGCGGCCACCCACCCCAGGTCTGTACGCGCGGCCACCCACCCCAGGTCTGTACGCGCGGCCACCCACCTCAGGTCTGTACATATGGCCACCCACCCCAGGTATGTACATGTGGCCACCCACACCAGGTCTGTGGATATGGCCACCCACCCCAGGTCTGTATATGCAGCCACCCACCCCAGGTCTGTACATGTGGCCACCCACCCCAGGTCTGTATGTGCAGCCCCTCACCCCAGGTCTGTATGCGGGGCCACCCACCCCAGGTGTGTACACGCAGCCACGTACCCCAGGTTTGTATGCACGACCACCCACCCCAGGTCTGTACATGCGGCCACCTACCCCAGGTCAGTACACACAGCCACCTACCCCAGGTCAGTACACACAGCCACCCACCCCAGGTCTGTACACGCGGCCAACCACCCCAGGTCTGTACGCACGGCCACCCACCCCAGGTCTGTACGCACGGCCACCCACCCCAGGTCTGTACGCGCGGCCACCCACCCCAGGTCTGTACGCGTGGCCACCCACCCCAGGCCTGTATGCGTGGCCACCCACCCTAGGTCTGTACACTCGGCCACCCACCCCAGGTCTGTACACGCGGCCACCCACCCCAGGTCTGGACGGACGGCCACCCCAGGTCTGTACGCACGGCCACCCACCCCAGGTCTGTAGGCACACCCACCCCAGGTCTGTACGCACGGCCACCCACCCCAGGTCTGTTGATAATTGGCTAGTCCACTGTCCATCTAGAATAAAACAATAGCAATAAGAATTTGAGGCAGGGAAGATCCATATTTGTGCGGCGTCCCTTTGACATGCAATCGCCCCCCATTCAGGCAGACTAGGAATTGTATACTTTTCACTAAGGAATAATTAATTTGTCTCAAGTATTAGAACAGAGAGATGTGGAGAGGCTTTGAGCGGTGGCCTCAGAGGGCCGCCATTGTTTGTTCCTTCCAATCTTTAATGAGCATTAGTAAATGGCCGGGGAAAAAAAAAATTACCTTCTTTCAGTAACTTGAGAGATGTGAGGAATGAAGAGAAGCTATTAAATCTTGAAAAGGAAAAAAAGAAAGAGCCCGGAGTGTCTTCATTTCCCCGGGCTCGTTTGCCACCATGTCTATTAGCATGACGTTCTACATGCAGCTTTTGAGTCAGGAACTGAGCGGGGTCTACGGACAGATAGGAAGGCTGGCGGTGGATTTTACATTTCAGCCTGACCCGAGTTTGCACTTTTTATCCTCGCATGTCACTAGGATTCGTGGAGTCCATTTAGTCGCCTTCACCGCGCTCGTAGTCCATTGACCTTGTTTACACCTCGCAGTTCTGGTGTTGTTTTTTTCTTGCATGCTTTATTTCGTGCAAAGGCGGCAGGAGGAGAACAAGGATAGATGTCCCCCCCTCCTTTAACTTTCCTCGAATGTAAGACTCTGATTTCTAACAATAAAAATTCAATAAGTTGCGGCAGAGACGGTCACCCAGCGTGAACATCAGAACTGCGGAGAATCACAGCCTCACCGCACGTCACTCATCCCGGGATCAGACTAACAAAAGTAACAAACAACATAGACGACGTACTAATAAATACTGTGTCAAATTTTTCTCCCGATCATGGCCATGGGGGCAGGGCTTATCTAAGGGGGTGGGGCTTAATGTTGACTAATATAGGCGAGGAAGGAGGAGGGGCCTTCTGCAACCAGCTGTATGAAACAGGGGACACATTTATTTATCATCAAACTCCTCGTTGAATTCCCACAAACCAAATCCAATTATATTTTAAGGGTGACTGTTTTTTCAAACAACGTCCTACCATGTAATGGCCAGTGTTATTCCTAGCATATAGGTCAATTACTTCGTTTACCAGAAATAAATCCTTGCCCCAGAAAAACTGCTCTATAGTCCTGCCCACTTCTGCTGTTCACTGTCTGTTGTCAGGGAAAATCTGTCTCTAGTAACAGATAGATCAGGACAGACCGCAGGAAGTGGAGGTGAGGTATACCACGTGCTATGTTCACTACTGCTAGTGCATCACTAACCCCATCTCCCCCACAACATGCCTTCTACAGTAGTGTACTGTAAATTATTCTTCGACACAGCACCAACTTGTGCAGTCCAGTGCAGTTTTATCAGCACTCTGTCATGGCACAGCAGAGAGGAGTAGGTACTGTGATTAGCCAGAAAAGTAAGGGAAAGGTAGTCCTTGTATTAACGTTTCTGCACAGTTTTGCTGCACTGGTAGTTGACTGACATCAAGGAAGTGAAGAAAATTGGTCACCCTGCAATCCCCTCTCCTGCTTCCTCTTCCTCCCCCTAAGGAGACAGAGATCATGTGACCACTGTCTCACATTCAGTTTGTTTGCTGAGCACAGACTGTGGTTGCAGACGTGCCTGGGGGCAGAAAGGGGATGGGGCATGGGTGGGAGGGGATGGGGCATGGGTGGGAGGGGGTGGGGCACAGGTGGGAGGGGGCGGGGTTATGGATGTGGTAGAAATAAGACATTCTGAGCGTGCACTGCAAGGACTAAGGGTACTATTACACCAACAGATATGACGACAGATTATCTGCCAAAGATTTGAAGCCAAACCCAGGAACAGACTATAAACAGAGAACAGGTCATAAAGGAAAGACTGGATTTCTCCTCTTTTCAAATCCACTCCTGGGTTTGGCTTCAAATCTTTGGCAGATAATCTGTCGTCAGATCTGTTGGTGGAATAGTACCCTAAGTCTGATGGCAAGAGACATGAAACAGGCAGAAAACTGCATCAGAGGAGCAGGACTACTCTATAACCACATGAAGAGTGTCAGAACCTTGAATTGTTTCACTGCCCGGGGTTCCCCTTTAATGGAAACAACATACATTTCTGCTCCCATAGACAAAGAATGGAGCAGCAATGGAGTCTGCTCATGGCGTTCCTCTAGAGTCCAGCTCACGGGGCTGAAAAGGGCAAAGGGGACCCAGCAGTTAGTCCGCAGGATCCGACACGTATCTTCTATCCTGTGTCTTTCGAGATAGAACCCATTTATGATAGTATTAATAAATCTGACCCACTATGTCTAATTTATCAAATCTCCAGTCTTAAAAATCTCCAGTCTTCCAGTACTTATTAGCTGCTGTATGTCCTGCAGGAAGTGGCGTATTCTCTCCAGTCTTACACAGTGCTCTCTGCTGCTACCTCTGTCCATGTCAGGAACTGTCCAGAGAAGCAGCGAATCCCCATAGAAAACCTCTCCTGCTCTGGACAGTTCCTGACATGGAGAGAGGTGGCAGCAGAGAGCACTGTGTCAGACTGGAGAGAATACATCACTTCCTGCAGGACATGCAGCAGCTGATAAGTACTGGAAGACTCGAGATTTTTTATTTTTTTAATAGAAGTAAATTACAGATCTCTGGCACTTTCTGGCACTAGTTGATTTAGAAGGAAAAAAAATTTGATGAACAACCCCTTTAACCCTTAGGGCCGCCCACAGGTGTTCAGAGCGGGGCCGTGCGGTGGCCACGCTCTGAACCGCCGCGGTCCCGGGCTACATGCGGCACCCGGGACCACGGCGGTTCAGAGCGTGGCCACCGCACGGCCCCGCTCTGAACACCTGTGGGCGGCCCTAAGGGTATTAGCGGACACGGTCCGATCGTCGTGCCCGCTAATAAGATAACCGGATGCAGTTTTCAAAGATGACAGCTGCATCCAATTACCTGATGCAGCCGTTCCCTGGTGTCTACTGGCGGAGATCGCCCCCCATGCTATCCCCATGTCTTCACCGGGCCGCGGTCTGTGCCGTAATGGCCCTGATCCCGACTCAGCATTCGGTTGTTTTCGGCTGCAGCAGCCGGAAGCAATCGAGTGCCTAACTCATCGATCTATGCTGCATATCTATGCAGCATAGATCTCAATGAGAGCTCAGTGTACTTATACTAAAAGTCCCCCAGGGGGAATAACCCTTACCCCAGGGGGGAATAACCCTAACCCCAGGGGGGAATAACCCCAACCCCAGGTGGAGTAACCCTAACCCCAGGGGGGGAATAACCCCAACCCCAGGTGGAGTAACCCTAACCCCAGAGGGGGGAATAACCCTAACCCCAGGGGGAATAACCCTAACCCCAGGGGGGGAATAACCCCGACCCCAGGGGGAATAACCCTAACCCCAAAGGGAATAACCCTAACCCCAGGGGGGGAATAACCCTAACCCCAGGGGGAATAACCCTAACCCCAGGGGGAATAACCCTAACCCCAGGGGGGAATAACCCCAACCCCAGGGGGAATAACCCTAACCCCAGGGGGGAATAACCCTAACCCCAGGGGGAATAACCCTAACCCCAGGGGGGAATAACCCTAACCCCAGGGGGGGAATAACCCTAACCCCAGGGGGGGAATAACCCTAACCCCAGGGGGAATAACCCTAACCTCAGGGGGGCTTCTTGTATAAATGTAAAAGTAAAAAAAAAAGTTATTAATTAATAAAAAGCCCCCTCCCCTAATAAAAGTCAGAATCACCCCCCTTTTCCCATGTTGTAAATACAAACAAATAAATAAATAAACATGTTTGCCCGAACTATTAATAAATCACATTCCTGATCTCACACGGTAAATGGCGTAAGCGCAAAAAAATTGTGCATTTTTGGTCGCATCAAGTCCAGAAAAATTGTAATAAAAAGCGATCAAAAAGTCGCATATGCGCAATCAAGGTACCGATAGAAAGTAAACATCATGGCGCAAAAAATGACACCTGACACCGCCCCATAGACCAAAGGATAAAAGCGCTATAAGCCTGGGAATGGAGCGATTTTAAGGAACATATATTTGTTAACAATGGTTTGAATTTTTTACAGGCCATCAGATACAAGAAAAGTTATACATGTTATATATCGTTGTAACCGTAACCACTTGAGAAACATGCATAACAAGTCAGTTTTACCCCAGCGCGAATGGCGTAAAAAAAATACCCTCAAAATAAAAGAAATGCGTTTATTTTTTTTCAATTTCACCACACATTTCGCAGTGTACTTTATAAAAAAACTCAGCCTGTCATTGCAAAATACAATTAGTGATGCAAAAAATAAGGGTTTATGTGGGTTTCTAGGTGAAAAAAATGCAAGTGCTAAGGCCTTTTAAGCACAAGGAGGAAAAAACGAAAACGCAAAAAATTTAAATCTAAGGGTTAATTTTCTAACTTTTTCCAACTCATGGAAGTGTGAGAAGGGATTCCAGCATCATTTATATCATATCCTGTACATCAGGAGATGTAATAAACGCATATATATATATATATATATATATATATATATATATATATATATATATATATCCCTCTTTGTGAGTGGAGTGGATGGGGCTGCAATGCTCGCGCTCCTCACCTGGTGTACATGCTTCTATACTGTGATCACCTGCGGTAAATCCTGGTTTATTTCTGGAGCTGAGTGGGAGGTTAGACTCCGGCGCACAGATAGCGGCTCTATAGGCTCCGTGCTGTTTTTTTAGGAGTTCTCCGAGCCGCCTGTTGATGCTTCCTGCGTTATTAGTGTTAAATTCTCCTCTTTTTTTGGCTCTGAATCCAGCTCTGTGTTTTTGTGCTGAAATTATTGGATCATCTGGCGAACGCTGAACTTTGCACAGAGTCCTTGTAGAGCGATGAACAAATAGTGCAAAATGAATAGTATTTGTCAAAGTCGCGTCCCAGAAATCATCCAGACACCGGTCACTTTTGGTATCAAAGTTGTCAATCAATCCAGGAGAAGCTGCAGCTTGAGCTTTTTTTTTTTTTTTTTTTTAATTATTATTATTATTATTGAAAACGAATTGATAGAAGTGACCGGATGGTGGCGGCCATAGACTGTGATTCCCATGGTATCCCTGGCTCAGAAGATTCCCAATGCCAGCTTAGCAGTATAGTAAAGTAGATACATAACCCTCTCACCCTAAATAGATCATAGCGTCCTCTTGGGGACTTTACCAGCCAGGACATGGTAATGTTGGGATCCCTGTTCCCTGTTCCGTGCGTGTGCATGCAGACTCCGATCTCATAAAAGGCCACCCTTTTGTGGAGCTTAAATGGTTGTTCACCCAAAAAAATTCTTTCTAATTGGTGCCAGGAAGTACCAAAAATTTGTAATTTACTTGTAATTTTTAAAAAATCTCCAGTCATCCCGTACTTATTAGCTGCTGTATGTGTGGTGTACACCCCCAGTGTGGAGGAGCAGCCGGTCACTTGTCAGATGGTTAGGTGTGACGCCAGTGCCGGTTGGGCACACAGGTATGGGGGCACACCTGCTTTTATTTTAGTCGGCTGGCTATACCTTGTTCCCCTGTGGTCAGTGACCTGCCGGGCTGTTGCGGGGTCCCTTGGGTACTTATCACGATGGTCCGGAGTGGTGTAGTGACCCACCCAGTATATTGGCACTGCCACCCACAGAAAGGGGAGATGACCCAAGGAGTGTGTGTGTGCTGTGTTGGTGCTTAGTGAAGAACCACAGAGTCTCTTTATCATAAATATAATCCTGTTTACTCTGAAGATACTTGAGGTAGGCGGTAGATATTACAACTTTGCCTTGATAAAACACTTTACACTTGATGTTACTTAATACTTTAGGATCCAGAACTTTAGGATTTTTAGCCTTTGCACCACCTATTGCCCACCAGTGTCGAGTGACCCGTCCTAGAGGGTGACACAAGCCCCAGACCTTGTTACCTGGGATGAGCAGAATGCTGAGGGGTCCCTGCTTACACCCACTCTGCGAGATAGAGTTCATAGGCTTCTAGCAACTTTGCTCTATGCGGATCAGTTCCTTCACTTTCTATGGATACTGTCCTGCACTGTGTCTCTCCTGGTCCACGGCGTGGGTTGAAATGAAAACTTAACATTGCATAGTGTTGAGTGGAAGTACTGGAGAAGAAACTGTACTACAGAGTCTAAAGACAAAAGACCCTACAATTTCTCTACCCATGTGACTTCCTTCCTACAGCGCATGTAAGGTGTGCTGTGAGTGGGTGAGGAGTGCGTATGTCAAAAGTAAAGAGACAGATGATAGGTGAGAAGAACTCTCATTGGCATACAGATCCATGTGGTACACAAATAAACAATAACCCTTTGAGTACTACAGCTGTACAATAACAGAGTATTCACACTTGCAATAAAGACGTCTTGTGGCAAAACTTTGGTGGTACTACTACATCACCACTTACACTTAAAAGTACAGGCTTTTACGAAGGGTGTGACCAATAGCAACACCCGTGGTGGGACACCACATATGTCCTGCAGGAAGTGGTATATTCTCTCCAGTCTGACACAGTGCTTTCTGCTGCCACCTCTGTCCATGTCAGGAACTGTCCAGAGCAGGAGAGGTTTTCTTTGGGGATTTGCTGCTGCTCTGAACAGTTCCTGAATTATCCAACTGTAGTAACTCGGTGAGTCCACTTCGCTGGTAAAGTCCATCTTTATTATAATTCGCACCTCCTCATTGTTCTACTTTACTCCTGGCCGGATCCCAGGCTAATGCCGTCTCCGTAGTTGATGCATGAGACTTTCCGCCACCTCCAGCGGCATAGTTATCGTAGAGCTGGAATAGCTATATATTCCTGGAGCCAGTCGCCGCTAGATCAACCTGAGTAAACCTATAATGAGCGCCAGTGCGGAGTGATAAATCTCGTAATTATTCAGGACTCAGAACCGGCACCGAGATTCATCAGTCAGAGCAAATTAGCCGAGATTCATTAGAAGCCGACGTCTACCAGTCACATGTATATTATTAGCCACTTACACCAGTAGTTTTAATCCGGAGCATATATCACGTCTCGGGAGCGAGCGGAGGATTTGTTTTATCCGCTTTATTTACAGTAATAAGCCATCAAACCAACGACTCTAAAATGGTCTTTTGATTTAACGGGAGAAGTATTGGATCCAACACTAGTAGATGATTATTGAGAATCTTAATCGTATCAATCTTGAAAATGGGACGCGGTTACAAAGACGTGTTTTACAGCGCCACCGAAGCAAAAGACATTAGATTTTTGCATCTGAATTTCAAATGCATTACATTGTGTTTGCAGGCCGGGAAGAGCTGCTTACATTGCCTGATAAAGGAAGCCATTGCGGGTCACTGGAGCAGTGAGAGTGATAATAAGCCGTCATTACCACCAAATAAGTCGCCCGCTAATCTCCCCGCAGCCCCTTTATTTATCACATCACACCAGATAATTTAGTAATAAGGAAAATAAAGAACCTTCGCGCCATGGAAGAAAGGGATGGCAGGGTTTTTTTTCCGGTACGTATATTGAGTGATCATTTTCTAGAATAACTGGAGAATGGGAATACATTTTCTTCTTTTGCATAAAACATGCATGAATGAGATGAGTGTATATAAGTGTATATAAGTATATACCGCCACCTGTACGGAGATAATAAAATACATTAAAATCATCCTTGGACCAACTAGTTTCATTCTCCTGTTTAGCTCGTGTGATGCGCTGCCTAACCAGTTGGCTGCCCCTATGGTCGGTAACCTTGGGCACTTGGTAACCTGGAGTGGTAGCATACCCACCCGGGCTGTTGGTACCTCCACTCACAGAAAGGGGAAATAACCCAAGTATATGGTGGTGTGTGGGTGCAGGTGCTAAAAGAGTAGACCAGAATCCTATGCGTTTAGTAAAAAAATTATACTTTACTGTAGTATGACTGTAGTTGAACCGTACATGCGATAACAGTAGTGCAAATCTTGACATAAAAGTTTGGTGCTGAGGTAGAACCAGTGCTTGTAGAAGTAGGTGCTTTGTAGAGAGAAAAGAGGAGAGGAGTTGCCAGAGGAGCCCTGCCCAATGTAGTAAATGTGCCCTGATGGAACAGGTGTATGAGTAGAACAGATAAGAAGATACCAAGAAGATCCCAATAGTGTCTCTGAACCGCCTTATGCCCCCCTAGTTGCGAGGTGCCTATCCCAGCCATCAGTTATCTGGGTGTAGCAGACTTCCGAGGTTTCCCAGTCATCTTGCGCTGCGCAGTAGGATACGTAGACCCTGCACAATAACTTTGTCCTACTGGGGTCAGTTTTGCTTCAGAATACTGCCCTGCACTTTTTAGGGAGGTTCCTGGCATGGCCAAGGGTTATTCCTAGGTGTCTTCTCTCCCCTGAGTATAGCATAGCACTGCATACTGATCTTAGTTACTTGCATAAAGAAATCTTTAGTTTGCTAGCTTTAGTCCCTGTCAGGGGTTCTGGCCAAAGCCGGGCCTTGGCTTAACTTCTGCAGAGACAGAGGTTTTTTTTGCTTCCTCTCACACTAAATACTAAGTCTATACTGAACTCACTTCCTCCACCAAGACTAACTTCTCCTACGGGGGCTGAAACTAAACCTTCCTGTAAGTGGTGGGGCTGAGTGTGTGCGAGAGAGAGAGAGAGAAGAAAAGTGATAGGATAAGAGAGAACAAGCCCCTGCGATTGGTCAGCATATAAACATGTGGTACAAAACAATTAACTCTTGGTAACTTCAGCTGTGCAACAGCTTAGGCAGAAACAGTAGTGACACCTAGTGGGGAAAACACAATACTACATCTCCTACTCTTGTGAACCTGAGGGAGTGACTTACTAAGGTGCCATAGACAGCACCAGTGGTGGGACACCACACTCGGCCTTACCAGTAGGCCGTTGCTAGGTACTTCCGTTTCCCACCAGACTTCACTGCCCCGCAACTCCTCTGTGCTCTTCAAACCATTATGTCCCCTCCAGAATCCTCTGTCCCATCCTGAGACCTCTGCCCCTTTCAAAATTCTCTCTAAGACTCCAGACACTTTTGTTTCCTCCAGACTCCTGTGTGCCCACCTTAAGACCTCTCTGTTCCCTCCAGACACATCTGTCCACCTTTAGACCTCTCTGTCCCCTCCAGACACATCTGTCCACCTTTAGACTTCTCTGTCCCCTCCAGACACATTGTTCTTTCTTCCTTCAGACTCCTCTTTCCCCTTCATGCACATCTTCCCTCCTCCAGACTCCTCTGTCCCCACCAGACTCTTCTGTCCCATTCAGACACCTCTGCCCAGCTTTAAATGCCTATGTCCTCTTCAGACTACCCTGTCCGCTCCAAACTCACCTGTTTCTCTCTCTCCAGACTTTTCTGTCCCATCCAGACCCTTTCATCACCTTCCAGACTCTTCTGTAACCATCTGACTCCTCTGTCCCCTTTAGATACCCTTATCCTCTGCTGAGGTGGCTTATTCCCCCTGAGATCCAGTTGGGTATATTGAAATGCATCGACCTTCTGTCTCCCGACCTCAGAGGAAGATCAGGAGACCCCCCATACACATAAGATGGTCATTGGCGATCAGCTGAGGCATGTCGGCCTTTAGCCTGTTAACCATGTTGGGTGTAAAGTGCTGCGGTCACGGGCATGAGGTTCTCCCGACCCGATGGACTAACCACAGGTGGGGGCCATAGTTTGGTTGTAGTTGTGGGTCATCTATCTATAGCCTCTAATCTTTACCTACTCATATAAAAGCACAGACAAAGCCAAGTATTACGGATTATTCATCCATACGTCTGTCTTGTTTGAGGTCAGGGGGAGATGACATTTCCCAAAGGTGAATGCGGTTGATCTATGTGAACGTGACTTAACCTGATTATATTTCCATAGAAACACAGAACCAAGTAATAGGAGGTAGAAGGCACCGAGGCCGAATTACTGCCTGATCTATGGACGCATGATCTTTGCCAATCCCTGTCCACATTAATCATGGTATAGCCATCCTAATTTCTCTTTCTTACTTGGAGGGCAGAGGACCCATATTGGATGATGTCATTTTATAAGGCACCTCCATGATTCAGGTCAATACAAAGAAGAAGTCGTTACAAATAGAAATAGTCAATTCCATGACATCACAATGGTTGGGTAGGTGGTCGGTGTCACAGTAACATCCACATGATGCCACATGATACAAGGTCTCCAGCAGAACATGGCCCATCACACTTCCCCCGCCATCTTGTCTTCTTCCCATAGTGGATCCTGGTGCCATTTCTCCCCCTAGTAAGTGACGCACACGTCCCCAGCCATCCGGGTGCGTGAAGTATATGATGAACGTGATATTTGCACCTTTGCTTCTCCACTGTCTGGATATTATAGAGATCACACATGTTCCTCTACTTCTTCTGTGCTACTTATGGTCAGATGTGGCGTAGGGAAGCTGCCCTGTCCCAATGGTGGAGCCCCCCCCTATGGTGAAGTCCCCTGTCCCTATAGTGGATCCCTCTGTCCCTATAGTGGAGCCCCCCCCCTCATCCCTATGGTGAAGCCCCCCATCCTATAGTGGATCCCTCTGTCCCTATAGTGGAGCCCCCCCTCCCGTCTTTATGGTAAAGCCCCCTGTCCCTATGGTGGTGCTTCCCCTCCCCATGGTGGTGTCCCCATGGTGAAGCACCTTGTCCCCATGGGGGAGCCCCCTGTCCCTATAGTGGAGCCTCCCTGTTTCATATGGTGGTGCCCACCTGTCCCCATAGTTGAGTGCCCTGTTCCTATAGTGGAGCCCCCTGTCCCTATAGTGGAGCCCCCTTTCCCTATGATGGAGCCTTCCTGTCCCAATGATGTTATGGTGGAGCCACCCTACCCCATGGTTGAGCCCACCTTTTTCCTTTGCTGTAGCCCATGCCCGACAGTGGAGCCTCCCTTGTCCCCATGGTGGCAGCCCCCCTGTCCCTATGGTAGAGCCTCCCTTGTCCTCATGGCGATACCCCACTGTCCTTTTGTGAAGCCCCCTGTCCCCTTGGGGGATTACCCCTGTCCCCATGATGGTGCCACACTGTCCTTTGGTGGAGCCCCCTGTCCCAATAGTGAAGCCCCCTATTATATAACTACCGTATAACGGAAATTCCAATGCTAAACAGCATTCTGTTAGGAAAATCTGCGTCTTAGTCATAAAGCCGGAGCGTGAATCCCCAGATTAGATGTAAGATCCCGGAGTGGGGTCATCTCCATGCTGTTTCCTTTGATCATTTGCACTTACGGTAATTCACACTTTATCTGAGTTTCTCTTTCTTCTTCTTAAAAGGTTCACGGGATACACCGTGGCTAAATATTCATGGCTTCACATGCAGCGAGTGCGGTTATTAGATAGAAGGATCCCGCGCCGAAAGAGAAATAGATTTCAGATCACAATAAACAATATCGGGAATGAAGGGATCACAATGGCGTCAGATGTCAGTGCTGGGAGATAAGAGGCGGATAATGAGGACGCACCTCCATGTCCCGGCAATTGTGCCGCTTCAAAGCACCATGGAAGCTGGGTGATACGTCTAGTAAATGTGTCATTGTTTCATTATAAGGGGGGATCCTCGGCCACGAGACGTCCTGCTGACAGATCGTTTCATTGGGTAAATTGGGTGGAGACGACGATATGTTAACTAGTATAAGTGAGCGACATCCGTGCTGGAGAGCGCACAAAGACCCCGATGTCTGAGCAAATCATTCACGCTAACTGGTAGTCTTATTTGTTTTATATACATGCTTAATATGGCGATAGGTGGGAACATAACCAGTGATACCACAAGGTTTGGAGATGATACTAAAGGAGTTCACAAAAAAAACAATTCTTTCAAATTAACTGGTGCCAGAAAGTGCCAAAGATTTGTAATTTTGTGACGTCCCACTAGGGGTGTTACTGCTGTTCACACCCTTCGTAAAAGTCTGTACTTTCTGTGGTCTTATTGCAGCCAAAGTATTAGTAGAAGATGACCACTAGATGTCGCTGTATCGTATATTGAAGTGTGGAAGCTGCACGGCTGAAGTGTCTTAAAGGGTTATTGTGTTTGTATGTACCAGATTCTGTAAACCAGTAGGATCTTTACTTTCTTCTGTCCTATCTGCACTCTTTCCACCCAACTACAGCGCACCTTACACACTGGATAGGAAGTTAGTCCCTTGGGTGAAGGAGGAGTCTTAGCTGAGCTTCGGTCGAGAAACGACGCAGCTCAGATAGCTCTCCACAGTGGTTCTACCTGGGCCCTGGCCCTCTATCAGGTCCCCTCTACAGAAAAGTCTTAGTCGGTACCCCACATGGGTAGGACGCAGGACAGTCCCCTCTTACAAAGTGCTAAAACCTTCAGGAAAGGAGTAGCCAACAGATCACCTCAACCCACACCGAGGACTACAAGTAACTGTCCAGAGCAGGAGAGGTTTTCTATGGAGATTTGCTGCTGCTCTGGACAGTTCCTGACATGGACAGAGGTGGCAGCAGAGAGCACTGGGTCAGACTGGAGAGAATATACCACTTCCTGCAGGACATTTAGCAGCTGATACGTACTGGAAGACTGGAGACTTTTTACTAGAACTAAATTACAAATCTATATAACTTTCTTAAAGCAGTTGATTTGAAAGATTTTATTTTTCCACCGGAGCACCCCTTTAAATCCCAGCAGAAGAAAAAAAATCCATCCTTAGCAGCGCAGAATAGAAGCCGGTAATTCTTTTCAGAATCAATTAACATTCTTTAGGAAGAATTTTATGGTCAAGAACACATCTGTATACCGGGGAGATATATATCCAGTGATGTTGGAGATACCTAATGGAATGACCCCCCTCATCCTCACCTCGGGCGCGTATGTGGCCTTCATAATTGATAGGAGATATAATGATCAGGGATGGATCTGTGATATACCATAACCTAAGAGATCAGTATCTGGGCTGTACGCTGGGGGCCACATGCGGTTTCTGTTGCATATTAGATCAGTGTCTAATAAAAGCCACAAATACATATCAATAGGATAACAATGCGCCAACCACAAGATGGACTCTGCAGATGGGATTCAGGAAACCATTGTTCTGCTGTGTAGCTGAAGGATTCTGCAAACAATACATCTTTATCCTTGGGTAATATCTGGTGCCCCGGGCGGTGGAGGAGAATTGCCGGAGTCACCTATGCCGGAAGTTATCCTTGTCTTCTTCTATGTAGAATTCTTCATGTTGTCACGAAAGCTGAAATACACAGAAAGACGATTGGCTGGGAATGAAGCTATTGTTGGGAATGTATAATACGTACGGCCATGACATCCAGTCCAAGGAAATATACTGCAATAGCAACAACGTATAGTGGTACCTTGGTTTAAGAGTAACTTGGATTAAAAGCGTTTTGGTTTAAGAGCTCGCAGTTTTTCAAAATTGGGACTTGGTGTAAGAGCATTGCTTTGGTGTAAGAGCTCCCTGTACTGGGTGGGAGGGGGGAGGGGCATGGTTTTCATAGTGGGGTCTACTGACCTGTATTCTAACCCAGGAAGTCTCCCTCACCTTCAAAATCATGGCAGATCCCCTTAAGGCTGGGGCTTACATCAGGGGACAGCACTGTGAAGGTAATCTCTTCATAGCTGTAACCTCTATCTCCCCAGACAGTGAGGGCTGCATGTATGTGCCTACATATACCCTACTCACTCCTTCATGCTCACTGCAGTCTCTGTCAGCCCTTGTGCTTCCCATCCTCTCCATTCCGTCTATAATGTGCCTGCACTCACACTCAACTATCAACACTGCTGCTGTAATGTGCCTGCACACACACTCAGCTATACACACTGCATCTGCTATAATGTGCCTGCACTCACACTCAGCTATACACACTGCAGCTGCTATAATGTGCCTGCACTCACACTCAGCTATACACACTGCAGCTGCTATAATGTGCCTGCACTCACACTCAGCTATACACACTGCAGCTGCTATAATGTGCCTCCACTCACACTCAGCTATACACACTGCAGCTGCTATAATGTGCCTGCACTCACACTCAGCTATACACACTGCAGCTGCTATAATGTGCCTGCACTCACACTCAGCTATACACAATGCTACTATAATGTGCCTGCACTCACACACAGCTACACTAACGTTCAAAAGTTTGGGGTAACCCAAACAATTTTGTGTTTTCCATGAAAAGTCACACTTCTTCACCACCATACGTTGTGAAATGAATAGAAAATAGAGACAAGACATTGACAAGGTTAGAAATAATGATTTGTATGTGAAATAACATTGTTCTTACATCACACTTTGCTTTCGTCCCAGAATCCTCCTTTTGCAGCAGTTACAGCATTGCACACCTTTGGCATTCTAGCTGTTAATCTGTTGGGGTAAGCTGGAGAAATTGCCCCCCACGCTTCTAGAAGCAGCTCCCACAAGTTGGATTGGTTGGATGGGCACTTCTGGCGTACCATACAGTCCAGCTGCTCCCACAACAGCTCAATGGGGTGGTGATCTGGTGACTGCGCTGGCCACTCCATTACCTATGATAGAATACCAGCTGCTGCTTCTGCTGTATATAGTTCTTGCACAATTTGGAGGTGTGTTTAGGGTCATTGTCCTATTGTAGGATTAAATTGGCTCCAACCAAGCGCTGTCCCCTGGGTATGGCATGGCGGTGCAGAGTGATCGCCTTCCTTATTCACAATCCCTTTTACCCTGTACAAATCTCCCACCTTACCAGCACCAACCCCAGACCATCACATGACCTCCACCATGTATAACAGATGGCGTCAGGCATTCTTCCAGCATCTTCTCATTTCTTCTGCGTCTCACAAACGTTCTTCTTTGTCATCCAAACACCTCAAACTTGGATTCATCCGTCCACAACACTTTTTTCCAGTCTTCCTCTGTCCAATGTCTGTGTCTTTTGCCCATCTTAATCTTTTTCTTTTATTGGCCAGTCTCAGATATGGCTTTTTCTTTGCCACTCTGCCCTGAAGCCCAAAATCCTGCAGCCGCCTCTTCACTGTAGATGGTGACACTGGTGTTTTGCGGGTACTATTTAATGAAGATGCCGGTTGGGGACCTGTGAGGCGTCTGTTTCTCAAACTAGAGACTCTAATGTGCTTATCTTCTTGCTTAGTTGTGCAACGCGGCCTCCCACTTCTTTTTCTACTCTGGTTAGAGCCTGTTTGTGCTGTCCTCTGAAGGGAGTAGTACACACCGCTGTAGGAAATCTTCAATTTCTTAGCAATTTCTCGCATGGAATAGCCTTCATTTCTAAGAACAAGAATAGACTGTCGAATTTCAGATGAAAGTTCTCTTTTTCTGGCCATTTTGAGCATTTAATTGACCCCACAAATGTGATGCTCCAGAAACACAATCTGCTCAAAGGAAGGTCAGTTTTGTAGCTTCTGTAACGAGCTAGACTGTTTTCAGATGTGTGAACATGATGGCACAAGGGTTTTCTAATCATCAATTAGCCTTCTGAGCCAATGAGCAAACACATTGTACCATTAGAAGACTGGAGTGATAGTTGCTGGAAATGGGCCTCTATACACCTATGTAGATATTGCACCAAAAACCAGACATTTGTAGCTAGAATAGTCATTTACCACATTAGCAATGTATAGAGGGGATTTGTTTAAAGTTAGGACTAGTTTAAAGTTATCTTCATTAAAAAGTACACTGCTTTTCCTTAAAAAATAAGGACATTTCAATGTGACCCCAAACTTTCGAACGGTAGTGTATATATACTGCTGCTATAATGTGCCTGCACTTACACTCAGCTATACACACTGCTGTTATAATGTGCCTGCAGCCACTCACACTGCTGTATAGAGAAGTTTCTGTCACTCTCTTCCTGCACAGCTCTATGATTCTTACTTCCTGATACAGATTCCAGATAGGTAGTGTATGTATACAGTGTATAATGTATATAATGTATAATGTATACAGTGTCCAGATTATTATTCACATATAGAATTATCAAACTGGTGTAAAGTGAGACTGGCTCAGTTGCCCCTAGCAACCAATCAGATGCCACTTTACATTCCTCACAGATTCTTTGGAAAATGAAAGGTGGAATCTGCTAGGGGCAACTAAGACCATTCTACTATACACCATGTTTGATAAATCTCCCCCATAGTGTCCAGATAGGTAGTATATACCGTGTCCAGATAGGTTGTATATACTCCCAAATAGTGTCCAAATAGTTAGTGTATACAGTGTCCAGATTATAATACCTATCTGGACACTATATGGGAATATTGGGGGAGATTTACCAAACATGGTGTAAAGTGAGACTGGCTCAGTTGCCCCTAGCAACCAATCAGACTCCACCTTTTATTCCTTACAGACTCTTTGGAAAATGAAAGGTGGAATCTGATTGGTTGCTAGGGGCAACTGGGCCAGTTTCACTTTACACCATGTTTGATAAATTTCCCCCATAGTGTCCAGATAGGTATTATATACAGTGTCCAGATAAATAGTCTTATACAGTGTCCAAATAGGTTGCATATACAGTGTCCAGATAGGGATAGGTAGTATATACAGTGTCCAGATAGGTAGTGTACACAGTGACCAGGTTAATAATCCCATAAAGTGTACAGATAGGTGGTATATACATTGTCCTGATCAACAGATTTGAGATAAATAATAGTTAGATAATAAATAGATAGATAGATAGATAGATAGATAGATAGACAGACAGACAGACAGACAGACAGACAGACAGATAGGAGATAGATAGATAGATAGATAGATAGGAGATAGATAGAAGATAGATAGGAGATAGATAGATAGGAGATAGATAGATAGATAGATAGATAGATAGATAGATAGATAGATAGATAGGAGATAGATAGATAGATAGATAGATAGATAGATAGATAGATAGATAGGAGATAGATAGGAGATAGATAGATAGATAGATAGATAGATAGATAGATAGATAGATAGATAGGAGATAGATAGATAGATAGGAGATAGATAGATAGATAGATAGATAGATAGATAGATAGATAGATGATAGATAGATAGATAGATAGATAGATAGATAGATAGATAGATAGGAGATAGATAGATAGATAGGAGATAGATAGATAGATAGATAGATAGATAGATGATAGATAGATAGATAGATAGATAGATAGATAGATAGATAGATAGGAGATAGATAGATAGATAGATAGATAGATAGATAGATAGAAAGATAGATAGATAGATAGATAGATAGATAGATAGACAGACAGACAGATAGATAATAGAAGATAGATAGATAGATAGATAGACAGATAGATAGAACATAGATAGATAGATAGATAGATAGATAGAACATAGATAGATAGATAGATAGATAGATAGATAGAACATAGATAGATAGATAGATAGATAGATAGATAGAACATAGATAGATAGATAAATAGATAGATAGATAGATAGAACATAGATAGATAGAACATAGATAGATAGAACATAGATAGATAGATAAATAGATAGATAGATAGAACATAGATAGATAGTCTTGCTCCTTTCTCAGTTCTGCTTTTCCTATGACTGCCGGTGATGTCGCAGACAATGGATTCTTCTTCCCATACTATAGTAATATGAAAACATGTTGAAGGTTTGTTTCTTTGTCATGAAAATGTAATTTTCGAGGTGAACTGCTAATACGATGTGACAGAGAAGATGCTAACCTTCCATTAAGGTCCTGCTGACTCTCATCCATAATGCTGCAAACATGATTGGGCCATTATTTTTATTGACGTCCAGATAACCCTTTTAGGCCTGGATGGGCTGCACTGCATTGTGGGAATGTTAAAGTGAAAGCGGGAGCGGAATGTGTCTGTACATGAGAGGTGCAAGGTAAATGAGCTAGATAGAACAATCTGTATATCGGCTCTGATCATGCAACAACCTTACAGGCGAACGCAGTGCCACAATGTGCAGGCGCTGTAGGACGTCCATGGAGGAACAGCATGTAAGGAGGACAATAATGGAGATTTCCTTAAAATGAAAGTGGTGACCTTGGTGAAAGTCAATGACCTTGTCACCATCGGCGTAAAGTCTTCTCAGTGCAAAATCAGGACTATAGGGGACGCAGAGACTATAGAGGCCCCTCTGCCATAGATGAATGGTATATACTAGGTGGGGCCTGATATTTTATTGTAGGTGTGTTTTCTTTATTTGTATAGGCCGTGGTGCATATATATATATATATATATATATATATGTTGTGTGTTGTGTGTGATCTACACATTGAACAAGCACCTTTAGTATCATGTAGGATGGCAGACCAGGTAGTATCTCCCATGTATAAGAGCATTCACCTGTAGGTAGTCTCCCTGTTAGTCGCCCAATAGGTAGTATCCCCCATGTAGTAGATATCCTCCTTTAGTTAATACCTCAGCGGATAGCCCCCCAGTTGGTAGTAACCCCCAAGTTGTAATTTTGTAGGCATCTCCCTGTAGGTAATGTCCCCCGGGCCCGTAAGAGTCAGAGTCTGTGTGCAATGTTCCTGCAGGTTGTGGACTAGGGGCCCACTGGAGCATCCTCCAGTCCTCCGGGAGGCCAATCAAACACTGGCCCTGACACTTATAGTTTCTCTGACTGACAGTTTTATTGTAGGCCCAAAAAGAACCTGGCACTTATTTATATGTGGGTATTGTGTTGCTGAAACATTGATCAACTGAGGCTAGGGAGAGAACATACAGTGTAGTGATTTACCTCCAGAAAGGGAGTGCGTGGTAGAACCACTTGGGGCCCTGAAGAACCTGCAGTGACCTGAAAGAAAAAAAAAAGGCTTGAGCTGGTTCACTGTGAGAAGGTAGGTGGACTACAATGACAAGGGCCTGAGCAGCATTTGGTACAGCGAGGCACAAGTAACATCACAGAGTGAGTCGGTGAGTGCATTGGGTAAGACGTTCTATGTACATTGAGCTTTGGTGTTACTCGTGCTGCTGTGGTAAAAGTGTATGGTGAGGGAACAAATGGCGCCATTGTAAATAAGACCTGGACACTGCGGAGCACCACATGCAGTGATCTGAGAGCTGAACATCAGCTACGAAGGTGTTTGAGGGTGGATGACATGCTGCTGGAGCAGCCCACCGCCATAATGACCAAGGAGGTTACCAGAGGTGTGTAACACAACAGATCAGTTATTGGTTGTCTTCTCTGATGATCGGTAAAGGATTGTCTTCTCTGCTAATTGGTTATGGGTTGTCTTCTCCACTGGTCGGTAAAGGGTTGTCTTCTCTGTTGATTGGTAAAATGTTGTCTTCTCCCCTGATTGGTAAAGGCTTGTCTTCTCTGCTGATTGTTAAAGGGTTGTCTCCTCCTCTGGTTGGCAAAAGGTTGTCTTCTCTGCTGATTGTTAAATGGTTGTCTCCACCTCTGGTTGGTAAAGGGTTGTCTTCTCCGCTGATTGGTAAAAGACCATCTTCTCTGCTGGTTGGTAAAGGGTTGTCTTCTTCTATGATTGGTAAATGGCTGTCTTCTCTGCTCATTGGTAAAGGGTTGTCTTCTCTGATGATTGGCAAAAGCTTGTCTTCTATGATTGGTAAAGGGTTGTCTTCTCTGTTGGTTGGTAAAGGGCTGTCTTCTCTGCTGATTGGTAAAGGATTGTCTTCTCTGTGGTTGGTAAAGGGTTTTCTCCGCTGATTGGTAAAGGTCTGTCTTCTCTGTTGATTGGTAAAGGGTTGTCTTCTCTGTTGATTGGTAAAGGGCTGTCTTCTGTGATTGGTAAAGGGTTGTCTTCTCTGATGATTGGTAAAGGGTTGTCTTCTTCTATGATTGGTAAAGGGCTGTCTTCTCTGCTGATTGGTAAAGGGTTGTCTTCTCTGATGATTGGTAAAGGGTTGTCTTCTCTAATGATTGGTAAAGGGTAGTCTTCTTCTGTGATTGGTAAAGGGTTGTCTTCTCTGTTGATTGGTAAAGTGTTGTCTTCTCTAATGATTGGTAAAGGGTTGTCTTTAGAGATGAGCGAACCGGGTTCGGGTTCGAGTCGATCCGAACCCGAACATTCGGTATTTGATTAGCTGGGGCTGCTCAACTTGGATAAAGCTCTAAGGTTGTCTGGAAAACATGGATACAGCCAATGACTATATCCATGTTTTCCACATAGCCTTAGGGCTTTATCCAAGTTCAGCAGCCACCACTAATTAAATGCCGTATGTTCGGGTTCGGATCGACTCGAGCATGCTCGAGGTTCGCTCATCTCTAGTTGTCTTCTCTGGTGATTGGTAAAGGGCTGTCTTCTCTGATAATTGGTAAAGGGCTGTCTTCTTCTGTGATTGGTAAAGGGTTGTCTTCTCTGTTGATTGGTAAAGGGTTGTCGTCTGTGGGATTTTCTCATGGAGTTCTGTGGGCCACTCATCCACATGAAGGCACTCTCAGCTGATCTGGCAAAGAATCCATCCTTGCAGATCAAGTACACCTATACATGCTGACTGTCTTCTCTGGGGAGCATGGGACTTCCAGCAAGACAATGTGACATGTCTAACATCGGTAGAAGGATCGACACCAAGAACAAGTACTACCTTGGCCCCCTAATTCTCCAGACATGAAGCAAATCTTCATCTGTATGACCACCTTGATGTAGGAACACCTATGTATGATACCTGTGATACCTACTAGGACCTTATTGAGTCACTCTTGGCCTATCTAGATGCTGTCCGTGCTCCACAAGCCAGTCACTCGGGATATTGGTTGTATTTAGTACCTGTATTTAGCCATGCATTTATTACCAATGACATCATCAGGAGAGATATCTGTCAGTGGGACAAGCACTTGGCCAACAGTTTTCTATTATACATGGGCAGTCTTATAACTTTATGCACACCAATGTATTTGATTTATAATCTGGCAAGTAGTCACCTAGAATATTGTTCAGGAGAGAAGAAATAAAAGCTGGAGACTCCTGCTGGATTCATAGCAAACAGTGTCCGGAGGCTGTAGAAGAGAAACTAAGCAACATTCTTAATATTAAAAATGCTGTGTCTACGGCCTCCGACCTAAAGATGAGTAAACCGCTCGAGTCCCTTCTGCTGTCGGACGGGTTAATCCCGATGTTTTCGTTATTCATCTCTTCCGGCACAAATATTAAGTGGAAACACATTGAGAACATCGTCTGATTTAGCATTTTATTTTGGTAATATTATATTAGTTTGATTAGAAGCTCTGAAGACTCATTAATCAAAAAGATGTGAATGGTTGGTATAGTACGAGGCACAAATTGGAAACACGTGCTCCCCCTCAAAGTTTACAACCCTGGGATATCTCATAGGGGGAGAAGAAAGGCAATTCAATAATAACCCGGCCATGTCGTATCATGGCAATGTGTAAGTGACCTCATTTCTCTTTTTTTCTTGTTTCTAGTAGTTCGTGCTGCTTCTATTTGGAGAGCGCCCTGTTCCACATGTTGCAGTATGTGATATAGTATATAGTATTGTACAGCATAGAATGTTATTGTATAGTATAGTACAGTTTATTATTGTATAGTATAGTACAGTTTATTATTTTATAGTATAGTATACTTTAGTATAGGATAGCATGTTCAGTATAGTATTGTATAGAATAGTGATTGTATAGTATAGTATAAAGTTGTATAGTATTTTATAGTACAGTAATGTGTAGTATTGTATGGTATATTAGTGTTGTATAGTATAGTACATTATGGTATAGTATTTTGTAGTATAGTATAGCATTTTATAGTAAAGTATTGCATAGTCTAATTTAGTAGAGCAGTATAGCAGTACAGTATAGCATAGTATAGTATAGTAAAGTGCAGCAGGTTGACACAAGTAGCCGGCACTGCTGAGCCAGTAGACACCGCTAAGGATAAGGAGTATCACTCTGTAGTTCTTGGTTACTCAGTAGCTCTTCGGCTGTCAAGGCATGATGGGAATTGTGGTTTTGCAACAACTGGAAGGCCGAAGGTTCCCTATCCCCATTTCTTTTGTTGCAATAGTATAGTAAAGTATTGTACAGCATAATATAAAGTTATATAGAATAGCTTTGTATAGTATAGGGCTATGTGCACACTGTGTAAGAGACCAGCCGTTCCTTTGCAGCCGCAGAGTTTTGATGCGGGCGCATCCGTGCACGCCCGCATCAGAACTCCCCACAGCACACAATGGAGTGTGTGGCCAGAGCCGCTTGCTCCATAGTGTGCACTGACATGGTTTTCTGCGGCCACTATTCAATGAATACATAAAAACACAGAAAAATGCAACGGCTCACCGCAGTGGCAAGATACCGACCCACTACAGACATGAAAATAGTTAAAAGCAGCCCCCCCAACTGCCCAAAAAAACTTCCATAAAAATAATGAGGCTCTTGGTTACCACTTGAAAATGGTATAAACTGCCCCACCACGTTACGATGGCCTCATGCTCGGGACAGTCCTACACTGTACTATGGCCTCTCCATTGCATGAAATACGCCTATGCTCTGGGCATGCAAGATCTGTCTAATGCTGCGTTTACACGAAACAATAATTGGCCCGATCGTACGATTAACGATGTTGGAGTAACAATTTTTTTTTTCATAACGATCAGCGTTTAGACGGTACGATATATCGTACAGAAAAATCGTTTTGCGATCGCGCGCCCCTAGCCCGGCCCGCCCGCAGCCCGGCCCCACGCTCGCAGCTGGCCCTCCGCTCATCCGCAGCCCGGCCCAACGGTCAACCGCAGCCCCCTGCGCCGCCCCGATCGCCACCCCGATCGCCACCCCCGCCACCGCTCTGATTGCAGGGGCTGCGGATGAGCAGGGGGCCGGGCTGCGAGCGGGCGGGCGGGTGGCGGGCGGCCGGACTATCGCGCGACGACTGTTTACACAGAACGATCTGCGAATTTTTTGCGAACGACAAACGACGATTTGATAACATGTTGAAAGATCAAAATGAACGATTTCTCGTTCGTCGTTTGATCGTTCGCTGCGTTTACACGTACGATTATCGTTCAGTTTGATTGTTATCGCGCAAATTCGCACGATAATCGTTCCGTGTAAACGCAGCATAATACCAGCAAGAGTAATTACACCACCTGGGTGGGACAGGTGGAGTGCACGACCAAGTAGAGGCAGCCACTCCCCCATATGGAACACAGGAAAAAAAGGACAAAATTGGTCAGCTCTGCTAGAACACCATTCACACTAGGCAGGAGCACGTTGCTATGGCTGAAGTTGCAAACACACAAAAACACAGAAAAATGCAACAGCTCACAGCAATGGCAAGATACAGACCCACTACAGACATGTAAATAGTTAAAAGCAGCCCCCCCCCCCAACTGCCAAAAAAAACTTCCATAAAAATAATTCTATTCAATGAATAACGCCCGCAGAAAACTGACATCTCAGTTGTTTGCGGCATTGCTAGGGATCCTGGCTGGAGCGTATACTAAGTATATACGCTCCGGCCGGATCCCATAGGCAGCATAGGCTATGTTCACACTACGTATGAGACCGGCCGTTCCTTTTTCTCTGACCAGCCGGTCTCTGTCCGGATCATCCTGGCCGGTACTTAAGTACCGGCTGGATGATCTTTCCAGCCGCAGAGTTCTGATGCAGACGCATCAGCGCGCGCCCGCATCAGAACCTCCCACAGCACACAACAAACCAATCGTCCGGAGCCGCTCGCTTCATTGTGTGAACTGACAGGGTTTCCTACGCCCAGAAAACTGCAGAAAACTGACATGTAAGTTATTTGCAGGTCCGCATGGGATCCTGGCCGGAGAGTATACAATGTGTATACGCTCCGGCCAGGATCCCATAGAAATGTAGGCAATGTTCCACACGGCATAAAGTACGGCCATTGTTGCCGATGACAACAATGGCTGTACATTTACGTAGTGTGAACATAGCCTTATATAATATAGTATAGTATAGTATTGTATATTATAGTATGGTAGAATATTGTATAGTATAGTGTTGTATAGTACAGTAATGTATAGTGTTGTATAGAATAGTATAGTAATGTATAGTGTTGTATAGAATAGTATAGTAATGTATAGTATAGTGTTGTATAGGATAGTATTGTATAGTATTGTATTGTATAGGATAGTAGAGTTTAGTATTGTACAGTATAGTATTGTATAGAATATCCTGTCCAAACTTGCAGCACATTTCTTCGGCCGCACTTTTCACTTTTCATCTTTTTTTTACCTTTCCTCCCAAACACAGTAACCTAAGTGGTAATCTTCCGGGAGCATAAATATGATTTATTATTGTAAGATAATGGAATCGGTGTGGACCCGGCAAAAAAGGATATATTGTTTTTTGTTCCGTTTTTTTTTTTTCTCCTGAAATGGCTCTTTTCTTCCCAAATGGGAAAATTTAGAGTATGTACTGAGTGATTATATCCTGAGGGTGAATGAATGGCAAATCCCCCTACAGAACGGCTTCTTGTTGGCCATAGAGCGGCCTCGAGAGTGTCCCCGGATCTCCCAGTGTTTGACAACCTGCAGACACATTTGATGAACTGTATTCTTCTATCAGAGACAGCCTGTCTGGGAGGAGAAAAGAGATCCTTTATCGTCTGATCAGCTATTATTGTCTTGATCTTTCATAAGCAATCTGCAATGCACGTGAATGTAATATCCTTTCACACAAGTGCCAGGGAGAATAGAAATCAGTCATCCCCCCCCCTTCGGCCCCCACCGGCCCCCCTGGCCCACCAGTTATGGAAATGTCCTAATAATATAATTAGAAAAGATGGTTTGTGAATGATAGGAGGAAGAAGAAGGGGGAACCAGAAGGCTTCGCCATTATCTGTCTGTTTAAAGACCAAGGAAGCCACAATAAATAGATCTTACCCGAGCGATCAGGAACCCGCCGTATATTGAATTCTTTGTCTGGGAGAAAACATTTGGAGTATGATCTGAATTGAGCGGGATAATGGCGTTTTATTTTCATAAAACATGTAAAAGGCTGCTGGGCCGGGGCCAAGAACGATTAATGCACTGATAGAGCGCAGAACAAAACAACTCGCCGGCTCAGACCGGCCCGCGCACGCTCTAATGGCATTACCAAGAAGATAGTAATTTAATTGTGCGCACGGACGAGCCGGCCCGGAACGCCACCGCAACGGAGGGAAAGAAAAAAGCTTTATGTAATGTCTCTCCGATGGTTGTTTGTATCTGATCGCGGAGTTAAAGCATTTCTACATCGCTAATCTCTGAGATCTGGGGGGAAAGTCATCTACACAATGTCGCGAGTATGGACGGTGGTGTCAGCTGTAGGTAACGGGGCGGCGGATGTCTGCCGTACGTGTACAGAGGAGATCTATGGGGTGTGAGAGGTGAAATATAGGGAGTCAGTGCTGGTATCCCAGAAATATTGCATATTGTAGGAGATAGATAGATAGATAGATAGATAGATAGATAGATAGATAATAGATAGATAGGAGATAGATAGATAGATAGATAGATAGATAGATAGATAGATAGATAGATAGGAGATAGATAGGAGATAGATAGATAGATAGGAGATAGATAGATAGATAGATAGATAGATAGATAGATAGATAGATAGATAGATAGATAATAGATAGATAGATAGATAGATAGATGATAGATAGATAGATAGATAGATAGATAGATAGGAGATAGATAGATAGATAGATAGATAGATAGATAGATAGATAGGAGATTGATAGATAGATAGATAGATAGATAGATAGATAGATAGATAGATAGATAGATAGGAGATATATAGATAGATAGATAGGAGATAGATAGATAGGAGATAGATAGATAGATAGATAGATAGATAGATAGATAGATAGGAGATAGATAGATAGATAGATAGATAGATAGATAGATAGGAGATAGATAGATAGATAGATAGATAGATAGATAGATAGATAGAAGATAGATAGGAAGATAGATAGATAGATAGATAGATAGAACATAGATAGATAGAACATAGATAGATAGATAGATAGATAGATAGATAGATAGATAGATAGATTGGAGATAGATAGATAGATAGATAGACAGACAGACAGACAGATAGATAGATAGGAGATAGATAGATAGATAGATAGATAGATAGATAGATAGGAGATAGATAGATAGATAGATAGATAGATAGATAGAACATAGATAGATAGAACATAGATAGATAGATAGATAGATAGATAGATAGATAGATAGATAGATAGGAGATAGATAGATAGGAGATAGATAGATAGGAGATAGATAGATAGATAGATAGATAGATAGATAGATAGATAGATAGTAACGTGAGGTTACCGAAACGTCGTGTCTTGTTTTGGAATGCTGCAATAAATCACTTACTTTTTCACCGTTTAACCCCATGAGTGCCGTGGATTATCTATTGCTATTTGGGAACGATGTGTGGTCAGGATCCAGGAACGCTGGCACTCGAATATTTTTGAGCAGTGCTGCTTAGATTTTCTGTTACATAAATAGATAGATAGACAGATAGATAGATAGATAGATAGATAGATAGATAGATAGATAGATAGGAGATAGATAGATAGATAGACAGATAGATAGATAGGAGATAGATATGAGATAGATAGATAGATAGATAGATAGATAGATAGATAGATAGATAGGAGATAGATAGGAGATAGATAGATAGATAGATAGATAGATAGATAGATAGATAGATAGATAGGAGACAGATAGATAGATAGACAGATAGATAGATAGATAGATAGATAGATAGGAGACAGATAGATAGATAGATAGATAGATAGGAGATAGATAGATAGATAGACAGATAGATAGATAGGAGATAGATATGAGATAGATAGAGGTCTGGGGTCCGGCCACTTACCCAGACCAGTCAAAATGGGATCCAAGCCCAACAGAGACCTTTCATCTGGAGTTCTGCAAGAACCTCCTCCAGGTTCATCGCAGCACCTCCAACATGGCGTGTCGGGCAGAGTTGGGCAGGTTCCCACTATGGTTCCAGGTGCAGAAGAGGGCGCTTTCATTCTGGGCACACTTACAAAGAAGTAGCCCAGACTCCTATCACCACAAAGCCTCCCTGAGCCATGGAGCCCAATGTGCCCTCCAACAGGGCATCACCCACCAGTCCAACCAAACCCCACAACATGCCCTGACAAAAGCCCAAATAAAGGGGGTGATAGAGACATACCAGGGGCAATATACAGAGAGATACCAGGGGCAATATACAGAGACATAGCAGGGGCAATATACAGAGAGATACCGGGGGCAATATACAGAGGGATACCAGGGGCAATATACAGAGACATAGCAGGGGCAATATACAGAGGAATGGAGGAGAGAAATAAGTAACTCCCAGAGACTCACCATCTACCAGTCACTGCAGAGAGACTACACCATGGCGCCATACCTGGAGAGGCTGCACCACCCCAAACACAGGCAAACCCTAAGCCTCTATAGACTGAGCTCCCACAGCCTGGAGATAGAGATGGGGAAGCACAGACAGACATACAAGCCGCGGGAGAGCTGACTGTGCCGGCACTGTGAGCAGGGGGTCCTAGAGGATGAGGCCCACTTCTTGCTACACTGCAGCAAATACTCATCCAGCAGGGTCAACTACTTCCAGAGACTCTCCACCATCATCCACCAGGGCCAGCTACTTCCAGAGACTCTCCGCCATCATCCCGGACTTCACCTCCATAGATGAGAAGAGGAAACTCTACATTCTGCTGGGGGAAGAGGAGGCCACCTGGAAGTAGCTGCCCAATATGTCTCCACCTGCCAATAGCTGTGAGGATCATAAGAGACCATGAACTGTTATATGCCCTATTATCCCCCAATCCTGCCCCCTACCCCATATCCACCCTGCTTCCCACATGCAAAATCTACAAAGCTGCCCCTAATAATGAAGAGGCTGTAGAGCACTGCAGCCCCCTCAGTCAGCTAATCGGAGGGGTTAATGGAGTCTGTTAACCCAAGGTTTTGCCTCTGGGAATGATTGATAGGATTGGAGTGGAATATGTGGCCCAGAGGGAAATCAGTTGGTGTAATAGAGAAGGAGGCCCGTGGGATGCCTGAGAGTTGTAGTCCTCCAACCAGTGATGGAGGCCCCTAGGTGGCCATATAATTCAGCTGGATACAGTATGTAACAGAACACACACATATATATATATATCTGTGTCATGAACCATACAGCCCCAGCGCTCCCTCCCACATTCCCCTTAGATATAAATATAACAAAGTTCCATGTGCCATGTAATAAATAATAAGTCATTGTGTCCGTGCCCGTCATGCACCTGCATGCGACTTTGTCTAGCTGTGTTGCCCAATCAGCGCAGATTTGTTGTAGCCTGGGATCCCAGATTAGCCGCGCGCCCGGCATCCCATGAAATAATGAGAATAATGCGGCTGATTGTGGTCGTTATTAGATAAGTCGTTCCTAATGTGGGAGAGCGGAGTCGGCGCCTCTTGTCCGTTCTTACCCGGCGACTCCTGCCATGCCGCTTTCTGGAACACAATGCATTAGCTAAATCTTTGCATTAGCTTCTCTAAATATTCCGCTCGCCCCATTAAACTAAAGAAGTGTAAAATAGTCATGAATATTTCCTTTTGTGAACTTCCTGACGTGACAAAAAGCGACTGTAATTAAGCGACTCCATGACTTTTTCAATCGCCTTTATTCCCCAACTTAAATTGCTGATTTGCAGCAAATATTTCACAGCACTGACATCCTCCGCGTCTGGATTTGTGGTCGACATTCGCTTTGAAGTTTGAACTCGCAAATTAGGCTGATTTCGATTCGCAAATTGTCCTTTGTACCGATCCGGCAAAAGTTGTTTTGGAAAATTTAATTAACAGCCGGAGCTGTGATGTAGCGAGAATTACAAACACTGCTAATGCAGTCACCAGTCAGGGGATCAACAGCGGATCCAAAGCAAGGGACTATTATGGTTACCAGCCAGCACCCGGCTAATCTGCCGCTTACATACAAAAGATGTCAAGAGCCGGAAGGGGGGGGGGGACGAAAAGGACAGGAGTACTTTGTTTTGTTTTTTACAAAATTTTTATAGAATACAAGGAAAGCCTTTAATCCAGAAATAAGGCCACAGATACATTGTTGCAGTTTTAGGCCCCATTCACACGTCCGTGTCAGTTTTTACTGTCAGGAAATCCTGATTAGGAGGCCTCAAATGGCATCAGGAAACCTTCAGGAAACCATCAGGAAAAGCCTTCAGGATTTCCTGATGAGAAGAAAAAAAAGAAAAGTGTTTTCAATATGGTCTAGTATGCCAACATACATCACAAGTACCCACATTGCCCCTCGTGTACCGTGCCACCATCTCCCCCTCGTGTACCGTGCCACCATGTCCTCTTTGTGTACCATGCCACAGTCTCACCCTCATGTACTGTGTCACCGTCTCCCCCTCCTATACTGTCTCATCCTCTCATCTGTTGCAGAACTACAACTCCCATTATGAACTGCCAATAGGACACGATGGGAGTAGTATTTCTGCAACCTGAATGGCTGCAGGTGGCAAAACTACAACTCCTACTATGGACTGTCAGCAGGGCATGATGGGAGTAGTAGTTCTGCGACCTACATGGCTGCAGGTGGCAAAACTACAACTCCCACCATGGACTGTCAGCAGGGCATGATGGGAATAGTAGTTCTGCGACCTGGATGGCCAAAGGTTGCAGAAATACAACTCCCATCATGACCTGTTAGCAGGACATGGTGGGACTTTGAGTTCTGGGGGGGGGGGGTGATCTCACCTGTCCCGGTGCCAGTCCAGGGTGGTGGTGGGGAACGCCACGGGGCAGCTCGTGCAGTCTAGCGTTGTCGGTGCAGCAGCGGCAGCAAGTGGTGAGTTCCCGGGGGGGAACCTGCTGCGGTTGCAAGGGGCAGGTCAGGCGGAATCACCAGGCACCGGGGGGAAGTGGGGGAGGAGGTATTGGGGGGGTTGTGGGCGAGAAGTCCCGGCATCAACAGCCACCGGAGTAGACAGTGGGCGGCTTCAAGAGACCACGAGGGGGATACTACCAATTTAGGTCTATCTACTGGGGGGCTAGCAGGGGTATTAACTACCGGGGATATCTACTAAAAAGGTCATACTAATGGGGGCTAGCAGGGCGACTACCTACAGGGAATACCTACTACATGGGGATACTACCCACTAAGGGGCTAAGCTATCTACTGGGGGGCTAGCATGGTATTAAAGGAGAAGTGCCGCAAAAATTTTTATTAAAGTATTGTATTGCCCCCAAATGTTATACAAATCACCAATATACACTTATTACAGGAAATGCTTATAAAGTGCTTTTTTCCCTGCACTTACTACTGCATCAAGGCTTCACTTCCTGGATAACAGAGTGATGTCACTTCCTGGATAACAGAGTGATGTCACTTCCTGAATAACATGGTGATGTCACTTCCTGAATAACATGGTGATGTCACTTCCTGAATAACATGGTGATGTCACTTCCTGGATAACATGATGATGTCACTTCCTGGATAACATGGTGATATCACTTTCTGGATAACATGGTGATGTCACTTCCTGGATAACATGGTGATGTCACTTCCTGGATAACATGGTGATGTCACTTCCTGGATAACATGGTGATGTCACTTCCTGGATAACATGGTGATGTCACTTCCTGGATAAATTAGTGATGTCACAACCCGACTCCCAGAGCTGTGCAGGCTGTGGCTGCTGGAGAGAATGATGGCAGGGGTACCTTGAGGGACACAGGGCACTGGAGGGACACTGAGCACCCCCCTGCCCTCACAGGGCAGTTTCTAGGCCATTTTGGCAACAGGGCAACTATGAAAAAAGCGCCCCCCCCCCCCCTACACCTCCTCTGGAGCAGGCGCAGGTCCCACTGAATTTACTAAAGCTAGGTTTACGCTACGTTTTCGCACTTGTGTGCATTTATTTTGATTCGTTTTTCTATTGACTTCCATTATTTAAAAAAAAGCATCTGCTTTTTTAATGTACACAAGAACGTGGTAGACTGAATTTTTGTGTACGTTAAAAAAGGATGCGTTCTGAGATGATTGACAGGAAAAGAGGCTTCTAAGTGACCTCTTTTCCTGTCAGTCATCCTGCAGAGCTCCCTGACAGGCAGAGAGCCGTGACTAGTCACAGCCCAGATGACTAGTCACAGCCCAGATGACTAGTCACAGCCCAGATGACTAGTCACAGCCCAGATGACCAGTTCCCGACTCTTTGCTTGTTTCATGCGCCAAAATAATAGACTTCATTTCAGCAGCTAAATGTTCTACAGAAGACAGAGAACACAAGGTAAGGGAGCGTTCTGGCATCTTCCGCTAGTAGCGCTACCGGGACAATCTACGTTAATGGTTTTCTTTATCTTTTACAAGTCTATGGCACTATACATTCTTCCAGCAGAATGAAAATCCGCCTCAAGAATGCAGCTCCATAGACTGTAATAGAAATCAGTATCGCAGCAGATTTCACTGTGAAACTCGCAGCGTGAAACCTACTGCACATGTGGTGTGTGTGTATGTACCCTTATAAACCTATGGTAAGTTCCAGAACCAGAACCGGATGTTGCAGCTGTATCTTTTTTTTTTTTCCAGGCTGCCTTAATCAACAGCTGCACCATGCGGGTCTGGTTCTGGTACTTACTGTAAGGGTGGCTGCACACTTACTGCATTCACAGTGGATTTCACGCTGTGAGTTTGCAGCAAAATCCGCTGCGAATCCTGGTAGTGTGATTTTCAATGGGGTTACATATCCGCAGCAGAATTTGCATCCTGCTGCAAGTATGTAACCCGGCTCCTTTAACCCCGGCCCGCCACTCAGCATACATTACCTGCTCTGTGCCGCGGCTGCATGTGAGGCTCCCATCAGTCCTGCTCAGCCAATCAGTGACTGCAGCGCGGCCGTGCACTGATTGGCCGACCGAGTTAATGTATGCTGCGGGCAGTAGGGGTTAAAGGGGCCGAGTTACATATTCGCAGCAGAATGTAAATTCTGCTGCGGATATGTAACCCTATTGAAAATCACACTACCAGACTCGCAGCGTGAAATCCGCTGCGAATCCGGTACATGTGGAGCCGCCCTAAGTTCTCTCATCTCTAGTATATATACAGACAGATCAATAGATATGTACTAACATACATATATATATATATAAATATATACACACACACACACTAGTATACTACACAGTATGGACATCACACATACATAGAATATTAGCAGCACACTATACATACTATAGGACATCACACATACATAGAATATTAGTAGCACACTATACGTACCATAGGACATCACACATACATAGAATATTAGCATCACATTATACATACTATAGGACATCACATACATAGCACACTATACATACGATAGGACATCACACATACATAGAATATTAGCATTACACTATACATACGATAGGACATCACACATACATAGAATATTAGCAGCACACTATACATACTATAGGACATCACACATAGAATATTAGTAGCACACTATACATACCATAGGACATCACACATACATAGCACACTATACATACCATAGGACATCACACATACATACAATATTAGCATCACACTATACATACCATAGGACATCACACATACATAGCACACTATACATACCATAGGACATCACACATACATAGAATATTAGCATTACACTATACATACCATAGGACATCACACATGCCTTTCACATTGAATTCTTAACTTTTTGTAGCTGGGTGCAGTCTAGGAAGGGTTAAATCATCAGGCTGAGGTCCTATACTAATAACCCTCCCCCACCTCCTCCTCCCTGAAGCTGCAGAGGCTCCAGAGCTAAGTGGAAAGGATGAGGAAGATGAGAAAGTATAGACTGTGGGGTATAAAGCTGCCCATCACCCCCCACCCCACAATTACATACACCCCAACACTGCTGATCCCCCTCAGTGCCCCCCCCCCCCTCTCCCCCTGCAGACAGCGGCAGCACTTACACAGACTCTCTCCTCAGCCTTGTGCAGGCCGGGTCGGGGGAGGAGACGCCTCACACAGGAGCTGCTGCCTGTGCTGGATGATCAGTAGAGCTGCAGGGGGAAGGTGGGGAAGACCTGCTGCCTCCTCTATCCTCTTCCCTGTACACAGGCCACAAAGGAGCCCCCAGGAGCCAGGTGCTGTGTGTGGGGGCGCTCTGAAGTCCGAGCCTGCTGCCTGTGTGCAGAATGTCACTGCTGCTGAGTGAGGTAGGGAGGGCGCCCCCTAGCTGTCATCGCCCCGTGCAGTGGCCCGGCCTGCACGGTGCTAGAAACGGCCCTGGGCCATCATCCTCTCCAGCAGCCACAGCCCGCACAGCTCTGGGAGTCGGGTCGTGACATCACCATGTTATCCAGGAAGTGACATCACCATGTTATCCAGGAAGTGGCATCACCATGTTATTCAGGAAGTGACATCACCATGTTATTCAGGAAGTGACATCACCATGTTATCCAGGAAGTGACATCACCATGTTATCAAGGAAGTGACATCACCATGTTATTCAGGAAGTGAAGCCTTGATGCAGTAGTAAGTGCAGGGAAAAAAACACTTTCTAAGCATTTCCCGTAATAAGTGTATATTGGGGATTTGTATAACGTTTGGGGGGCAATAAAATACTTTAGTAAAAATTTTCGCCGGATGTCTCCTTTAATTACAGGGAGGTAACTATTACATGGGGAATACAACCTATCTGGGGTTGGCAGGGTGGCTAACTACAGGGGAATGCCTACCTGGGGGGGGGGGAAGTACTACCTACTGGGGGGGGGGGAGTTAACTAAGATTACGTACAGGGGGATGACTAGTTCATAAGGGTCATAATAGATACTACCTGTTTGTGGGGGGAGGGGGATTACTTACAGGTGGTTGACTAAGATAGGGTATGCTATCTACTGGGGCAAGGGGGCTGAAATCCAAGGGATACATACTGGAGGATACTATCAACTGTGGAGATTACCTACAGAGTGATGACTACGAGGGGGAAAGTACCTGCACAGTGATGCCTAACTACTTTATGGATGCACAGAAGGGGGCCTAACTATGGGTTGCAGAGGGGCCTAATTACTATATGGTTGCACAGAAGGGGGACTGACTATAGGTTACAGAGGGGCCTAACTACTATATTGATGCACAGAAGGGGGACTGACTATAGGTTACAGAGGGGCCTAACTACTATATGGTTGCACAGAAGGGGGACTAACTATGAGTTACAGAGGGGCCTAACTACTATATTGATGCACAGAAGGGGGACTGACTATAGGTTACAGAGGGGCCTAACTACTATATGGATGCACAGAAGGGGGCCTAACTATGGGTTATGGAGGGGCCTAACTACTATAAGGATGCACTAAAGGGGATCTTACTACAGAGGACACCTATACAATATGAACAAGAAGACTAAAATGTTTGTCTTGCAGATTCATTGGAGAAGAGTTGTGGCTGAAGAAGTCTTCATTATGGACGGGCCAGATGGAGAAGAAAGAGAAAAATGAGCGGCTGCAATCAGAGAAGATGCCCCCTGTGAATCACTGGATGTAATCTACCTCCATATGGATCAGTACATGGGGGGATACTGGTCTTTGCTCCTGCTGATACCACAATCCCCTTTAACATTTACAATGTATACATCACATGCATTCACTGATACATAAATACAAAGGGAAAACAAATAAAAGTATCACTGTGCAGTCCTGCAGATGCAAAGTGTCCATTTAAAGTGGCAACAACAGTTTCTAAAGGATACAGCTGCTTGAACGGATCATCCAGTTTATCCCCCAGCAGGCACTGCTGTGCGTTTACCGGGCCTAAGTGATGCACTTATAATATATAGGTGATGACTTTAATCCCCAATTATAAAGACTGAAAATTCCAGACAAGCGAAATTCAGCTTCTCACCTATTAAAAATGTTACTTACCTGGGGTCTATTGATGTGGAAATCTTGGCAGCTCTCCAGCCCTCCTTCCTACATATAATGGCAATCTAGATCCTTTCATAGCAAACACAGAAAGAATTTCCTAATATAGAGAAGTGGAGGGACGGGGAGGACCCCGCAGTGACAGCGATGGAAGACCCCTAGGGGAATTATACAATTGCATGGAAAGTGCGATGTCCGGTGTTATGTAAATAAAGGGGATTTATTGTGTAAAGAAAAGTTATTGTTCAAATAGACGACGGCAGAATGAGAGTGAAACTACAGGCAAAATGGGAAAACCTCTACTGGCCTAGTCGTGTTTTACATCAACATCAGTATATCAGTATCAGTATAGGTGGGATATATCGGTAACAATATAGGTGGGATCTATCAGTATCAGTATAGGTGGGATCTATCGGTATCAGTACAGGTGGGATATATCGGTATCAGTATAGGTGGGATATATCGGTATCAGTATAGGTGGGATACATCGGTATCTGTATAGGTGGGATATATCAGTATAGGTGGGATATATCAGTATAGGTGGGATATATCAGTATCAGTATAGGTGGGATATATCGGTATCAGTATAGGTGGGATATATCAGTATCAGTATAGGTGGGATCTATCAGTATAGGTGGGATCTATCAGTATAGGTGGGATATATTGGTATCAGTATAGGTGGGATCTATCAGTATCAGTATAGGTGGGATATATCGGTATAGGTGGGATCTATCAGTATCACTATAGGTGGGATCTATCAGTATAGGTGGGATATATTGGTATAGGTGGAATATATCGGTATCAGTATAGGTGGGATATATCGGTATCAGTATAGGTGGGATATATCAGTATAGATGGGATATATCAGTATCAGTATAGGTGGAATATATCAGTATAGGTGGGATCTATCAGTATAGGTGGGATCTATCAGTATAGGTGGGATATATCAGTATCAGTATAGGTGGGATCTATCAGTATAGGTGGGATATATCAGTATAGGTGGGATATATCAGTATAGGTGGGATATATCAGTATCAGTATAGGTGGGATATATCAGTATCAGTATAGGTGGGATATATCAGTATCAGTATAGGTGGAATATATCAGTATAGGTGGGATCTATCAGTATAGGTGGAATATATCGGTACAGGTGGGATATATCCGTATCAGTATAGGTGGGATCTATCAGTATAGGTGGGATATATATCGGTATAGGTGGGATATATCCGTATCAGTATAGGTGGGATCTATCAGTATAGGTGGGATATATCGGTATAGGTGGGATATATCGGTATCAGTATAGGTGGGATCTATCAGTATAGGTGGGATATATCGGTATCAGTATAGGTGGGATCTATCAGTATCAGTATAGGTGGGATATATCGGTATAGGTGGGATATATCGGTATCAGTATAGGTGGGATCTATCAGTATCAGTATAGGTGGGATATATCGGTATAGGTGGGATCTATCAGTATCAGTATAGGTGGGATCTATCAGTATAGGTGGGATATATTGGTATAGGTGGGATATATCGGTATCAGTATAGGTGGGATACATCGGTATCTGTATAGGTGGGATATATCAGTATAGGTGGGATATATCAGTATAGGTGGAATATATCAGTATAGGTGGGATATATCAGTATCAGTATAGGTGGAATATATCAGTATAGGTGGGATCTATCAGTATAGGTGGGATATATTGGTATAGGTGGGATATATCGGTATCAGTATAGGTGGGATCTATCAGTATAGGTGGGATATATTGGTATAGGTGGGATATATCGGTATCAGTATAGGTGGGATACATCGGTATCTGTATAGGTGGGATATATCAGTATAGGTGGGATATATCAGTATCAGTATAGGTGGAATATATCAGTATAGGTGGGATATATCAGTATAGGTGGGATCTATCAGTATAGGTGGGATATATCTGTATAGGTGGGATATATCCGTATCAGTATAGGTGGGATATATCCGTATCAGTATAGGTGGGATATATCCGTATCAGTATAGGTGGGATCTATCAGTATAGGTGGGATATATCAGTATAGGTGGGATATATCAGTATCAGTATAGGTGGGATATATCGGTATAGGTGGGATATATCCGTATCAGTATAGGTGGGATATATCAGTATCAGTATAGGTGGGATATATCAGTATAGGTGGGATATATCGGTATAGGTGGGATATATCCGTATCAGTATAGGTGGAATATATCAGTATCAGTATAGGTGGGATATATCAGTATCAGTATCGGTGGGATATATCAGTATTTGGACTGCTCCGAAAACTGCAGAGATCAGAAGATCCACAAAAAAGGGGGTAACAGCATTAGCCACCTCCCACTGATGATGTCACATGACAATTTCAAGTGTGAGTTCTATTTTAGTTGTAATAATTTTTAGTTGAAGTTTTAAAATGGTACTCCGGAGAAAATCAACTGCTGTCAGAAAGTTATACAGATTTGTAAATTACTTTTATTTAAAAAATCTGAAGTCTTTCAGTACTTTTCAGCTGCTATTTGCCCTGCAGGAAGTGGTGTATTCTTACCAGTCTGACACAGTGCTCTCTGCTGCCACCTCTGTCCATGTCAGGAACTGTCCAGAGCAGGAGAGGTTTTCTATGGGGATTTGCTGCTGCTCTGGACAGTTCCTGACATGGACAGAGGTGGCAGCAGAGAGCACTGTGTCCGACTGGAAAGAATACATCACTTCCTGAAGGACATACAGCGGCTGATAAGTACTGGAAGACTGGAGATATTTAAATCAAAGTAATTAACAAATCTATATAACTTTCTGACACCAGTTGATTTAAGAACATATCCCCCCTCCCCCGAAGTATCCCTTTAACAATACTAAATGTGAACCTGTATCCCACTTATAAACCTAACAAAGCACGACAGTAACTTTGTGCCAAATCCTTTAAATAATTGAAGCGTCTGTGATCTCTATTTATTGGCTCCATTCATTTCTAACCGCTTGTTATTTGCTTCTAATTAACTTTGATAAATACCGATATTTGTTCACGTTCTTATTTGTGCTGTTGTAAGGCGATGGCGGCGATTCCTCCTGATACTCTGTATATCTTGGCTCCGGGCCGAGCTCGCCAACTATAAACAGATTATTAGTTTGAACTTGTTTGATAAATGACGGGGGAGATAAATATTGCGCGGTGGTAATGGCGGCGGCGGCTCCGGCCTTGTTCATCCGGCTGTTGTGTATTTCATGGAAATCAGTAATTAGAACAAGCGAAATGTTCCGAATTTTATAAAATGAGGAAATATTACAAACCATAAATCTACGGCCTAGTGTGTTATACGTTCTTGTATTCCCGGACGTAGATCTTTACTGAGAGTCTCAGCGCTCCATCACTGTGCTGGTTTATTTGTTCCTGGATCAACTCTATATACTCTATATACTCGATAGACTGCTCCCAGCTATTGTTCTATAATATAGTCATCCAGCTTTTATAGCTCAGACCCTGCTTCTTGCTAGTGTTGTGCTCGGTCAAGCATGGTGCTCCATCTAGTATCTGGGTACTCAATCGAGCTCGATCAGGTGCTATAATCTCGGGGGGGGGGGGGGGGGGGATTATATTCACCGCTTCGGGCTTCTATCTGTCTTCACTAGCTGCTTAGCCAATCAGCAGTTGCAGTGGGTTTCCCTTCTTAGCCGCTGATTGGCTGAGCAGTGACAGAGAAGATAGAAGACAGGAGCGGTAAGTATAATTCCCCCTCCCCCCCAGGAAGTTAATGTAACCCCCTGAGGGTCGGACTGTTACTTTGTAAGATTTAAGGTTTAAGAGGAACTATCAGCAGGTTAGACCAATCTAACCTGCTGATATGTCCCTACTGCACAGGAGACGCTGAGGAGGAAGGTATGCCTCTTACCTTTCTCCTTGGTGCCGTTCTGGTGCACTTCATCTTTTACTCCGCAGTTTAGTAAGACCATTAGGAGCACTGCCCATCCCCATAGCACCGATCTGTCCCGTCCCCGGCTGCCCTGCTCTATTCATCATCATTAGAAAGGGGCAGGCTGGCTAGGGGAGGATCAGCGCTATGGGGATGGGCAGTGCTCCTAACGGTCTCATCGGACCTTGGAGCAAACTACCAACTGCACTGGAACGGCGCAGAGGATGAAGGTAAGACACATACCCTCCTCCTCAGCGTCTCCTGTGCATTAGGGACATATCAGCAGGTTAGATTCGTCTAACCTGCTCATAGTTCCCCTTTAAGCAGCCACTCTCCTGTCTGCGAAGCAGGTACTCTTCTCTCTGCCAAGCAGGTACTCCCCTCTCTGCCGGGCAGGTACTCTCCTCTCTGCCGGGCAGGTACTCTCCTCTATGCGAAGCAGGTACTCTTCTCTCTGCCAAGCAGGTACTCCCCTCTCTGCCGGGCAGGTACTCTCCTCTCTGCCAAGCAGGTACTCTCCTCTCTGCCAAGCAGGTACTCCCCTCTCTGCCGGGCAGGTACTCTCCTCTCTGCGAAGCAGGTACTCTCCTCTCTGCCAAGCAGGTACTCCCCTCTCTGCCGGGCAGGTACTCTCCTCTCTGTACAGTATTGCAGCATCATGTGACACCAGTAGATAGAGGAGACAATAGCAGCTCCCTGTGGAATGACCTCTGCACAGGTCACAGAGCACGCTTAGTAGTGTCTCACATTCTCAAGGGGACAGAATCTGTCTATTGTCGTCTATGTCCATGAGTCTTGCTGTAAAGCATGTCACTAAAAGCTGTTAAAAACAACCCAGACAATATAGCCGCTCCCATAACAATGTACAAAAAGTGAAATAAAAAGAATTAAAGCCAGAAATCAGAAACAGATTAGAATACAAGAAAATAACTTTTAGTATCTGACTCTTAACAGCAATAGAAAATTTAGGTGACACCTTCCCTTTAAGGCTCCTTATAGACTCTCTCTATTATTACTATGTATTGTATTTTTTATTTCTATTTATTTCTATAGCTGCACATTTCCCTCTTATTTTATTGCACTGTTCAGTCCTTTCCTATGGTATACATTCACTATTCACTCACCTTGTGGCTCAGGATGGAGGATTGTGACTTTTGTAACAACCAACGATGTGAACGGGATCCTATTCAACACCTGGGTTAAATAGAAACATATACATGTCCATAATATCGTTTTTTTGCATATATCACCCAGTGTACCCGGACGTTGTTCCCGGCAGAGGATGAAAATCCAACATATCCATGAGGAAGATTGCAACGTTTCAAGAGCGCATGCACCCTTTGTCAAGCCTTTGCCGCTACAACACACTGGGTGATATATGCAAAACAACTATGTCATGAACATGTATATGTTTCTATGCAAAAAGAAAGAAAAGATAATGAAGTTTTGAGCAGTTTAAAAGAAGTCGGTGGTGTGTGTGTGTTTTTTGTTTGATGTGGATTGTGACTTTCCCCAGAACTCTATAGACAAAGCACCAGATTCCATTTTTAGCTGCACAATTAACAGGGACGTCAATACAGAAAAGTTTGGGCTAATCAGCCGGAGTCGGATTTTATGAACTGGCCTCAATACATGATGGTGAACTCTACAGAAGTTCAGACTACTTTAATATTAGATTCGGGAATGATGGATGGTTGAAATTAACTCCGGACTTGGAAATAGATGTGTGTGGTTTTTGTGGGATGGGAGGCTGACTTGGAAACTAGTTTTTCTTTTTTTTTTTTTTTTTTTTAAATAGTAATATAAGGTAAAAACGGATTTTCATTTGTGCTACTTGAGCTATTTCCCTCTTTTACCGCGATTGCATGAATTTTACCTAAAGATTAAAAAACTTGAAAGGTTAATTCCATAGCTTATTAATAAAAAATGCAGAAGAGCTCCACCCTAGTCCACAGGCAGTGACTGGTACTGCAGCTCAGCATGTTATAAAAGCTCCTGATGTAGACATTAAAGGGTTACTGCAGCGAAAATCTTCTTCTTTCAAATTAGATAGTTTTAGAAAGTTATATAGATTTGCACTTTACTTCTATTTAAAAATCTCCAGTCTTCCAGTACTTATCAGCTGCTGTATGTCCTGCAGGAGGTGGTGTATTCTCTCCAGTCTGACACAGTGCTCTCTGCTGCCACCTCTGTCCATGTCAGGAACTGTCCAGAGCAGGAGAGGTTTTCTATGGGGATTTGCTGCTGCTCTGGACAGTTCCTGACACGGACAGAGGTGGCAGCAGAGAGCACTGTGTCAGACTGGAAATAGAAGTAAATTACAAATCTGTATAACTTTTTGAAACCAGTTCATTTGAAAGAAATAGTTTTTGTTGGAGTACTCCTTTAAACATGTCCATTGGCTTCCATTATGAGATGGAGGTCGATGAAGTGTGTAAAGAGTTGTTGTTTATCTGTATGTCATATGAATCTGCGGACCAATAGGAATCTGTTCTTCCTCTCTCCTATCAGCTCTCTCTTTACTTCTTCTCTTTGCACTCTTCACCCACTCACAGCGCACCTTAGATGCTGAGAGATAGGAAGTCAGATGGGTGGAGGAGGTGTGCAGGTCTTTTGTGTTGGACATTGTACCTCTGCCAGGTCCCTGTACCCTCAAGGCAGTCTTAGCTAGAACCCCATATGGGTAGCAAGCAGGACAGGACACAGCTAACAGCTTCTTCTTAAGTGATGCTACACAACACCATGCAGTGCTAAACCCTTTCCAGGAGAGGACAAGCAAGAGACAAACTCAACCCACGCTGTTGACAAGAAGAGTAGCAGTGCAGGACAGTATCCACAAAAGCCACAGAAGCTAGGAACTGATCCAGATAGAGCAAAGTTGCGATAAGCCTAGGAACTCTATCTTGCAGCGCGGGTGTCAGCAGGGAACCCTCAGCATTCCGCTCATCCCAGGTAACAAGGTTTGGGGCCTGTGTCACCCTCTAGGAAGGTTCAGCTGAGTCTAGAGGGCATAAGGTGGTGTAAAGACTACTCAAAGGTCAATACACGGGCACAGGTGTTCTTCTTATTCTTCTACAAGTATTCTACCTCATCCTCTAACATCCCGGCAGAGCACAGTACTACTTGGGTTGAGAGTCTCACGACATCCTCCTCTCTGCTACTCTGCTTCTCTGCATCACTCTACAAGCTACTCAGTCGGTACAGATTCAACACTTTATTCCTGTCGCAGATTTGGTTGCTGTATTACCAAGTATTTATCTACAAGTGTTATCAAGTGTATTATCTAGTACTTTATCAAGAGGAACGTTATAATCTTGTAACCTACTGCAAGCAAGCACTTTCCAGTAAAGAACAACTTCATTCATAATAAAGAGACTCTGGTCCTTGAGAGTCACCCAATACACATTTAGCACAATTTTTCTGAGGTGGCTGTCAGCTGTCCCACCACTCTGCTCAGAAGGGGGGGAGGAAGACTGACTGGCTCCAGGGAAGCAATAATAAGCGAGCTGACCATATATGGTAACAGCCCATATATGGTCACTGTTCATAGACAGTGACATCATCAGAGCCTCCCTGGGGCTCCCTTTCTAGGAGTGGGCAATGTATATGAATATATCCCTTTATAGTAGGATATGTTACATTAGAAATATATGTCAGGACTCCCCCTGAGGTAAACCTCCAACAGAATGTGAACAGGCCCTATTACATAGGCTGATATTTAGGAGCAAGCAAGTGCCGACCTGTCAGGTTACTGCTTTTTTTCTGCTCCTTCCCCACTCACTGCTATTGCACACACAGCCATCGTGTGGGGAAGAGCGAGGGGCCACGCAGAGCTGCAGAAGGGGCTGTCCGGACGTTCTTTAGTCATCCAGGAGGCCCACAGAAGAAAGCAGAGATCGATCAGCAGACCATCGATATCTTTATCGTTTTTATTCAACATGCTGAAAGACAACGATCAGTCAACATCATGCAAGACTGTTGTCTTTCAGCATGAGCTATTACACAAAACGATTATTGGCCGGACCGGCCGTTAACTGACCACGCAGGGCCGATAATTGTTTCGTATAATAGGGCTCTTAGGGACCAATTAGACAAAGCGATTTTTAACGGTTAATGATAAACGATTGCAAATGAGATTGTTTATCGTTAACCGGAAATCATTCACCATATTACACAGAGCGATAGTCGTTATTACAATCGTTTTCCTCCATCTGATCCCAGAAAATGAAGGAAAGAATATGGAATTACAGCGAATGATTAACAAAGATTTTGTTGTCGACACCAAAACGATGAATGATTTCGTTTGACCATTGCTGCATGTACACAAAACAATTATCGTTTAAATTTGAACATTATAACGATAATTTGCATGATAATCATCCTGTGTAATAGGGCCCTTACTGCCGCACCCCTGCTGTTATTACCGCACCCCTGCTGTTACTGCCGTACCCCTGCTGTCATTGCCGCGCCCCTGCTGTTACTGCCGTACCCCTGCTGTCATTGCTGCACCCCTGCCCTTACTGCCGCACCCCTGCTGTCATTGCCGCACCCCTGCTGTCATTGCCGCACCCCTGCTGTTACTGCCGCACCCTGCTGTTTCTGCCGCACCCCTGCTGTTATTGTCGCACCTCTGCTGTTACTGCCGCACCCCTGCTGTTTCTGCTGCACCCCTGCTGTCCCTTCCGTACCCCTGCTGTTATTGCCGCACCCCTGCTGTTTCTGCTGCACCCCTGCTGTCCCTTCCGTACCCCTGCTGTTATTGTCGCACCCCTGCCGTTAATGCCGCACCCCTGCTGTCATTGCCACACACCTGCTGTTTTTGCCGCACCCCTGCTGTTTTTGCCGCACCCCTGCCGTTAATGCCGCACCCCTGCTGTCATTGCCACACACCTGCTGTTTTTGCCGCACCCCTGCCGTTAATGCCGCCCCTCTGCTGTCATTGCCACACACCTGCTGTTTTTGCCGCACCCCTGCTGTTATTGTCGCACCCCTGCCATTAATGCCGCACCCCTGCTGTTAGTGCTGCACCCCTGCTATTATTGCTGCACCCCTGCCATTGTTGCCACCACCCTGCTGTTATTGCTGCACCCTTGCTGTTAATGCCAGATTCTTGCCGTTATTGCCGCACCCCTGCCATTAAAGCTGCACTCCTGCTGTTAATACCGCACCTCTGCTGTTATTGCCGCACTCCTGCTGTTATTTCTGCACCCCTGCTGTTACTGCCGCACCCCTGCTGTTACTGCCACACCCCTGCTGTTACTGCCGCACTCCTGCTATTATTTCTGCACCCCTGCTGTTACTGCCGCACCCCTGTCATTATGACCGAAACCCTGCTGTTACTTCCATACCCCTGCTGTTATTGCCGCACCCCTGCTGTTACTGCCGCTCCGCTGCTGTTACTGCCGCTCCACTGCTGTTATTGCTGCACCCCTGCTGTTACTGCCACTCCGCTGCTGTTATTGCTGCACCCCTGCTGGAAATGCCGCACCCCTGCTGTTATTGTTGCACCCCTGCTGTTACTGCCGCACCCCTGCTGTTATTACTGCACCCCTGCTGTTACTGCCGCACCCCTGCTGTTATTGTTGCACCCCTGCTGTTATTACCGCACCCCTGCTGTTTCTTCCGTACCCCTGGTGTTATTGCTGCACCCCTGCTGTTACTGCCGCACCCCTGCTGTTATTGTTGCACCCCTGCTGTTATTACCGCACCCCTGCTGTTTCTTCCGTACCCCTGGTGTTATTGCTGCACCCCTGCTGTTACTGCCGCACCCCTGCTGTTACTGCCGCACCCCTGCTGTTATTGTTGCACCCCTGCTGTTATTGCTGCACCCCTGCTGTTATTGTTGCACCCCTGCTGTTACTGCCGCACCCCTGCTGGTAATGCCGCACCCCTGCTGTTATTGCTGCACCCCTGCTGTTATTGCTGCACCCCTGCTGTCATCCAACTGTCTGCAGAGTATTTCAGCACTAGACTGCAGCTTCCTTAGCGCTGAGCCCTCTCTGGCAGCCTGCAGACCATCTTGGGAGCCAAATATTACAATGGAGAAAAGAATTTCTTCAGTTAAAGAAAGTAAAATTCTCAGGACTTCTTGCCGTCTGGAAAGGCTCTTTAAGGTTAAATCTGCTGCTACCGAAATAGCTCAAGTTTCCAAGTTATTTTAATGTATCCTGCATGTATTACAAATGGCGTATCCTATAGCAGTATATAACGTTCACAGACCTCTCCTATTCCTATCATCCGCTGCACAGGAGAGAGATTTTCTGCTCCATTATGATTACTGCTCCGGTGGCATCACATGGTCATTTCCATTTCAATCTCTTCTTTTCTCCGGACTATAACAGGAGACGGGATACATATTTTGCTGGATTTGACTAATCCCTAAGGATGGAGCACCCCGGGCAGATAATAGAGCGGGAATAAAGGACGGCCACATACCATTACTGAACCTCCATCTCTCCATTGAGATGGATCTCCGCAGGTAGCTGCAGAGGAAGCATGCCGACGTACACCGCACAATGGTCACATGCTATTCCATTAGGCCAGATGCATGGCTGTCAGATTCTGTAAGTGATTTCAGTCATTGTGTTACATTATCACATAGAAGTTTATTCCTGAGGCCTTTGGTTATGACAACAGTAACTAATACGGAAAATATTGTAGGCCGCGTTCTATCCTACAAGGAACGTGTCATCAGAAAAACACCCGCACTATGGGATCCTCAGCTGAGCGTGTAGGTGTACTGAGCGGGGAGAGGGGAGCAAGCCCCTGCCAGACCCCTCTGTTACCCCCAGACTCATCTGTTACCCCCAGACCCCTCTGTTACCCCCAGACCCCTCTGTTACCCCCAGACCCCTCTGTTACCTCCAGACCCCTCTGTTACCTCCAGAACCTTCTATTACCTCCAGACCCCTCTGTTACCCCCAAACCCTCTGTTACCCCCAGACCCTTCTGTTACCTCCAAACCCCACTGTTACCCCCAGACTCCTCTATTACCCCCAGACCCCTATGTTACCCTAAGACCCTTCTGTTACATCCAGACCCTTCTGTTACCTCCAAACCCCTCTGTTACCCCCAGTCCCTTCTATTCCCTCTAGACTCCTCTGTTACCCCCAGACCCCTCTGTTACCTCCAGACCCACTGTTGCCCCCAGACTCCTCTGTTACCCCCAAACCCCTCTGTTACCCCCAGACCCTTCTGTTACCTCCAGACCTCACTGTTGCCCCCAGACTCCTCTGTTACCCCCAGACCCCTCTGTTACCTCCAGACCCCTCTGTTGCCCCCAGACTCCTCTGTTGCCCCCAGACCCCTCTGTTACCCCCAGACCCCTCTGTTACCTTCAGACCCCATTGTTGCCCGCAGACCCTTTTATTACCTCTAGACCCCTCTAGTAATAGTAATACATAACATTTATAGTAATAGTAATCTATATCATAAAAATCAAAGCCTGTCTGTCTGTCCCATATAGACTTCCAAACGCCTGAACCGTTTGACCCCAAATTTGGCACACAGATACATTGGGTGCCCGGGAAGGTTAGAGCGAAGGTCCCGTCCCCGCCAGATGTACAGGAGGGGAGGGGGAGGGGGAAGAGCGGCGCCCCCATAGAGATGAATGGGAAAATCTCCACACTGCACACACATAATTAGCTGCAGCTGTCCAGAGAAAACGGCAGTTGGGAGCCTTATCAACCAATAGGATTACTACTTTTCACATGGATCTGTGGTTGCTAGGGCAGCTGCCTCACAACATACACAGAAATAACTGGTAGACCCCCTACTCCATCTATACAGTACATGTATACAGGACCCCCTACTCCATCTATACAGTACATGTATACAGGACCCCCTACTCCATCTATACAGTACATGTATACAGGACCCCCTACTCCATCTATACAGTACATGTATACAGGACCCCCTACTCCATCTATACAGTACATGTATATACAGGGCACTACAGGTATACAGGACCCCCTACTCCATACAGTACATGTATACAGGACCCCCTACTTCATCTATACAGTAAATGTTTACAGGACCCCCTACTCCATCTATACAGTACATGTATACAGGACCCCCTACTCCATCTATACAGTACATGTAGATGTATATAGGACCCCCTACTCCATCTATACAGTACATGTATACAGGGCCCCCTACTCCATCTATACAGTACATGTATATACAGGACCCCCTACTCCATCTATACAGTACATGTATACAGGACCCCCTACTCCATCTATACAGTACAGGTATACAGGGCAGTATTACAAGCTGCTGCTGCCTTAAGCACTAAACCTGAGGACGCCCCATCTTAACTCACTAATTAAGATCAGGATTGGTAGATTTGTAGGTAATAGCTCCAGAGGCCACATTTAACACCGCCATACCAGATCTGACCAATACCGCCATACCAGACCTGACCAATACCACCATTCTGTGACTGGATAACACCGCCACACCATACCTGACCAATACCGCCATACTGTGACTGGATAACACTGCCATACCAGACCTAACCAATACCGCCACACTTTGACTGGATAACACTGCCATACCAGACCTGACCAATAACGCCATACTGTGACTGGATAACACCTCCATACCAGACCTGACCATTCCCGCCATACTGTGACTGGATAACATCGCCATACCAGACCTGACCAATACCACCACACTGTGACTGGATAACACCGCCATACCAGACCTGAACAATGCGGCCATACTAACTGGATAACACCGCCATACCAGACCTGACCGATACCGCCATACTGTGACTGGATAACACCGCCATGCCAGACCTGACCAATACCGCCATACTGTTACTGGATAACACAGCCATACCAGACCTGACCAATACCGCCATACTGTGACTAGATAACACCGTCATACCAGACCTGACCAATATCGACACACTGTGACTGGATAACACCGCCATACTAGACCTGACCAATGCTGACACACTGTGACTGGATAACACCGCCATACCAGACCTGACCAATACCACCACACTATGACTGGATAACACCGCCATACTAGACCTGACCAATACGGCCACACTGACTGGATAACACCGCCATACCAGACCTGACCAAAACCGACACACTGTGACTGGATAACACCACCACACCAGACCTGACCAATGCGGCCATACTGACTGGATAACACCGCCATACCAGACCTGACCAATACCACCATACTGTGACTGGATAACACTGCCATACCAGACCTGACCAATACCGCCATACTGTGAATGGATAACACCGCCATACCAGACCTGACCAATACCGCCATACTGTGAATGGATAACACCACCATACTAGACCTGACCAATACCACCATACTGTGACTGGATAACACCACCATACCAGACCTGACCAATACCACCATACTGTGACTGGATAACACTGCCATACCAGACCTGACCAATACCGCCATACTGTGAATGGATAACACCGCCATACTAGACCTGACTAATACCGCCATACTGTGACTGGATGACACTGCCATTCCAGACCTGACTAATACCGCCATACTGTGACTGGATAACACTGCCACACCAGACCTGACCAATACTACCATACCCCCCTTCGAAAAGATACTAGATTTTCTGGCAAGTCTGAACAGGAGGTGGAAGACTAGAAAAATAAAGCAAAATAAAAAGTTGTTTCCTTCCCCCTGCTCCCTGGTGCTGCGCCCATGCAAGGTGCTGCCCTAGGCAGACCACGAGTGCCTAATGGTAAATACAACCCTGCAGGTATACAGGACACTACAGGTATATAGGACCCCAAAACTATACACTACAGGTGCACAGGACCTCCACCAACTATATACTACAGGTATACAGGACCCCAAACTATACACGACAGGTATACAGGACCTCCACCAACTCTATAGTACAGATATACAGGACCTCCACCGACTATATACTACAGGTATACAGGACCCCAAACTATACACTACAGGTATACAGGACCTCCACCAACTCTATACTACAGGTATACAGCACCCCCACCAACTCTATACTACAGGTATACAGGACCAAAAACTATACACTACAGGTATACAGGAACTCCACCAACTATATACTACAGGTATAGAGGACCCCAAAAGTAAACACTACAGGTATAGAGGACCTCCACCAACTCTATACTACAGGTATACAGCACCTCCACAAACTCCATACTACAGGTACAGGACCCTCAAACTATACAGTACAGGTAATACAGGACCCCCAAACTATATACTACAGAGCACTACAGGTATACAGGACCCCAAAACTATACACTACAGGTATACAGGACCTCTACCAACTATACACTACAGGTATACAGGACCCCAAAACTATACACTACAGGTATACAGGACCTCCATCAACTATATACTACAGGTATACAGGACCTAAAACTATACACTACAGGTATACAGGAAGCCCAAACTATACACTACAGGTATACAGCACCCCCACCAACTCTATACTACAGGTATACAGGACCCCAAACTATACACTACAGGTATACAGGAACTCCAACAACTATATACTACAGGTATACAGGACCCTCAAACTATACACTACAGGTATACTGGACCCCCGAACTATATACATCAGGTATACAAGATCTCCACCAACTCTATACTACAGGTATACAGCACCTCAACCAACTCTATACTACAGGTATACAGGACCGCCCCAAACTATACACTACAAGTATACAGGACCCTAAAACTATACACTACAGGTATACAGGACCTCCACCAACTATAAACTACAGGTATGCAGGACCTACACCAACTATACACTACAGGTATCCAGGACCCTCAAACTATAAACTACAGATATAGAAGACCTCCACCAACTATACATTACAGGTATACAGCACCTTCACCAACTATATATTACAGGTATACAGGACCCCCAACTATACAGTACAGGTATACAGGACCTCTACCAGCTATACACTGCAGGTATACAGTACTTCCCAAACTATACAGTACAGGTATACAGCCCCCCCCCCAATTATACACTACCGGTATACAGGACCTCCCTCAACTATACACTACAGGTATACAGCCCCCCCCCCCCTCAACTATACACTACAGGTATACAGCCCCCCCAACTTTACACTACAGGTATACAGGACGGATGTTTGAAGTTTTTAGTTTATTTCTAATGTGCATAAGCTACAATTTACATAAACAGTGCAGAACTGTCGGGTATATAGGGGCATATAGGGCAACTGGCGATTTCCCCTTAAACAAAAAAAACAAGGACATAGATTAGCCTCCTGGGCACCTTAGAATAAATCTAATTAACACACTGAGACTTTATACCCGGGCAGCGCCGGGTACATTTTCTAGTGTATAATATTTATAGTAACGCGTGATTTACTTATATAATTTTGGGATGATACTTCCCCTTTATATTCTGCTTTATATCTTTATTCTCACCATCATTAACTTTCCGAATATCCCGACTGAGAATGTCAATGTGTGTTGCATAAGTTGAGTTTCCGCTAGCTTCTTCTCTTCCAGTCCAGCATCTGTTGTGATGGGCCGAGCGGTGCGCTCCTCAGGTGTCCTCCTCACAGCCTCGGGGTGGAATCTGACTGCACATGATGAATGTCGCTCGTGTCAATGTTAGCTGCTCACTGGTTAGAACGTAACCTTCTGTCTTCTCCTGGTACAATGTGTTCCCTCACTATGTTGACTGAATGTAAAGTTTGATACTTCTTTGTAGACTTTACTTGAGCACAGTATTCTTTCCTGAAAGTTCCTCAGGGGGGTAATGATCATTGGGACCCAGTCCCAATATGTGAACGTGTTTAGGGGCAATTATGCTGCTCCTGTCCCAGTTCACAACGACTGGTTCCCAAGTAGAATGGTCTCATTGCCAACTTCCGAGACCCCTCCGAGGGCTTCTCGATAATTGGGCCTGACCCTAACTAAGGGCCCTATTATACGGGACGATTCGATAAATTGTTATATCATTCAGTTTAAACAATAATCATTTCATGTAATTCCATGTAACGAATAATAACGGGGGGGGGGGGGGGGGGGGGGCAATTGATGGGTCCGCCGGGGTGCAACTTCGGGACCATCCGTGGTGAGCTTCCGTACAAACAGCCTGTATCACAGGCCGGAAGCTCACAGCTGCAGCCCCGCGATGCCCGAACTTCTCTCCTGCTCAGCGATGATGTCACATGTGAGCGCCGCCGAGCAGGGAAGAAGTCCGGGACCTTCCAGCCTGAAGGTCCGGGACCTTCAGGCTGTCTGTGTGGAAGCTCACCCCGGCCCCGGCCGCTCCCGAATTTCCCGAATAGAAGAAGCAATGGATTCCCAGGATGGAAGGACAAAGGGGGAGATTTATCAAACATGGTGTAAAGTGAGACTGGCTCAGTCGCCCCTAGCAACCAATCAGATTCCACCTTTCATTCCTCACAGACTCTTTAGAAAATGAAAGGTGGAATCTGATTGGTTGCTAGGGGCAACTGAGCCAGTTTCACTTTACACCATGTTTGATAAATCTCCCCCATTGTGTTCTATGACCATTCATAGGCCGGTGTTCACCCCAGGCTCCCCGGCCGCGTTGCAGAAACCACCCGAGATGATTTCATTTGCTTGTTTCTAAATCGCTCCACTTGGCTCTTCTCTCGGCATCAAAATTTACACTTCAGAAGGCGAGCGGCATTATCTCCATCTTATTCACTTAATGGTTGAGGATGTGAGATTGGTTTCATAGCTGATGAGAACCTTGAGCCAAATGAAAAGTGTTCATTTGTCAGTGGCGGCGGCGGCTTACTACCTGAGACATGATTATATAGCTAATCCAATCAGCGGGATCGGGGCTGAGCGCCTATTTATACACGGCTCCCACCACTATCTCTTCCTATAATCACAGCCTACAATTTGCCGTGTTTCCAAGTAACATGCGCTTGCATCATACACAAAGTATTTAAGGTTTTTTTTTGCTGCAGAAACATTCTAATAGCATTGACTTTACATTATTAATTCATGCGTAGGTTGAGCTAGTTAGCGGGTAACGTTGTACGGTGTTGTGGTGCTTAACCCCTTCATGGATTCAGGAGCTGAGCCTGCTCCATACTATGTGCAGCTGTCAGTGGCTGGGATCAGAGATAACTCCAGTCTTAGTAATTTAACCCCCTAGATGCTGCAGTCAATGGCAGCTGCAGCATCTAGGGGGTTAGATGTTGGGTGATGTTCCCCCCCCCCAGCTAAATTATTGGATGCTGATTGGTTGCCATCGCCTCCCGAGGCCTTACGTAGACCTGACAGCACACTGCAATATGTAACACTGGCAAAATACTGTATAAGGGTAGCTTCACACATACCGTATCGCAGCGGATTATCTTCTGCGGATCCACAGCAGACCTGCAGCAGATGTGACTAAATGAGTGAACACAGCATCAAATCTGCACCATCAAATCCGCTGCGATACGGTACGTGTGAAGCTACCCTAAGGGAGTAAAAAAATGTAATATAGTACGAAAGGAAAATGATAATAAAAAAAAAAGCTGTAGCTAGGCTGGGTTCACACTACGTTTTTGTAATCTGTTTTTTCATCCGTTTTTGCAAAGAATGGATGCAATTGTGTTCCTCCATTTTGATTTGTTTTTCCATTGACTTCAGCCAATGCAGGATCCTGCTACGGCCGCTGAATGGCTGAGCTGCCTTAAAGGGATACTCCTGTGCTGATTAAAAAATCCATCAGTCATAAATATAGTTTTCCCACTCACCATCCCTCCGGAGTCTCCATTTGAATTTCCTGCTTTCAGGTCCCTGAAGCTCCAGTTGGTGTCTTCATTTTTTGTTCATGGGGTTTCCCATGATGCACTTTGTCTCCTGTGATGTCTAACTGACTCTGCAAAACTGTTAGATGGCTTACATCTTGTTCAGCCAATCAGAGCTGAGCAACCTGAGTCATCTGACAAAGAGAGGCTGGCTCAACAGGGCTTAGACCCACCTCCCTCTTGATGATGTCATTGTCACAAAATGGCTGCCACAGAACAGCCTGGGGTCAACAGTCATTAGGTAGGAATGAGTTTACTTCACTTCCTGGTGGGGGGTTGAGGGGGGAAAAGACAGGGAAGGGGGGCAGATAGGTGATTGAAGCATATTACAGAGTTATATAACCTGCAGCTCAGACCATGAAGCGGCTGCGGGACGGCAGAATGGGGCGGCGTGATCCGGGACCCGGTGCCAGTATCGAAGTGGATGGCCGTGTCTATATCCAACCCTTCCCCGGCAATACAGTAAAAATAGCCCTAGCCCGGAGTACCCCTTTAGTCATCCAAAGTATTAAAATACTTAAACACTCACCCATTGTTATTTTTAGCTAACAGTCTGAAACGTGTCAGATTCAGGCTGAATGTATTACTGACATTCACATGATGACTACATTAGTCTATACCGCGTATCTACACAAAACATCATATATACCTCTGTGCGTTACAAACGTCCTTTAGTTTCTGTCTCTTTTAAGGGGTATCCCGAAAGTTAAAGGGGTACTCCAGCGAAAATCTTTTTCTTTAAAAATCAACTGGTGTCAGAAAGTTATATAGATTTGTAATTTACTTGTATTAAAAAATCTCAAGTCTTCCCATACTTATCAGCTGCTGTATGTCCTGCAGGAAATGTTGTTTTTATTTTTAGTCTGACACAGTGCTCTCTCCTGACATCTCTGGCCGAGACAGGAACTGCCCAGAGCAGGAGAGGTTTTCTATGGGAATTCATAGAAAACTGAGACAGAGTTCCTGTCTCGGCCAGAGATGTCAGTAAAAAGCAGTGTGTCAGACTGAAAATAAAACATTACCTGCAGGACATACAGCAGCTGATAAGTATGGGAAGACTTGAGATTTTTTAATAGAAGTAAATTACAAATCTATAAAACTTTCTGACACCAGTTTATTTTAAAGAAAAAGATTTTTGCTGGAGTACCCCTTTAATGTTCTCACCTATCCACACAACAGGTAATAAGTAGCTGATCATCCTTGATCACAAAAACAGGGTATGGGATCCTGCTGCTGAATGGAATACCAGCCCGCTGTGTTCATTCTCTATAAGAATTCCAAACATAATTAGATACTTTCTCTGTAGATAAGTAATAACTATAAATCTTGAGATAATCCCTTTAATTGACAGTCACATCGGTATCCAACCAGATGCACAAAGTACACTTTTACCAATGCTTAAAGGGGTACTCCAATGAAATCTTTTTTTTCTTTTAAATTAGCTGGTGTCTCAAAGTGATATAGATTTGTAATTTACGTCTGTTTAAAAAAAACTCAAGCCTTCCAGTATTTTCCAGCTGCTGTATGTCCTGCAGGAAGTGGTGTATTCTTTCCAGTCTGACACAGCACTCACTGCTGCCACCTCTGTCCATGTCAGGAACTGTCCAGAGCAGGAGGGGATTTGCTGCTGCTCTGGACAGTTCCTGACATAGACCGAGGTGGCAGCAGAGAGCACTGTGTCAGACTGGAGAGAATATACCACCTCCTGCAGGACATACAGCAGCTGATAAGTACTGGAAGGCTGGAATTTTTTTTTAAATAGAAATAAATTACAAATCTATATAACTTTATGCCACTAGTTGATTTTAAAAGAAAAACATTTTCTACTTTAAAAAGTTTCCAAAATTTTGTCCAATTTATTTTTTGCCTTCCCACTGCGTTTTTAGCATACGTTTAACGGATCCGTTTTTTTTTTTTTAACGGACAAAAAAAATTGTGTCAGCAACGTTTCTGTGTCCGTCAAAAAAACGGATCAGTTTTGATCCATTTTTTTTTATAATGGAAGTCAATGGAAAAACGGATCAAAATGGATGCACACAAATGCATCCGTTTTCTGCAATCCGTTTTTCATCCGTTTTTTTTTTTAAAAACTGATGAAAAAAAATGGATTGCAAAAACGCAGTGTGAACCTAGCCAAAGGCAAAAATGTATTTGGGTTAAAATGAAGTAACACTTGAAGCGTCCCGTCCTGTTGGGGGTTAAACACGTATATAGTCAGACATGTCAGGGTCACTATGTTCCCAATTATCAATCTGGCGAGAAGAACAGGCGGCGGACAGAAATCATCTGGCAATGGGAATATTAAAAAGAGCAGCGAGTAAGAGGCATTCGTGATAACAGCTGGACGGCCGCGCGCTGCAAACATTCCCCCCCCCCCCCCCCCCCTTTAACCTTAAGAGTCTTTAGACCTCGAACAAATATGTTTTGGCTTCCAAATTTCATTTTAAAATGAAATCCCTAAGCCAAAAATTCACTCAAGAATATTTATTTCCCCACAGAGTAAAAACCCCAGCGCTGTCTGCGAGCGGTAGCACATAGACGATGGCGAAGGAAATAATCGCGGCCGAGAGGGAGGACGAAAACAGTATTTAAAAAAAAAAATTCTGTTTCCATCCGTGTCCATATTCATCATGTATAGTAAAAACATATGAGGAGGTAAGAGGCCGGAACATGGCGGTAAGGAACCTGGGCTATCCAGCTGTTGCAAAACTACAACTCCCATCATGCCTGGACAGCCAAAGGCTGGAGAGCCAAGGTTCCCGACCCCGGCCGTAACAGATAACAGAGGCGGCTTTTACCACCGCGAGAGGCAGGACCTTAATCTTAGTACCAGATGGCCACTTAAATTGAGGCCAGAATGGAAAACCAAAAACGTGTTTGTTTGGATGAACGCGCAGAGGCTGACGCCGAGGACGAGAAGTGTTCACGGCCCGCAGATCCCTTCCTCCCTACCTGTAGGCCGGGTAACAGATTCCAGATACGGGGAAGCAGAGTCACCACACGCGTTAAACCTTCACGTAATTGCAAAATTGTGGGACACACCTGCACAATCTGCGCAACGTCCTGCAACACTTGGAGATATCAACGCGATCACACGCCGGATTGTAACCCCGTCCTGTCTCGTTGGATAATGTTCCTGATGACGACTTCCTTCCCTATCTAATGGAGGTAAAAGTAATTGCATCAATATAATAGTATATAAAAAGGAGTAAAGTGAGACTGGCTCAGTCGCCCCTAGCAACCAATCAGATTCCACCTTTCATTCCTCACAGACTCTTTGGAAAATGAGAGGTGGAATCTGATTGGTTGCCGGGGGCAACTGAGCCAGTGTCACTTTACACCATGTTTGATAAATCTCCCCCATAGGCCTTACCGTATTATCTACACTCATGGTTAAAAATCTGCTCTAGTGTAGAGATAACAATATTAAAGGGGAACTCCAGTGATTTTTTTCTTTCTTTCAAATCAGCTGGTGCCATACAGTTACGTAGATTTGTAATTTACTTCTATTTAAAAAATCTTCAGTCTTCCAGTCTTATCAGCTGCTGTATGTCCTGCAGGAAGTGGTGTATTCTCTCCAGTCTGACACAGTGCTCTCTGCTGCCACCTCTGTCCATGTCAGGAACTGTCCAGAGCAGTAACAAATCCCCATAGAAAACCTCTCCTGCTCTGGACAGTTCCTGACATGGACAGAGGTGGCAGCAGAGAGCACTGTGTCAGACTGGAGAGAATACACCACTTCCTGCAGGACATACAGCAGCTCATAAGTACTGGAAGACTGGAGATTTTTTTTAAATCAAAGTAACCTACAAATTTTTATAACGTTTTGAGACTGGTTGATTTGAAAACGTTTTTGTTTTCTTCTGGAGTACCCCTTTAAAGTGAAAGTACCAATTTGCTTAGTAAATTTTTTTTGACACTCCCTAGTCGGCACCGAGGCAGAGATCAATTTAAAAAAAAACCAAAAACAATCCTAGTTCCAGTGATTAGCGGCAGTTTCTTCATGTGCACTTCGGTCCGCTGTATGCAGTGGAGTGTGGAGGCGAGCCCGGCACCCCTAGTGTTACCATATCTACCCCCCCCCCTCCATAACGTGGCCAAAGGAGGTGCGTCACCAAGGGGATATCATTACACTAGGGGGGCTGGGCTTGCCTCCAGTCTCCACCACAAAGTGCGCATGAAGAAATTGGCGCCAATTGCGCGAACCCTGTGGTATTTAGACCGCGCCACCGGGATCTCCGCACCGGCGCCGTCTACGTAGTGTAAAAAAACAATTGTTACATTGACTCTAGTCTTCAGGTTACGTTATGTTCATTAGGTTTGGTCCTTGATGAGGATTACGGAACACGTAATAAGGATGAATGTGATTATATCCCGGTGTAATACCATCAGGTCCCCAATATTACATCTCTCACTATACAGATGAGATGAGGCTGGCGGAGAGCGAGAGATTGGAGGTGCTAATCAGCCGCTTATTTCCTGTAAGAAACGCCCGATAAACTGTTCTGTTCCAGGTGATAATTGGATTAAACACTTACCTGACGGTTACCGGACCCAGAGGGATCCAAGAAGAGGCTCAGGCTGGAGGTAAATACAGAAGAACAGCATGTGAAGTATTAAAGGGGTACTCCACAGAATAAAACATCTTTTCAGATCAACTGGTGTCAAAACATTATATAGATTTGTAATTTACTTCTGTTTAAAAATGTCCAGTCTTTCAGTACTTATCAGCTGCTGTATGTCCTGCAGGAAGTAGTGTATTCTCTCCAGTCTGCCACAGCCATGTTGACAGAGGTGAACGATTAACAATAATTTTAGGTTCAACGATCAACGACATACGAACGATTTTTCGATCGTTGCCTGCAATTACACAGAAAGATTATCGTTTGAATTCGAACGATATAACGATTTTTCGCACGATAATCGTCCTGTGTAATAGGGCCCTCAGATACATCTATGCTCCCCTGCTGCTGTCCCTGTTCCATTTCTATGGTGTTTCCACCACTTTCAGGTGGACCAGACACCCTCCTCTCTGCCGAATAAGAGAACCCTGAAAAAATGCTCTAATCTCTCATTGACTTTAATGGGGGTTTGTTATTCAATACTGAACACCAAAAACGAGCATTTGAGCATTTTAGTTCTCGCTCATCTCTACATTTCGCTTGGAAAACACCTACGAACTTTTTGGGTCAGTTATAAAATCTTGTAATCCCTGATTAGCTTTAAATATGAAAAAGAAATCTGTATAAAATTGTGGGCACACCTGTACATATCTGCATGAAATTTGGGGATACAGAGGTAGACTGCTACGGAAGGTGCAGCTCGTATGGCCTAGTGTATGGATAGTGAAAGTAGTCTTAGGGTACTATTACACAAAGCGATTTTTCAACGATTAACGATTAATCGTTCACCCAATTACACGGAACGATGATCGTTACTTACAATTGATCTTGCGGTCATCTTGTCATCGCTACTGCGTTCGCCGCTGCTGCAAACGACCGAACGCCGTCTTATTACATGCAAACGATTTGCAAACGATCAGCGGTAAAAATAAGTCCAAATTCTATCAGAAATCGTTGGTCGTTCAATCGTTGTCTGCTATTACACTAAACGATTATCGTTCAAATCAGAACAATCTAACGATTTTTTTGAACGATAATCGTCCCGTGTACAATCATCCATAGTGTTTAGAATATTTAACAGTTATATGTATATATGTATATTATATTAGCAACTATATGTAACTGTACATAAACATAACAAACAGTCAATGACAATAGTATAATAACCTGCAGGAAAAGTAAGAAGTGTAAAGCTGGGCTGCAGATGACAGAGGCCTGTGCAGCTCATCCCGGTGGCATGCTGGTGGGATCTATGTATAGATCAGGGGAGAAAAACTAAATACACTCAAACCAAAAGGCAAAAACACTTACTCCTGACATGAAAACATTCTGTTCCGAACACAAATTAGAAGGAAAAAAAAAAAAAATCAATATTCCATCCATGTCTTGACTGCACTCAAGTCTTAAGAGCGCTTATCTTATAAACTCAGCATGTGAGCCAATTAATGGGATTGGTGGAACGGCCTCTAAAAACCAATAGGAGGGGTTCAATCTGCCGCTCATTATTAGGACGCTGTAATTTGAGCCATTAGCTTCTATTCTTCAAGTGTTCATCGAGAAGAGTCAGTGGGGTTAGCCCTGACATGAGCATCATCATCGCAGAACACTCAGTCACAAGGCGCAATCTCATCTTCCAGTTTTCTTAGATCGGAGACGGAAAGAAAACAAATATCTCCGATTGTGGACTTCAGGGGCCGCCATGTGTGCGATGGTGATTGCGGATTTTTAAGGTTTAATGGGTTTCTCAGATCGATACCGGGCACCTCAATGGGCTGCAGTGAAGCGCATGGGAATTTTACGGACGATTAGGAAGTAGGAAGCATAAAAAAATTTGATCGCAGTGGAAAGGAGAACGGGAATGTGATGGGAAGCAAAACTGTATTCTTTTTGAAGATATACACTATATACTGTGAGAAGAGATGAGAGAACCTTTTAAGTTCAGTTTGGTAGGTTTGTAGAACTTTAATGTAAAGTTTGGGTTCTGAACTTTAAACGAACCGCACTAAAAGAGCTAGATGATTGCGGCTCGAAAAAAATCGCTCATGCATACTTACCTATCTGCACTCCCCCAGTGTCCTTCTTCTCTGGTCCTCGCAGCAGCATCCAGCTTGTTCAGCCAATCACTGACTAATGGTCCTTTTACACGGAGTGAAAATTCGCCCAATCGATCGTTTAACGATTTTGAAGTAACAATGTGTTTTTTAGAACGATCAGTGTTTAGACAGAACGATAGATTGTTTGAAAAAATCGTTATTGCCATCGTTTTAAGATCGCTTAAGCCTATCTCACACTTAGGGTAAATCGTTGAAAGATTATTTACACGAAGCGATCTGCGAATTTTTTGCGAACGACCAACGGCGATTTGAGAACATGTTGAAAGATCAAAATGAACGATTTCTCGCTCGTCGCTTGATCGTTTGCTGTGTTTACACGAGCAGATTATCGCTGAAATGCGATCACGGTCGTTATCGTGAAAATTCGAACGATAATCGCTCCGTGTAAAAGCACCATAAGATGGCACAGTACCATGGCCAGTGATTGGTTGAGCGGACAGTCCCAAGAGAGACAGCCCGCTCAGTATAATACTGGTTGCGGCGCTGTCCCTTCTCAGTCAGTGATTGGCTGAATGAGCTTGAGACTTCTGGAGACCCAGAAAAGAACACCTTGAGAGTGTGGACAGGTGAGAAAATATTTTACAGTTTTTTGGATGTCTTTCCAAACTTGCTCCGAACTTTGCAAAAAGTTTGGTGGGAATCCAAACCTTTTGCAAAGTTCAGAACTAATCTTGGTTCAGGAAATTCGATTTGCTCATTTCTAACTGTAAGGGCCCTATTAAAAGAAGCAATTATGGGTCGTACTTGGCCGATTACCGACTGTTCCGGCTGTTGTAATTACGCTTGATGTAATAGGTAGTGTAAAAAGGCAACAATCAGCTGATCGTTGTCTTTTAACAGGCTGAATTAAAATCATAACAATAGCGAAGGTATGCTGCCCGTTGCTCCACATCCTAGGAGTGGCGGCAGCGGACCACCAGTACCTTCTATGGGTGGCCCCTCCTGCAGCTCCCTGCACCCCCTCTTCCTGCTTGCTGTCGGTGCAGGTAATAGCACCAACAGTAAGCGGGGAACAAGGAGCAAGCGAGCACTGACCATGGTATTCATGGAGTCAATGAGCTTGAAAGACTAGGGGTCTCCATACACTTTATATGAACATTATTGAAAACAGACAACTGATGGACTGATCAACTGGTAAGAAGTCGGCCATCTTTGAAATTTTCAGCCAATAATCAGGCAAAAGATTATTCGTTTAGGAAAATTCTACTGTACTGTACTACTGTAAAAGCCAGTATGGACAAATATGTGTATCGTTTAGGACAGTGATTTTCAACCTTTTTTGAGCCGCGGCACACTTTTTATACTTAAAAAATCCCAGGGCACACCACCAACCAAAATGGCACAAAATGACACTAAAACAGTACATATTATACATATAGTTAATAATATAGATTCTAAATGTATTTATACTCACTTAGTGTGAAACCTGGGCCTGTTTTCTTCTCCCACCTGTGCTTCTCTCCACCATACTTCTCTCCCCTACTTCTCTCCTGTGCTTCTCTCCCCCATGCTTCTCTCCCCTGCTTCTCTCCTGTGCTTCTCTCCCCCATGCTTCTCTCCTGTGCTTCTCCCCCTGCTTCTCTCCTGTGCTTCTCTCCCCCATGCTTCTCTCCTGTGTTTCTCTCCCCCATGCTTATCTCCTGTGCTTCTCTCCACCATACTTATCTCCTGTGCTTTTCTCCACCAAACTTCTCCCCCCTGCTTCTCTCCTGTGCTTCTCTCCCCCATGCTTCTCTCCTGTGCTTCTCTCCCCCATGCTTCTCTCCACCAATCTTCTCTCCCCCCTGCTTCTCTCCTGTGCTTCTCTCCCCCATGCTTCTTTCCTGTGCTTCTCTCCACCATACTTCTCTCCCCCCTGCTTCTCTCCACCAAACTTCTCTCCCCCCTGCTTCTCTCCGCTGTTTCTCTCCCCCATCCCCAGGTTTCTCCCCCCCCTTCCTCCTCACCTCCTCCGAGATAGTCGCCGCTGCTGTCCGCCTCACCTACTGGCCTCCAATCAGCGGAGACTGGGAGTGTGGTGCGCTGCAGCGCACCACGCAACCGCCCACATTATAATCCGCCACTGATCGCTGTGCATTGCCGGGGAACAAAACACAGGGGCACCATAGTTTGGGGAACTTTCCCGCGGCACACCCGACCATGTGTCGCGGCACACTAGTGTGCCGCGGCACACTGGTTGAAAATCACTGGTTTAGGAGACCACCATTCGTTCAAGTGTAATTCAGCAATCACCCTACATCTAGCTGTGTATGGCGACCATGAAGGTACAAGTGATAGAACATACACTTCAATGGGCCAAAGGGTCCTTCACTGGACAGTTGTCTCTCCCAAACCCCCTTAGTAGTGATGCCCTTGCAGCCCTTGCTTTATATAGAAAATAATTAAGTTATACTTACCTATCCAGGCTCCCCGGTGTCTTTCTGCCTTTTCTCTGCTCACTGCAGCCACTGCTGAAGTTTCTGAAGCCGTCTCTGAAGTGTCAGGCTGCTCAGCCTATCACTGGCTGAGATGGGACAGTGCCAGTGATTGGCTGAAGGGCCTGTCACTTCAGAGACTGCTTCAGAAGTTTTAGCAGCGGCAGTCATCTGGGAGTGCAGGAAAAAAACAGCAGGACATTCGGGGGAGCCTACACAGGTAAGTATAATCTTTATTATTTTCTTTACCCTGTCATCAGCCATGGACGTGCATCACTATAAAATCTAAGTAGTCATTTAAAAAAATGTTGAAGGACGATGATCATCTGGCGATCGACTCCTCAGCTAATTGTTGTCTTTGTTCCAGGAACAATATCTGACTAAATCGGCCTTATTCTTATAATCGCTCCATGTAATAGGACCTTAACACTTGCCCAAGAATGAATGTGTTCTGAATAGAAGGAGGGGATAAGCTGCTGCCAGACACCCTTGGAAGTGGCTTATCCTCCCTGAGAACAAAAGGATCATTCATCTTGAAACCCAACTTCAAATCTTTTCTCTTCTGTTAAGAGAGAATGGAAAGACCCCTATATACATTAGATGGTCAGCCATTCCTAAAAATACCCAAACCTGGGCCCGGTTCACCCATCTCTAATGGTCCGCTTAAGCCACTCTATTATATTAGTATGACTCTTTAGTTGGTTTTCTTGACATTTTCATCTTTAAGTGAGCAACTTTCCATCGACTACCCGTTGGGCCTTGTGTTCCAGCTTTTCCCAGAGTCTGACAGTCATTGATGTCTTTTAGAACACACTATTTGGCATTTTTACACCTCATTTACTCTAATTTATGCCTGAAAATTGGTGTAAAATCTCAGAAATCTACAGGAGCTCATACCAGACATAGACTGTGGAGCATGGATCATATGGACGTCCTGGGGTCGGCTTCATATCTTCGCATATCTTATGTTTTAAATGAAAACAGATGCTAGAGGAGAAACAGCTTCATTTACAGCCTTTTCGGCATGAGTGTATTTACAGGGAAGGCTGTCAGTCATTGTGTGTGTGTGGGGGGGAGGGGAGCTAGAGGGATGAAGTGAGGGAAGGGAAGTCGGACACTGGATGTGACGGCCTAATACTAGTTTATGAGTTTGCATCTATCTACAAAAAAAAAAAAACTGAAAAAAAAACTGCAGCACTCCAAGACTTGCTGCTTCACCTGGTATATAGTGGTCAGTACCAACCAAAAGTGTCAGCGATAGGATACAGATTACACAGGACATGGCAGCTCACTGTATATGGGGCCCTCAGACTGGTCAGAGCCCATGTCACCCCTGTCCACCCCTGATATTGTCTACAACAGACATCAGGACTGGGGAATGGAGCAATGGAAGAAGGCGTTGGGTCTGATGGGTCATGTTCTCCATCATGTGGACGGCCGGGTGATGGCACCAGAATGCACTATGGGAAGAAGAACAGATGGAGAGATGGAGGAGACCTTGTGTCCTGGCATCATGTGGAAGTTACTGTGACACATGTCACCTACCTTGACCTCTGAACGGCAGCAGGATAATGCCCTGGGTGCTGCACTGCAGACATTGCTCACAAATGAAGAACATGACACCGAGATCAAGATGGTGACTAGGCCTCCAGATTCCCCAGATCTCAAACCGATTGATCATCAGTGGGATGTGCTGGAGAAGCGAGTCCCATCCATGGAGGCTGCACCAAAAACCTTGCAGGATCTGCTGCTGATACCCCAAGGGACATCACAGGGATAGTCACAGGACTATGAAGTCTGAGGGGGGGACATCATAAGGATAGTCACAGGACTATGAAGTCTGAGGGGGGGACATCACAGGGATAGTCACAGGACTATGAAGTCTGAAGGAGGACATCACAGGGATAGTCACAGGACTAAGAAGTCTGAGGGGGGACATCACAGGGATAGTCACAAGACTAAGAAGTCTGAGGGGGGACATCACAGGGATAGTCACAGGACTAAGAAGTCTGAGGGGGGGACATCACAAGGATAGTCACAAGACTAAGAAGTCTGAGGGGGGACATCACAGGGATAGTCACAGGACTAAGAAGTCTGAGGTGGGGACATCACAAGGATAGTCACAGGACTAAGAAGTCTGAGGGGGGACATAACAGGGATAGTTACAGGACTATGAAGTCTGAAGGGGGACATCACAGGGATAGTCACAGGACTATGAAGTCTGAGGGGGGACATCACAGGGATAGTCACAGGACTAAGAAGTCTGAGGGGGGACATCACAGGGATAGTCACAGGACTAAGAAGTCTGAGGTGGGGACATCACAAGGATAGTCACAAGACTAAGAAGTCTGAGGGGGGACATCACAAGGATAGTCACAGGAATATGAATTCTGAGGGGGGGGACATCACAGGGATATGGTGCCCGGAGGGGGTCATATCACAAGGCTATGTAGTGTAGGCTCGGGGGACAGATTACTGGGCTATGTAGTGTAGGCTCGGGGGACAGATTACTGGGCTATGGAGTGTAGGCCCGGGGGACAGATTACTGGGCTATGCAGTGTTGGCCCGGGGGACAGATTACTGGGCTATGGAGTGTAGGCTCGGGGGACAGATTACTGGGCTATGCAGTGTAGGCCCGGGGGACAGATTACTGGGCTATGGAGTGTAGGCCCGGGGGACAGATTACTGGGCTATGTAGTGTTGGCCCGGGGGACAGATTACTGGGCTATGGAGTGTAGGCCCGGGGGACAGATTACTGGGCTATGGAGTGTTGGCCCGGGGGACAGATTACTGGGCTATGGAGTGTAGGTTCGGGGGACAGATTACTGGGCTATGGAGTGTAGGCCCGGGGGACAGATTACTGGGCTATGGAGTGTAGGCCCGGGGGACAGATTACTGGGCTATGGAGTGTAGGCCCGGGGGACAGATTACTGGGCTATGGAGTGTAGGCCTGGGGGACAGATTACTGGGCTATGGAGTGTAGGCCTGGGGGACAGATTACTGGGCTATGGAGTGTAGGCCCGGGGGACAGATTACTGGGCTATGGAGTGTAGGCCTGGGGGACAGATTACTGGGCTATGGAGTGTAGGCCCGGGGGACAGATTACTGGGCTATGGAGTGTAGGCCTGGGGGACAGATTACTGGGCTATGGAGTGTAGGCCTGGGGGACAGATTACTGGGCTATGGAGTGTAGGCCTGGGGGACAGATTACTGGGCTATGGAGTGTAGGCCTGGGGGACAGATTACTGGGCTATGGGGCCTTGGCCTCAAAGGGAGCAAAAACACTATTTCTGCTATGGCTGGTTGGATTCTAGGACTGTGAATGGAAGTGGGAATGGATTGAAGACTATGTCGAGAATCACACTGCGCACTATTCCCTCTATATACTACTGATTCGTCAGGCACCAGCGCCATATGATGAAAGGCGTCTCAGCACTGTGATCTGATTGGGAACTAATAAAAATCAGCACTGAAATCCGAAAATAAAACCCTTATCATCTTTCTTTCATTTAGACCTGATTACTCGGGGATTATAATGCAATCACATTTACGTGTGAGATGTCGCTATGGGAACCCGATTTAACTGTTTATCTCACCAAAGATCTTAATTTAAGTTTGAGCACTCTGATTCATTTATATGTAAGACACCGAGGAGGCGCATTCACCAGACACAGATGCTCACTTGTTCCTCGCATTTAACTTCATAATCTCGCAGCCAATTTGTCTTTCAGGTAGAAAATTAATTTCTGATGACAATACGAGTGAGCAATACTCTATAAGATCCTATGCTGGGAAACCTGCTAATACCTTATAATGGCTCCAAGTTATTTACAAAGAGAGGGAAAAGATTTACGATTGACAAGATCATCGGTGATAGGGATTTCTTTGTCTCTATATTGTATCGTAAAGATTGACGTTGGGGAGAAAAGAAAAGAAAAGAAAAAAGATTTTGAAAATTCTTATTTTGAATCTTTTAGTTTTTGAAAGTTTAAATTTCCCCAAAAGTTTGTGAAACCTTAAAAATTGTATCATATTTAGAATTTAAAATTCACATTTTCTTAAAGTTAAAAAGGGGGATTATTGCTCCTTGGGTGACTTAGAATAAAGGGATATTATAAATTATGAGCAAAGAGAAAGCAGAGACTTTTCAGAGAATTTCAGACGAGGGCATCCAAACCCAGCAGTGGGTCAAATGCCCCAATTTATTTGAGCATGCCCAAATAATGCCCTGCCTTCCCCAAACACACACACACTAGCTCATACAAGCCCCTTACCAAGTAAAATCTGTATACGGCTTCTTCATAGCATGTCCCTAAAGGGGTAGTGCGGCAGTAAAGAATTATTCACAGAATAACACACATTACAAAGTTATACAACTTTGTAATGTATGTTATGTCTGTGAATCGCCCCCTTCCCCTGTCCCCCCACCCCCACCCGTGTACCCGGAAGTGTGTGGTGCATTATACATTACCTGATCCGTGTCGAGGGCCGTCCGCCATTTTGTGCCAAACGTCATCTTCGGACGGACGGCCGAATCCCTGCCGCCATCCCCCTCCGCCGCGTTACAACTGAGTTCAGCCGCGATTGGCTGAGCACAGTTATGCTCAGCCAATCGTGGCTGAGCATCGGATGATGCTGCAGAGGGCGGCCGGCATTCGGAACAGTCAGAGCTGTTCGCCGGCCGGCCGAAGAAGACATCACTGACTGAAGATCGGAGACGGGTGTCGGCACGTGACAGGTAATGTATAGCGCACCACACTTCCGGGTACACGGGTGGGGGTGGTGGGACACAGGGAAGGGGGCCATTCACAGACATAACTTAAATTACAAAGTTGTATAACTTTGTAATGTGTGTTATTCTGTGAATAATCTGTCATACTTATAAATGAGCTGGCAACGCCCAAAACTGCTCCAATTGGCAAGACCAGTGATGCCCCCCCCCCCCCCTCCAATTTATGAGAGTACTGCACTGTATTAAAAGCCCATCAAACCTCATGGAAGTTCTAAGCAATATAACACTGGGGATTTATGGGCACTCTAAACCAAAACTTGGGGAGAGCCTGCTCTGCTCCTGGCTTCCTGTGATCAACAGGCAGCCATGGGTTGAGGTTGGCTTCTGCAGACAGGATTATGAAGGCCAGGTAGTGGTTGGCTTGGAGGGGGGGTTCTAAATCTCATTGACTAGACTTATTGGTGTATAGAAACAATGCTTCATGGGAGAACATACACAAGCTGCGCGTCTGTAGCCAACCATTACTCAGCTCTGTACTGATGAAGGGCAAGAATTTCCAAACAGTTGTCTACAGATCAGAACCACCAGTATGAAAGTTTCCTCGTATCCGAAAAGTGGAGATTTGCATATTTTTTGTTAATTTAAAATAATTTTAAACACACTTGGGTCTCTCCAATCAGTCTGTACTCAAAGAGACCTCTTCACAAGGATAAAAATGTTGTGGTTTTTTGAAGCTGAAACGACACACTGATTCCCATGTTATCTTGAAAAACTCACTTTTTGACTTTAGTTGGAGTTAAGCTATGAAGTTTACATTGAGAACAATGAGAACCTCATCCGATCATTGGTTTTTCCCATGTATGGATGCCATAGGTCATCTCTTTAGCCAACCAGTATCCAGCTATGTCCCGTTGAGGAGCAAAAACAGCCGTCTACAGATGGATGAGCTAATCTACATACTTTTTTTTCTCTATAAAGCATTGCCTGAAAACATTTCTCATACACCGTCGAGATCTCTTCAATAAGAATCAGCGCAAACTGGGAACATAGATGTAAATCTTCATGAAGTTTTCCATTCCTTTTTGGCTTACCCATCATCACAAGTTATGCTGATTATTCTCAGAGGAACAGGATTCTAGATGCCCGCTGCTTACCGACAATAGCGGGAAAGCAAATAAGATCCAAAAATATTCTAATAACACATGCACCCTATGGCTTGACACATGGTCAATGAAAGTTTTTTTTTTCTAAACAAAAGAATTAATTTGATTCACATCCCGAAAGGTTTTTATTCCTCCCTTCTTCTCCGACATCTTCTTATTTGTCTTATTTGTAGCCCCCACGTTAAACGCTCTTCATAAGAGGATTGAAATAATTCACTTTCAGCCTGATTGTATACCGTGCTAATGACAATTGAGCCAAAACTGCCAGCTCTTTTTAGATAAAAAAAAAAAAAATCCAAGCATATGGGATATTCAGTACAGCTGCCTTCAATGCAGGCCTGTTCACTCTGGTTCACAAATTGGCAGCTGGCTCTTGTGCATATGGTCCTTTTACAGACACGTGGGCAACAAGATTACTGCAAAACATAACAAAAAATTATGATTGCATTAAATCTTTAGAAAATTTAACTTGCAATTTATGCAGTAAGAAAAGTGTAACAATTGTCAGTGATTAGGATTGAACCCACAATGAATGGGGGCCTAAATGACAGTGAGTTCTGTAATCTCCCAGGAGGCAGTGGTAGTAGTAAACTAAGCCAAACACCATTAACATAGAAAGCTGAATTTGGAGCCGCGGCTCTGATTCATGCGCTTAGTTCACGCTGCTATTTTCTTCCCGCTGCCGTACAGTTTAGGAACATTTTCTCTTTAAACCCTGTTTAGAAAATGCGAATATAGCACAGCGCCATTTTCCATGTTAAAAATAATATTATTTACATAATGTGGGGGTCAATACGATGTGAGCGGTTGTTATTATTATGTCGTCCATTGAGTGGGGATTGGTTTACGCTTTTTTGGTAACAGCTTGTGTGTTTTCACCCGTAGGCTTCGTTATAAGGTTTAAAAAATACCTGGAAAAAATTGAATGGTTAAAAATTGTCTAATTTTTAAGGGCTTAGTCCAACGTTCTGTGAAACACCGAACCTATGGACGGGTAAGCGATGTAGTGGACTCCATCCTCATCCGGCATCATGTATCAGTATGATGCTGGGAGTCGGGAGAGTGTATGAATCTTCGCGGCACTATAACGAAAGAGTCGAGTGGCCAGATAAGGATGGAGTCCACTACAGGGATTACCTATTTGTAGGTTTGTAGGTATCGTTAAGTCGTTTGAATCTAAGTGATAATCGTTCGGTTGAATAGCAGTTAACGATTAAAGACCGAATGAGAAATCGTTGATCGCTTAATAAGACCTGGACCTATTTTTACCGTTGCTCGTTCGCAAATAGTTCGCATTGAATAAGACGTCGTTCGGTAACGATTATCGTTCCGTGTAAATGGATGAACGATTTCAGGTCTTTCGCAATAGCGGTCGTTGGAGATCGTTTATCGTTAACGATTATGCGAACGATATTCGTCCCGTGGAATAGGGCCCTGTCTGCAACTGATTCATTGCTCTGGATCAGCTATCCTGACTGCTACCTTTTAAAGGTGAGTGCCAGAGTGGGGTGATTTTTGGCCGAGTGGCAGGGAGGGGGAGGATGAAAGAAGTAACACGCTCTCACCTTCCCCCGCTCCAGTACTGATGCCGGTATCCCGCAGCTCCGGTCCCCTGGTCCCGGACACTTCCTGGTAAGAGAGGGGACCTGGGACGTGATGTGCCAGTCCCACTCAACCAGTTAGCAGCCTCAGCGGGGTGCTGCCTCTGACTGGGGAGGTGAAAGCATGTTACTTCTTTTATCCTCCCCCTTCTATCAGCTGTGTATAGGCTATCAATAGTTTTATCCTGGACAACCCTTCTAATTATTAGATTGGAGTTCCTAATGGTTAGCCTCTATTTAAAGGTCCTTGCTCTGTGCAGTTCTGTGCGGATTATAGAAAAAGTTCTGTTTGTACAAAACCAGTATTTCCTTTGTATTTTTCATGTTCCTTATTTCTCAGGCTATTTTCAGTTTTGCTCGGCATCATACTGTTTTTTGCGTGTGGAAGTCGCTGCTGTTCAACCCAGTCTTTTATGTTTTTTGTTCGCCTTTGTTTCGTCTGAGGGTCTTAAAGGGGTATTCCCATCTCATCTAACATAGTTATACTTCTAGGGTACGTCAAGCTAAATATTTTTGCCTATACATTCATTTAGCAAACTTGCCTACTTCTTTTCTGATTTGCTGCTCTCTCCCTCCCATTGTCTAGGTTACCGACAACCACTCTGCTCTAAAAGCATTGGTCTGGCTGGTGTGTGTATATAGCTATAATGTAGATATATAAAGACACTCTCTCACTCTCTCTCTCTCTCTCTCTCTATATATATATATATATATATATATATACAGTATAATATATATACATATGTATACTATAGCTACATATACACACGGCAGAGCTCTGCTTTTAGAGCAGAGTGGTGGTCGGTAACCTAGACAACGAGTTGTCAAAAAAAACGGCCCCCTCATATGGCTATATCATTAAGAAGGTGTGAATAAGTTCTGGACAATTCCTTGGCCGTTAGTGTTCCGGATAAGTCGGTCACTCAGGGGTTAATAAGTTATTCTGCAGCTCCACTTATTACTACTTTGTGTAATGTCTTTGCCTCGGGCGACGCTGGTGGCAAAAGAAAAAGTCCCTGTAAACATGAGAGACAGTAGACTAATCTTATGCCTTTCACGTGTGTCGGAGTCCCCGGACGGCGAAGAGTTTTTGCCACTTGAATTCATGATTGTTTTTTTCCCTATGATTTAAGATCCGTCCCAGGGTGCATTTAACTTTTCACATTTGCATATGTATTGATGTGTGTTGTCGCTTCAATAAATTAGATTTAGTAATTTGCACCCAAAAGAGTTATCATACGTCTGGGATTATTGGACATAGACGAGAAAACATTATTCTAAGGGCTGAGATCCCCGGGAAGAAATAAAGCTGAATAAACAATCTTTATTCAGCCGCAGTAGTGCCCCCCCACCCCCATTGATGGGTGTTTTATTTCAGTGGTCAAATCTAATCCGGAGAATACAGCCCCCCCTCACCCTGTGACTTGTAGTGCACACAGCTAGGGTTAATGGGGTACTCTGGCCAATTTTTTTATGGTTTTGGGGCTGCATATGCCGTGGCCCGGGGTGCTGAGGTGTTTGGCAGCTGGTGTTTCTATTGGGACACTTGTCACGTTGGGCAGGAGTGGTGTTACCCACCCCTAGACACATAGTCACTGGCACTTGAAGGGTTAGCACTAGGTGTGGGTGCAGGTTAATAGGATGCAGGTGACAGTAGTGCAGTAGTGAATAGAAGTAGAAGTAAAGCTTGACGTAGGAGTAGGTATGGGGACCGTCTTGGTGGCCTTGTCCAAGGTAATCATGTACTCTGCTGGCATTAGTGTATACCCGTACTCACGTAAAGATATGTATATCTGACCGCCTTCTGCCCAACCAGTTCAGAGAGTGCCAGGTTGGGTAGTCCCCGGCTTATACAACTGGGCGTAGCAGACTTCCCAAGACCTCCCAGGTCAGCCATGCAGAACCAGTAAGATACTTCGGCTTGCTACGCTTTGTGTTACTGAGGATGAGTCCTGTAACTTCTTTAGACTGTCCTGACAACTGAAGAAGGATCCCTGGCATGGACAAGGTGGTCCCTGGAGGACGGTTACCCCTCCTGTTGGTTTAGCCCTGCATCATCAGAAAAGTCTCTCTCATAAGAAATCTCTCTTGGTTGTGTCTCAGCCCCTGACACGGGCTCTGGTCTTGGGCCAGGCCCAGTTTCCACTGCAGCAGGAACACTCTGTCTGTCTCTCTTCCCACCATCCACAAACAAAAGACCTCCCACCAGGAACTAACTTGGCTTATATAGGTGTGACCGGGACTAATCTCCTATTGGTGGGGCTGTATAAGAAAGAGGAGAAAGTGGCCTAGGGCAGTTCTTCTCAATTCCAGTCCTCAGGCCTCACCAACAGGTCATGTTTTGAGGCTATCTTATTCAAAGGACACCTCTGATAATATCTGATTGACTAAGTATAATTAAATCATCTGTGAAATGTGGTATGCTCCCGGATGATAGCGGTGGGACGGCCGGTCACTTGCTAGATGGAAGTGTGACGCCACAAGTGTGACGTGGTGGATGGCCGAGATACAGCCGGACCTTAAGTTTTTGTCATGTGATGCCAGTGCCTGGTGGGCACACAGGTGTGATGGCACGCCAGCTTTTATAGTGTAAGGCCAGTTGTACCCTTCTCCCCTGTGGTCGGTGTCCTGTCGGGTGGCTGCAGGGTCCCTTGGGATAGTGTAGTCACAGGTGGTCAGAGCAGTGTAGCAACCCTCCCGAATAGTGGTAGGACCCGCCACCCATAGAAAGGTGAAATGTGCCAAGGTTGCGGTGTAGTGCTGTGCAGGTGGTAGTGAGTAATCACAGAATTCGTTGATAACGTTGACTTGGTTTACTACTTGTAAATGTGCAGCAGGTAATACAACTGATCTTGTGATACACTTGATACAGTTCCAATAAATACACGAACATAGAACCACCGGATCTGTGGGATAAATGCTGAGTAGGATGTAGTAGAGTTGATAATGTTGTACTGAGGTAGTAGAGAGGAGGGTGCCGTGAGAGTCTCAACCCAAGTAGTAATGTGCTCTGCCAGGAGATTGGAGTGCATAGAAGAATACTTGTAGAAGAAGAATAAAAAAAAAAAACCTGTGCGTACAGTTTGACCTTTCCTAGAGTCTTCACACCACCTTATGCCCATTAGCTTTGGCTGAACCGTACTAACGGGTGACACAAGCCCCAGACCTTGTTACCTGGGATGAGCGGAATGGTCAGAATTTTCTGGTTACACCCGCACTGCGAGATGGAGTTAATCGACTTTCAGTAACTTTGCTCACCCGAATCAGTTCCTAGCTCTTTGGCTCTTTTGTGGATACTGTCCTGCACTGTAGTTACTCATAGTCCTCGACATGGGTTGAGGGGATCTGTTGGTTAGTCCTCTCTTGATAGGTTTAGCACTGCATCACACAGCGTGTTGGTGCTTCAAGAAAGAAGTGTGTAAGCGGGCTCTGTCCTGCGTCCTACCCATGCGGGGTACTGACTAAGACTAAGACTCGTCTGTAAAGGGGTCCTGGCAGAGGGCCAGGGCCCAGGTAGAACCACCGTGGAGAGCTATCTGAGCTGCGTCCTTTCTCCACCGAAGCTCAACTAAACTCCTCCTTCACCCAAGAGACTAACTTCCTAGCCAGCGTGTAAGGTGCGCTGTTGTTGGGTGGAAAGAGTGAAACAGAAGAGTGGATAGGAGAGAAGTGATAGGACAGAAGAAAGGAAAGGTCCACAGAATCTGGCGTACACACATACAACAACCCTTTGAGAAACTTCAGCTGTGCAGATTCCATACTTTAGTTATACAATACAGCGACATCTAGTGGTCATCTTTAGTAACACTTTAGCTGCAATAAGACCACAAAAAGTACAGACTTTTACAAAGGGTGTAAATAGTAACACCACTCCTAGTGACACATCACAGAAATACTAAGGAAATTCTCAAAACATGACCTGTTGGTGAGGCCTGAGGACTGGAATTGAGAAGCACTGGCCAACAGTGTCTAAGCCATAGGCTTGCAACACCTCTCCATCCCTCCTCCCTGCCCTCTTTATCATTAGGAATGCCCCAAGAACAATTTCTCCTATTCATCACCTGTGTGAACACTGCACATGAGCTGGATAGTTAAAGCGACTCTGTACCCACAATCTGACCCCCCAAACCACTTGTACCTTCTGATAGCTGTTTTTATTACAAGATCTGTCCTGGGGTGCATTTATTATCATAAAAACAACTTTTAATCCGGCAGCGCTGTGTCTAACGGCCGGGGCTCACATTTGTATGTGCATTAGGCTGGCACACCCTCTCTGTCCCTCCTCCCCGCCCTCCTCATCATTAGGAATGCTCCAGGTAGATTGCTTCCTATTCCCCACCTGTGTGTATAATGAACATGGGCTGGATCGTTAATACACCTGTGCAAAGCTCAAACAGCAGTAAATGTTCCTGGATCATTCCTAATGATGAGGAGGGTGGGGAGGAAGGACGGACAGGTGGTGCCAGCCTAATGCATATACAAATGTAAGCCCCAGCCGTTAGACACAGCACTGCAGGATTAAAAGTTGTTTTTAGGACAATAACTGCATCCCCTGCCGAACGGACCCCAGGACAGATCTTGGATTAAAAGCAGCTATCTGAAGGTACAAGTGTTTTGGGGGGGTCAGATTGTGGGTACAGAGTCGCTTTAAGGCTCCTGTGCAGTGTTCAGGTGATGAATAGGAAAGATCCTGCCTGGGGGCAGTCCTAGTGATGAGGAGGAGGGACAGAGAGGCAGTGCAATCCTAGGGCATAGACACTCTAGGCCACGTCAATTTTACACAGGGCTGCAAGTTTAAAAGTTGTTTTTTAGGACAATAACCGCATCCCCTGCCGAACGGACCCCAGGACAGATCTTGGATTAAAAGCAGCTATCCGAAGGTACAAGCAGTTTGGGGGGTAAGATTGTGGGTACAAAGTCTCTTTAAGAACTGTGTGAAGCACCTGCACCTGTGATTCGTCAAAACATAGAACATACAGTTAACCCTTCACCTCCAGCTGTGTTCTGACAGTAGTCAGGGGAGTGTGAGACACCAAGTGGTGAAAGTGCATCTTCAGGCAGCGACATGCCCCTGTGTGACACCTGACCTGAGTTACCTTTACCCCAGTGCCATAAGACTTAGCGGACCACCCATCCCGGGACACAACACATAGGGGGAGATTTATTAAAGGGTGTAAAATTTAGACTGGTGCAAACTACCCACAGCAACCAATCACAGTTCAGCTTTAGGCAGTGCTGAAAGGAAAGCTGAGCTGTGATTGGTTGCTGTGGGCAGTTTGCACCAGTCTAAATTTTACACCCTTTGATAAATCTCCCCCATAGACTACAATAAACATCCTATTCGTACCTCATCACGCTCCCCCACGGTCCTCGTGTGGCACCTTTGGGTCCCCCCACTGGACACTTTAAAAGTCTATAGCCAGTATGCTCTGAATTGTGTAGGTTTTGGAGTCTGTTCTCTTTGGTTGAGCGCAGTGTACTGCTATGGAGGAGGACATCCGTCTGCCTAAATACAGGAACTGGGGATCAGCGGGGGCAGAGTCGGTCATTGCAGAGAATGGAGCAGCGCAGAATGCACCCTGTATCAGTAACCAGTGCAATGGTTTCTAAAAAACAAAACTAGGTAAGGTGGCCAACACCTTTAAGGTCCTTGGCCTGTGTTGTTCTGTGCGGATTATAGCATAAGCTCTTTATTTGAACCCAACATTTCATTTCTATTACCCAGTTGTGTTCTTGTTCTTAATTCCTCAGGCTGTTTGTGTTATTTCTTTGTATCTGCCTGTGTTTTGTATAGGGGAACAGTCCAGGGTTTCCTTACGGCAATTTGCAGGGACAGCGAAGCTTAGTGGTGTCAGGTGTTAGGTTGCAGTTCAGGAGAAGATCAGGGACAGCTAGCTTGGGTCATTCCTTATATTTGCTTCTGCCATCATACTCATTTGCTCGTTCCTATCTATTCCATCATCCCACGTTCCTGTCCTTTATTGATAAGTTTCCATCCTTGTCACCCTCCAATATTGACACATGGGGGTAGCTGGGTACCTGCAGGGGTCACAACACCCAAGAAAGGTGTTTGCTATAGGTAAAGTCCAGATCTGCTGTTTAGTGACCAGCTGGCATCATTTCTTTGCCATACAGAGCAAGACAGTAGCGGTAAGTGAGAACTAAAATGCTTGAGTGGTCGACTCGAGTAACAACCCCATTGGAATCAATGAGAGACTCGAGCATTTAACCAGGTGCCTCCTGCTCGGCCTCGGTCACCTTCTAGTAATCTATTGCATTTATATGTTGTCATTTTTGTATGCTTCATACCTTGAAGAGATGTGTAGCAAAATATACAAAAATTTGAATGTAAAAATGTAATACGTTACAGCAAGACACATTAGAGCTGGTGATGACCTGCCACTTCTCCACGCCTCAGGCCCGGTCACCGTTGGCTCTTTCCGCAAGGCAGCCAGTTGAACATAAGTGAGCTGATGCCTACCAGCCATGCCAGTTACTCCAGACTACACAAGTATTACCGGCAGCACCACCAGTACCAGCAGTGCTATAGCTGACAGCAGGTGAGCCCCAACAACCAGCGGTGGGAGAGTAACCCCTTCACGGAAATAGCCATGAGCAGCTGCAGAACAACATGTGTCATGTGACCGCTCAGCAGCCTGAGCATGTCCCGCAGGAACCTCCATGAATTGGACTCTGAGTCTCTTTCCATGAGCCCCAAAGATCCTCTCGTCCAAGTCCAAGCACAACTCCAACAACCTGGTGCCCTACAACAGCTCCAGACAGGCATCGAGCACCAGCGGGAGATATAACAATCATTTGGCCATTAGTTGTTGAAGATGCATGGCCAACTTTACCCGAGCGCCACAAGGTACAACCCGATGCTCGATCAAGCACTATGCTTGCCTGAACATGCTTGCTCAACACTACAATACAGTAAAAACATAGGCCTGCAAGTCTTATGGGTAATGTGTGCCACTATGGGTCTACAGGAAATGATCCTGATGTTTAAGGGTATGTTCACACTACGGAATACGCAAGGAAATTCCACCTGTCCCGTTGAATTTCTCAAGTTCAATGCACCATCCGCCCAATGAATTGACATTTCAATTTTTTGGGCGGGTTGCAGATTGAGTTTGAGAATTCATTGAGTCAATCGGACAGACAGAACTTCAAGCGGAGTCCCCTGTGCAGCCTCCACTTTATATTTCCTTGCGTATTCCGTAATGTGTGAACATCCCCTAATTCCTACTGAATCCCTAACCACATGGTACAGGAAGAATTGGTGCTCCATTGCCCCATCTCCTCTTTTATATTTCAACATACTTCTATCTGCTAATACTGTAGATATTGAGGAGACGGGATCCCTGCAGTGCAATAGGGGATGCGGGCAATCGGCCTTGGGCGCTCCTTCTTTATGGGCACCATGGGCTGATGTGACATTGTAATTTACCTGACTATATAACTCCATACACTTTTCTAACATTGCAATGACATAGAGAAAGCTCATCTGTCCTTAGTTTGTTATTATACATCCATAGACGTTCTCCGCTGGACGGACAGAGGTCACCCCGGTCATTTCTCACATTCCTCTCACTCTTCTCTTTGAGGTTATACGTTGATTCAGTTGGATTTGTCCCGTTAATACCCACTGAAAGCAACGTATGCTATACTGAATGAGGCTCTATATGTCCTGATGTTACTATAATACATGTCTCTCATTGAGATCCTACCAAAGCCAAAGCCAACTTGTATTATGAAGAATGTGAAGGTTTCCTATTTATTTGAATTCAGACGGTTTTGACAAACAGGTAAAAGACCTGATTAGTTTTTAACCTATTTTGACTGTATTTGATATTTAATACTGATATTTATTTGATATTTGATGCTTTTTGTCAGTTTGCAGCATTTTAACTTTTTGTCACTTTTTAACATTTTCTGGATTGTCCTGAAACAAACATAGTCTTGTAGAAATTTTGCAGGGACCACAGAGAATAATTTCCTGATGATCAGTTCAATCTTCAGCTGGAAACTGGCATAGAGGGTGGAGCTTACCCAAAGGGCAGGTGTAACAATATTTTATTTCCTACTGCAGGCAGGACAGAGGGGGGAGGCTCCTGCTGCAGACAGGACACAAGGGGGGGGGGGGCAGCTGCAGAAAGGGTAGATAGAGGAGGCTCCTGCTGCAGACAGGGTAGATAAAGGAGGCTCCTGCTGCAGACAGGACACAAGGGGGGGGGGGGGCAGCTGCAGACAGGGTAGATAGGGGAGGCTCCTGCTGCAGACAGGGTAGATAGAGGAGGCTCCTGCTGCAGACAGGGTAGATAGGGGAGGCTCCTGCTGCATACAGGGCAGAGGAAGGAGGCTCTTGTTGCAGGCAGAGCAAAGGGAGGAGGCTCCTGCTGCAGGCAGGGCAGAGGGGCGAGGCTTTTGCTGCAGGCAGAGCAGAGGGAGAAGGCTCCTGCTGCAGACAGGGTAAATAGAGGAGGGTCCTGCTGCAGACAGGGTAGATAGGGGAGGCTCCTGCTGCAGACAGGGCAGAGGAAGGAGGCTCTTGCTGCAGGCAGAGCAGAGGGAGGAGGCTCCTACTGCAGGCAGAGCAGAGGGAGGAGGCTTCTACTGCAGGCAAGGTAGATAGGGGAGGCTCCTGCTGCATACAGGGCAGAGGAAGGAGGCTCTTGCTGCAGGCAGAGCAAAGGGAGGAGGCTCCTGCTGCAGGCAGGGCAGAGGGGGGGAGGCTCTTGCTGTAGGCAGAGCAGAGGGAGGAGGCTCCTGCTGCAGACAGGGTAAATAGAGGAGGGTCCTGCTGCAGACAGGGTAGATAGGGGAGGCTCCTGCTGCAGACAGGGCAGAGGAAGGAGGCTCTTGCTGCAGGCAGAGCAGAGGGAGGAGGCTTCTACTGCAGGCAAGGCAGAGGGGGGAGGCTCCTACTGCAGACAGGGCAGAGGGGAGAAGCCCTGACCAGAGTTGCAGAGAAGTATGAAGGAAACATGGCTAATTTCCCAGGGCATATAGATAAGAGTTCTTTATATATTTCTCCGTTCTAATTAAAATAGCTCTTTGGCCTCCATATTCTCCAGATACCCGGGGATCCAAGCAGTCTGATTCCCATTGATCAAAAATTAGTGTTATAGCCTAACAATATAGTGTAACCTTCAGAGATCTATTATAATGTAGACAACGTCAAGTGCATTAGTCACATTAATATATATACTTTTTTACTTTTTTCTGTTTGTTGTAAAAAAAAAAAATCTCTTTCTTTTTTTGTTAAACTGAGAAAATGACAGAGGTGGAGATGAGAATGGAAAGGTCCAGATGGTTCTTCATTCTCAAACTATGTTCCTTGTAGTTAACTTTTTTAAGTTCTCCCCCAGAGTAAGGTCCCCATAGGCATTGCCTTAGGCCCTGCCACTCAATGTTTTCCTCCTTTTTTTTAGCAATTCATAGAGGGGAAGGCATATGTTTATGGGTCTAAGACAAGAAGCAGGACATATGTTTTCTACCTGGGGACCACAGAGACACATATGTGCACAAGAACTAATAAGATGTCTTCCTAAATTCTTCATTGGCCCCATCAAGTCCATTTGCACAGATGGCTGTGATGGGTCAGGGTGGAATACACGGATTACATTTTAGGAAGAAGTGATGGCTGCCATGAATTTAGTTAAAGGAAAAGTCCAAATTGAGGTTAAATATAATTTTAAGCCATGTTGTAGATAGATTATGATGATTTCTTTAAAAACTGCATCTGTATTAAGTAAGAAATATACAGTAGTTTGTTGATAATCAGGGGATCGATTTACAGGCTTGATGTGAATAAAGGTATAAATAAATAAAGCTGCGGTATAAATGAGTGTCGCCAGATTGGTGCCTATTACATGGACATCAGACTGGTGCCTATCATGCAGTCCTCTCCTTTAAGGGAGTATTCCTATATAGGGTAGTTATTCCCTATCCACAGTATGCACAGAATGGGGCATAACTAAGAGGTCACCAAGAGGATCCAACCACTGGGGCCCCCAAGATCTCAATAATTGGGGACCCTAAAATCCCGACTAAATGAAGCTGTGGGTAGCGTGTGTGTACCGCCATGTACTTTTGCTCGCTTATCTGCTGATGGCTGGCTCTATTACACAGGGGATTTTCAGGGAAGAAAAGGAGCACCTCACACCTATGGCTGATACTAGTGCCCCTAGGCTAAATAAAAAACACATCAGAATTTTGTGTATGAATTGATCAAGCCATACTGCCCCATGTACCTCGTGCCGGTATCTGATACACATGGGTCCCTACACTAAGTCCACACCGTGCCAGTCAGTGGCTACCAACCCCGCAGGCACGCATAGTCAGGGAATGGGGGCCATGGGACGGCCCTGCGACCCCCATGCCACAGGACCAGACCCAAAAACACCACACCAGAACCCGGCAAGCACCGCCGGCAGAGAAGGTTGCCCCCAAACAGCACAAGTCTGGATGAGGTATTGCGCTCACCATAGCTGCTGCAGACAGAATGGGAAAAGACAGGAGGGATTAAAACCATGTGCACTCAGGTGTCTCCTGCTAATTGCGGTCATGTGGGTCTCACCAGGAGGAGTGCAAAACACGGAGAAAAGAGAGAAACAAAATGCTGTTCAGGGAAGAAAAGGAGCGCTGCACCTCACACCTATGGCTGATACTAGTGCCCCTAGGCTAAATAAAAAACACATCAGAATTTTGTGTATGAATTGATCAAGCCATACTGCCCCATGTACCTCGTGCCGGTATCTGATACACATGGGTCCCTACACTAAGTCCACACCGTGCCAGTCAGAGGCCACCAACCCCGCAGGCGTGCATAGTCAGGGATTGGGGGCCATGGGACGGCCCTGCGACCCCCATGCCGAAGGGCCAGACCCAAAAAGACCACACCAGAACCCAGCCAGCACCACCAGCTGAGAAGGTCGCCCCCAAACAGCACAAGTCTGGATGAGGTATTGCGCTCACCATAGCTGCTGCAGACAGAATGGAAAAAGACAGGAGGGATCTGTTTCATTTGTCCGATACTTGCTCTGTGTCATAGGATCATAAAGTTGGGCATACCTTCGATAACTGTTTGGCCAACAGTTATCTCTCCTACTCTCCCCCAGTCCTCCCCATAGGGCATGGCCACGCATTTCAATGCTATCTATAGGGAGGGGAGGGTTAAGCCGCAGCCAAAGAAGCCAGGCAGTGATTTTCCTTCTTCTATTTTTACCGCCATCATCTGTCGGATGACCCCCATGTACTGCTGCGAGCAGCGGGTACGGCTGGCAAAAGTATAAAGTGTACAGGGATCTTAAGATTTTAAGAGTTCTCCACTTTGCCAATCTCTACTTGTTAGAAGGTTCTCTTAAAAATTTGATCTCTTAGGGAGGCATTTATTAAGTCCGGCGTTTTTTACGCCGGACTTAAAAATGCCCCCGCAGCTCCGGCGGTACGGGGATTTATGTAGAGGCGGACTGCCTGTACATAAATCCTGTGCGCGCCGCCGAAAACCTACGCCAGCTGAGGACTGGAGTAGGTTTTCGGCGTACATTTGGGCGGAACGGATGATAAATCGCGCGGACTCTGAGTCCGCGCCCTCCGTTCCGCCCACTTCCCGCCTACTTTCCGCCCCCTGGCGTACTCGGCGGAAAGTGCCGATTTGCGATTATTTTATTCGCAAATCGGCCATTTGCGTATAAAATAATACGCAAATCGGCACTTTCCGCCAAAAATCATCCGTCCGCCGGATGATAAATGTGGCCCTTAGTGTTCATTGCTGGGCCTTGCGGCGATCAACATTCACCTTAAAGTTGGGCATACCTTCAATAACACTAAGCCAAGAGTTATCCCTGTCGCCCTCCCACCGTCCACTCCATAGGGCCCATTTACACAGGGCAATAATCAGGTGAAGGAGGAATTGTTGTATAACAAAACCAGAGATCAGCTAGGGAATGAGGAAACGACTGTCCGCCGGCAGATCACCTCTTTTTTGTGGCCAATAGAGATGAGCAAACCTGCCGAAAGTTTGGATTCACGCGAACCCAAGCTATCGGCCATGGGGCCCTATTACACGAAGCAATAATCTGCCAAATCAGGACAATTCGGCAGATTATTGCTCCGTGCAGTGAAGACTAGAGATTAGCGAACTTTTCAAAAGTTCGTTCCGACCGGAATTCCAGATTTTTCCTAAAAGTTCGGCTCGACCGAATTTAAGATTTCTTCGGATTTCATAGTTTAAAGCATCTATTTGATACAGGGGTAGTGTATTTGGTTAAATTTAAGGCTCTACATGTCAGTAACATCGTTATTAGAGATGAGCGGAACTTTCGGACTTTCAGTCCGAAAGCCGCTCACTCCAGTGCGATGCCCGCGATCCGGGGAGCGTAGTTGCGCTCCCGGGTTTCTGCGGGCAGGATCTTCCAGGGAATTCAAGATACATTCCTTGGAAATCCAGGGAATGTATCTTGAATTCCCTGGAAGATCCTGCCCGCACATTCCAGGGAGCGCAACTACGCTCCCGGAATCGCAGGCATCCCAGGCATTGTAATTGAGCGAAGATGCCGTCGGACCAAAAGTCTGACGGTTCGCTCATCTCTAATCATTCTTTTTAATATCTCAAAGTAATTTTTTTTTAGACTTCAATATTCACCATTACAGGGTCTATGCAGGAATCTCACCATTACAGGGTCTATGCAGGAAACTTACCATTACAGGGTCTATGGAGGAAACTCACCATTACAGGGTCTATGCAGGAATCTCACCATTACAGGGTCTATGCAGGAATCTCACCATTACAGGGTCTATGGAGGAAACTCACCATTACAGGGTCTATGGAGGAAACTCACCATTACAGGGTCTATGCAGGAATCTCACCATTACAGGGTCTATGGAGGAAACTCACCATTACAGGGTCTATGCAGGAAACTCACCATTACAGGGTCTATGCAGGAATCTCACCATTACAGGGTCTATGGAGGAAACTCACCATTACAGGGTCTATGCAGGAAACTCACCATTACAGGGTCTATGCAGGAAACTCACCATTACAGGGTCTATGCAGGAAATTCACCATTACTGGGTCTATGCAGGAAACTCACCATTACTGGGTCTATGCAGGAAAAAGGTCACAAATGCAGTGAAGGAGCAGTCTCTCCACTCACAAGGGTCCAACTATAGTACTTGTATATCTGTATAGGACTTTTTTTTTTTGTTTTATTCTACACACATGCACGAGGTATGTATTTGTGCCTCAGGATAACACATATGTCATATACACTCTCGCAAGGGTGACAGTATAGTACTTGGATATCTGTATAGTACGTTTTTGTTCCATGCACCCTTCGCTCTCCTATGCCTAATCTATCTATCTTTCACCCTCTCTATTTTTCTCTCTCAATCACTGTATGTGTCTTCTCTCCGCTTTTCTAATAATCTTTTGGTCTTTGCTTTTGTACAATATCTTCTCAGTACAGCAGCAGTGTTTTGTCACTGACGAGCTCTGTGCACTGCTAACAGTCTCCTTCCTCTCTCTGTGCAGACTGCGTCGTGTGGTCATGTGACCGCTCCTCTTAAAGCAATACCGACGTCACACAGGGGGTGGGCTAGTGGAACATCCCTGCTGATTGAATGTGTACCGGGCATCATGGGAAAGCGCTTTTCCCGCCCAGAACCCTTCCTGCTTTCTAAAATGGTGGCTGCCATTTTAGAAAGCAAGAAAAAAAAAATTCTGAGCTGACTTCCAAAAATCCGAATCCGACCGGACTCGGACTTTTGGAAAAATCCAAACCGGATCCCATACCGGCCAAACCGGTTCGCTCATCTCTAGTAAAAACAACCATCAGCCGATCATGGTCCTGACCTAAAAAAGATGGCTAACGACTGTGTAATAGTCGTGAAAATAATAAAGTTCATACATACCTGTAACGCCCGGAGTAGTGGATCCACTGGACCGGCACCAGCGATGGCACAAACCTCACCAGGGAGCGGAGTCTAAGGGGCCGCTGGTTTTCACCAGAGCCCGCCGCAAGGCGGGATGGACTTGCTGCGGCAGGCGACCCCCAGGTCGCTACCCCTGGCTTGGTTGCTGGTGTCGGCAGGCGAGGCGTGGCAGGAGATGGCACAGGCAATGGTCTGCAGGTGAGAGCGCACGTGACAGGCTGGACACGGGAACAGGTGGAGTAACAGGGAAACAGGAACCAGGAACAGGGACTTGGGACCAGGTAACGGACAGGACTCAGGAACAGGGACTTGGGACCAGGTAACGGACAGGACTCAGGAACAGGGACTTGGGACCAGGTAACGGACAGGACACAGGAACAACAGGGAGCTGGGCCAAACGCTATGGGAAGCATGTAGAGGCTCCAACACAGGGTACAGGGCATGCTGGGATTTATAGGGGAGTGATTAGGTGCAACTACCAATTAGGAGCGCACTGCCCCTTTAAATCTGAGACAGCCGGCGCGCGCGCGCCCTAGGAGGCGGGGACGCGCGCGCCGGCCGGCACAGCGGGAGACAGGAGCGTGGAGAGGTGAGGCGCCCCCCGGGGCCGAGGTGATAGCAGCGCCGGGTCCCCGACTATGGACACCGGCTGCTGCATGGGGCAGGAAGCGGTCGCGGCGGCGGCCCGGAACGCGGGGCGCCGCCGCGGCCGTGACAGTACCCCCCCCCTTTGGCCTCCCCCTCTCTCTTGCCTGCAGATGGCACAGGAAGCCACAAAGTCTTTGACATCTTGAAACAGACTAGGCCACCAGTAGTGGCGAGAGATCCGTTGACCGGTCTTACGGACTCCAGGGTGCCCGGCCTCCAACGAGGAATGACCCCACTTCAAAATACCTCTTCGAAGCGCAGGGTGAACATGAGTCTTTCCGGGGGGTACTCTCTGAAGCGAGGAGGTGACGACTGGTGCTCGGTGGTGAGAGGACACGACCTTAGTCTTGGGTACGGAGAGAGGGTACACCTCGGCAGAGAAGGCATCCGCCGAGACTTGGTCTTCTGCCGGTAGGTCGGGTAGAGGCTTGGCTGGGACAGGAAACGACATAGTACACTTGGTCTGAGGTGACCTGAGACACTGGTTGGAACAGTCCTGACCCCAACTGAGAATCTCCCCGGTTCTCCAGTCCAGTTGAGGGGCATGTTCTTGCAGCCACGGGAGTCCCAGGAGGACCGCGGGGGAAGAATGGGGCAGGACGTAGAAGGATATCTCTTCTTGATGTAAAGGACCCACCTGGAGGACTAAAGGTGCGGTCTGGTAGTACACACGGTCGGTAAGAATTTCGCCTGTGACCGAGGAGATAGACAGGGGCCTGGCTAGTCGGGTCACGGGTAGCCGCCATCTTTGGACCAATGTTGCCGCAATAAAACTGCCTGCTGACCCAGAATCGAGGAAGGCAGTAGTCTGATGATTTCGTCCTGAGAGAGTCCGGATGGAAACTGGCATAGACAGACTTGGAATGGTGGCATTCACACCTAGGGACACCTGTCCCACCGGACCTAGGTGCGAGCATTTTCCGGATGTTTGGGGACGTAGGGGACATCCCAGCCGGAAGTGATCGGAACCACCGCAATAGAGACAGAGATTCTGCTCCAGGCGCCGGATTCTTTCATCAGGCGTCAGGTGAGCCCGTTCCACCTGCATAGGAATCTCAGGAGAGGGTTGGGACATCGAAAGGTCAGGATTCTGGAAAACCGGCGCCAGCTGGGGATGGCGACGGGAACGGGTTAGTAAATGTTCATGCCGAACCTCCTCCTCCCTCTCCGAAAAACGAGTATCAACTCGGGTGGCCAGTAGAATGAGTTCGTTCAGGGAGGTAGGCAGGTCTCGGGCAGCGAGCACGTCTCTCACACGACTAGACAGGCCCTTCTTGAAGGTGGCCAATAGGGCGGCCTCGTTCCAGTCCAATTCGGCTGCCAGGGTGCGGAACTGGATGGCGTAGTCACCAACAGAGGAGCTGCCTTGAGAGAGGTTGAGGAGAGCAGTCTCGGCTGAAGAAGCACGGGCAGGTTCCTCAAAGACGGAGCGAAACTCGAATAGGAAGGCCCGGAGATTGGCAGCAACTGGATCATCACGGTCCCACAGTGGCGTGGCCCAGGCCAGGGCTCTACCTTCTAATAGGCTGATGATGAAAGCCACTTTAGAGCGCTCGGTGGAAAACTGACTACTCAAAAGTTCAATGTGCATGGTGCACTGAGTCAAGAATCCTCTGCACAACTTAGAGTCCCCAGAGTACTTGCTTGGGAGGGCCAGTCGGAGTGAAGAAGAAGCGTCAGGAGGTGGTGTGCGCTGTGCAGTAGTCTGCTGCTGTAAGGCGGCAGTGAGTTGCTGGATCTGCTGTGACTGCTTCTGGATTTGTTGTGCCTGCTGAGTGACCACTCTGGCGACATCACGGAGATCAGGCACCTCGCCGGGATCCATGGTTGGAGCCTACTGTAACGCCCGGAGTAGTGGATCCACTGGACCGGCACCAGCGATGGCACAAACCTCACCAGGGAGCGGAGTCTAAGGGGCCGCTGGTTTTCACCAGAGCCCGCCGCAAGGCGGGATGGACTTGCTGCGGCAGGCGACCCCCAGGTCGCTACCCCTGGCTTGGTTGCTGGTGTCGGCAGGCGAGGCGTGGCAGGAGATGGCACAGGCAATGGTCTGCAGGTGAGAGCGCACGTGACAGGCTGGACACGGGAACAGGTGGAGTAACAGGGAAACAGGAACCAGGAACAGGGACTTGGGACCAGGTAACGGACAGGACTCAGGAACAGGGACTTGGGACCAGGTAACGGACAGGACTCAGGAACAGGGACTTGGGACCAGGTAACGGACAGGACACAGGAACAACAGGGAGCTGGGCCAAACGCTATGGGAAGCATGTAGAGGCTCCAACACAGGGTACAGGGCATGCTGGGATTTATAGGGGAGTGATTAGGTGCAACTACCAATTAGGAGCGCACTGCCCCTTTAAATCTGAGACAGCCGGCGCGCGCGCGCCCGAGGAGGCGGGGACGCGCGCGCCGGCCGGCACAGCGGGAGACAGGAGCGTGGAGAGGTGAGGCGCCCCCCGGGGCCGAGGTGATAGCAGCGCCGGGTCCCCGACTATGGACACCGGCTGCTGCATGGGGCAGGAAGCGGTCGCGGCGGCGGCCCGGAACGCGGGACGCCGCCGCGGCCGTGACAATACCTGGCCACACTCCCCAGTGCCTCTGCCCACTCCCCGGTATCTTCCTGGCTTCTGCCCGGTCCCACAGCCACTTCAAGAACTTCAGTGCCGGTCTTTGAAGTCACAGGCCGCTTACCCGCGCCCAGTGATTGCCTGAGCGGCCTGTCACTTAAGAGTTCTCGCGGGAGGAGTCAGGAAGCCAGGAAGATACTGGAGCTGAGCTGCCTGTCACTTTAGAGTTCTCGCGACAGCTGTGGGACCAGGCAAAAGCCAGGAACATACCGGGGCGTTCAACCCTTGCTGTGTAATAGGATCAGTTAATGAGTTTACATTATTGATTGGGCCATTAATTACAGCCCATAGGATTTATCCATGTTTTCCAGGCAGTCCTCGAGCTGCATCCAACTTCTCCAGGCAGTGATCGCTCGGGTTTGTGTAAATCCAAACTTTCTGCAGGTTTGCTCTAGTGGCCAATAAAATAATTGTTATCGCTCAGAGGTCCCTTACCACCCCCCCCCCCCCCCAATTAATTGGTACATCTATAATAATATGGTTGACCCTTTGTCTCTGGGTCTCCGTTGTACTGTAGTTCTCACAGCAATAAACCCCAATATGTAAGACTCTACGGTGACGTCATTGTGCGGCCATAAAGCAATAACAATTCCCGATTGGGGCGGATATGGTAATAATTAACATTCTGAAATGTTTACGCAAACACATGAAAATAATTTATCGGGATTCTCCCCGGACCGGAGTAAATGTCTGCTTTATTTTCAAACCATCAGAGAGATAAAAAAACAAATGGCTGGGACTTGACGTTTCGTTCTCATTATTAGCCTTATTATTATTATTTTCTAGTTACCATGGATGAGGGAAATGTTCTAGGGTCTCGTAATTGACCAATGTCAGCTCTATGTGTTCTACGTTTTGCACATATTAGGACTTGTTTCATGTCATAATTACAATAGCGTAACTCCAGGAGACATTGGAGATCACAGCTCGGTTCATAGAGGTTGCCCAGCACCAGAAACAGCAACATTCCTGTTCATTGGGTTTTGCTTGGTATTACAGCTTATCCCTAGTTCAAGTGAGCAGACTAACCTGCAATACCAGATATCAGCATGAGCGGCGCTATGTCCAAAGATAAACTGCCATACTTTGCCAACATAGAGCTAGTGTGCGCAAAATGTTATAGCTGTATAGTTATTAGATCACCATAAAGTGCCAAACATAACCCACCTGGTGCCAAACAGTGCACTCATCATGCCAAGTACCCACTGTACCCATACATGTAACCTTTGCTGTTGTCTACCACACCTTACCCACCCTGGTTCCTTTCTTCTTAAACATGGTTGGATCTGGTTAAGCTGTCAAAGGGGTTTTCCAAACCCTTTGAGATGGCCCAGTGGCAAACAAGGGCAAAAAAAAAAAGCCATACACTCCCCTCTGCTGACTCCAGATCCAACCCTATTGGTCCTGACTGCCCGATGGATGTGTAGTAGTATTGCCCCCATACACCCAGCACAGATGGCTCCAGCCAATCACTGATCTCACTGTGACCACTAGGCTCAGTGATTGGCTACAGCATCCCAGCTGACTATCTAGGGACATTACTGGGCCCTTCTGCTCGGCTGTCCAAAGGGGCTTTGATGCTGGATCGAAAGCAAAAGGAGACATTAGAATCCTTTATTTTCCCTTATTAGAGTAACAGTGGCACCATTGGCACCTAAGAATCCAAGGGAGGTCCAGATCACAGCTGGAGCTGGGGAAGGATATTACACAGATGTGCCCAACAGTCATCTAATGTTTACGGCCATGTTTATGGAAAGCGGCATAGGACAAACCTGATACAGATGGCTAAGAGAGAGTATGGCCAACTACAGAACCAACTGGAGATTGACTCAACCTGGAAATTTGCTCCTGATCTGGTCCTATTTAGGCATCCTTGTTAGAGTCTACATGGGGACCAGTTGACCACAGGCCCCAATGTGTAGCTTGAAGACCCTGTCCATTTGACGGCCATGTTTGGTACCCACACTACTGATTCTCCATCTTTATTACATCTGCTTTAATGGGAAACTATCCTGGCATTTCCATGGCTTGCATTGTGCAATCTCACAAGTCTATAACCGCCGGTTAGATTTACAGCGTTGGGCACAGAAAGCTTTTATTTGTCGTGGTGAGTGCCAAACGCAATAAAACGATTAGACAATAAAATCCTTTTTACGCTAATTCTATTACTTTTAAATACAGAGTAAGCCTGCATTATACCTGCTCCATTACATTTTACGCCCTAATACCGTGTACACCGGTAATGCACTTCGCGGCTACATAATGTTCCGTGCAATCTTCCTGGATGAAGATATTGTATTTTTTTTTTTTTACGGTTGCTAATTTTTCTCGACTTCTCCTGTAGCGAAGGCTGAAGCCCGAGCCTACGTCTGTCCGCTCTCCAGTCACCGCCAGGTATTTGCGAGTCCCCGTTAATGAGCAAATCATTCACATCCACTAAATATAAACATCTCTCTCTGATATTACATTCTGCCTGGTGTTGATCTAAGTAAGCAGGAAAGCGAGCCGAGAAGTAAAAAGGAAAAAAAAAGAGAAGGCGACGGGCCGCGGTTTCTGCCGAGGATTACTGTTCACAAGTAGGAAACCTCTTTTCTGTACAAATTGGTTTTAGCATCAACCAAATTGCCAGCTCACAAACATCCCAGGAAAAATATGAAGTGACTAAAGAGGATTTGGTTTCAATGAATGGAGCCCATAGAGGCCGCCAGTCACTTAATGGAGTGAAGTTTAGGAGCCCAAGGATCATTATTCCCATAACTTTTAATTGAAATACAAGAAGTAATTCACATGCATTGGCTTTATTTCTCACATAAATAATTAATACTACATTTAAGGCATATAAAGTTTGTATTTTTAATCAGCTAATTTGACCGGGGAACAAAGATGTCTTTCTTTTGCCTCCGCTCGGACTAAAGTCACTTGTTTAAAAGTTCACTCCAAACTTTTGGCTCCGATTCCCCTTCTCTGAAGCCAATTAGTTTCCTTAGTCCAGAATCTGCTAAATGCCTCTGACTAGTTTAATGCTGCAGAATCGCACAATTCTCCCCATGTCTTACACAACATTCATCTTTTTTCCCATTTTTTTTTTACCGAGGTTGGATAAGGTCAACGTTAAAAATACGACGGGAAAGCGACACAGCCGAGGTGACTCTGCGTCTAGATAATGTATGATCTTATGGACAGCAAAGAAAGGTGACGCTCATAGTCAATGATGTGTGTGTGTACTGCGGCCTATAGGTTATAGGTGTGGCCATATACAGGAGAAGCTGCCCTGTGTGAATTTATGTCATAATGGAAATGACTTGACTATTGGTGGTGGGAAAGAAGGTAAAAGGGTAAAATAGTAATGATGGAAATATGGTTCCTATGTTATTATAGCGTGCTAGATGTAGTATTAGCTTTTCATGTATAATAATGGTGCAAATGTGGTATGATGCTGTGACAAGCTCCTATGAGTGAGGTCCTCATTCACTAATATTGCTGCCATGTTTCTCCAAAAAAAAAAAAAAAAAGCCCTATCACGGAAATAGGCCTCAGCCCTTTTTTTTTGTCTTATTTTCCGAGAAACATGGTATTATGGGAAGTTGTGATGTGTGGTAGAACCCAGCCTCACTCTTAGAGGTAAGGGATCTGGTTTAGACCAGACTAAGGTTCCGTTCACACGGAGCGCAAAACTGGTTGAATTCCACCAGCCTCTATGGGAGGCTCATGCGCCTCCTCTCTTTACGCTTAAAAATGGACATGTTCATTCTTCAGCGTGGAGAGAGGAAGAGTGTGACCCTCCCATACACTGTCATCATGACAGTCAGAGTACTGAGTGACACAGAGAAGCAGAGTAGCAGAGAGGAGGATTTCGTGAGAGTCCCAACCCAGGTAGTACTGTGCTCTGCCGGGATGTTGGAGGATGAGGTAGAATACTTAGAAGAAAAAGAACACCTGTGCCCGTGTATTGACCTTGAATAGTCTTCACACCACCTTATGCCCACTAGACTCGGCTGAACCTTCCTAGAGGGTGACACAGGCCCTAGACCTTGTTACCTGGGATAAGCAGAATGTTGAGGGTTCCCTGCTGACACCCGCGCTGCGAGATAGAGTTACTGCAACTTTGCTCTATTTGGATCAGTTCCTAGCTACTGTAGCTTCTGTGGCTTTTGTGGATCCTGTCCTGCTCTGTGACTCTCCTTGTCCCAGGCATGGGTTGAGGTTGTCTCAAACCTTGGTTTAATACACACTGCATTGTGTTGTGTGGAATCAGCTGAAGAGAAACTGTCAGCTTCATCTGTCAGAGTTTGGTTCTTCTGTCCCTGACAGGGGACCTGGCAGGAGCCAGGGCCCAGCTTGACTGCAGCAGGGAGTGTCCTGTCTTGTGTCCTCTCCGCACAGGAACCTGACTAAGACTGAGCTACACTTTCTCTACCCATGTGACTTCCTTCCTCAGCATATCTAACATGTGCTGTAAGTGGGTGAGGTGTGTACATGCAGAAGTAAAGAGAGATAGGATAGGAGAAGAGAAGAAAATATTTCTATTGGCTCACAGATCCATGTGGTAGAAGAGTACAAACAGTAACCTATTAGTAACTTTGGCTGTGCAAGACTCAGACATGTACAATACTGACATCTAGTGGTGGACAATAAAATAACTTCTAAATACTCCAGCAATACTTAAGCTGAAGAAAGAACTTTTTGGACAGGTGTATGAAACACAAACAGAAAAGAAAAAGAACCACCTTTGTGGGACACCACACCAGATCGCATACTTCTAAGAGTGAGGCTTGGCTAAGGCGGGGTTGTACCACAGCAGGTGGTACCAAATCTAACTGCTGATATGTCACTATTGCACAGGAAACGCCAAGGGGGAAGCTATGTGTCTTACGTATGTCTCTTACCTTCCTCCTCGGCGCTGTTATGTAGCAGTTAGCCATATGCTCCATGGTTCAGTGAGACTGTGAGGAGTACATGGTGGGAGGCCGATCTGTCCCGGGCTGGCCCACTCCATTGATTTTAACCAGGAGGGGTGGGCTGACCAGGGGCGGGCAGTGCTCCTAATGGGTGACCCAGTGTTCTTTACAGGACCGTGGAGTAAAAGACTATCGGCACCGGATCTGCAGACGCATACCTTCCTCCTCGGCGTCTCCTGTGCAATAGCGACATATCAGCAGGTTGGATTTATCTCCCTTTTAAGAAATATTTTATTTCAGAAAGAAAGGAAGTTTATCTGAGGTGAAGATGTACAAGGACCTCATAGCATATTTGGGATCTGTGTGGACTTCAGCCTGACCCAGAAATATTGTGGCAATCATATCACGCATCTATTGGGTGTAGACCAGCTGGTATGATGTCTTCTTTATACCGTACACAAAGAAGTGATTCTGGCTTTCCCAGAAGCAGCAACATGGAGGACATTATAGAGCAGCACTGAGCAGAGTAAGCTGTGAACACAAAACTGACATATGATACTTACTCTTGTAGTTTCTTTTTTTTTTTTGTCTCTGGTTCTTTTCATCCACCTCGGTATCTCTTACATCTAAAGAGGCCTAGCTTGTAGCTGATGGTCTCCAGTGCAAAATCTGTCACAGGGCCCTTCAACTATAATGCTTCATCATTAGTGCTGACCTCTTCATATGTGAAAGTGAAACTTTATGGGCCTGGTCAGGCTCTTGGGCACCGTCTTCACCTACTACAGCTGTGCCCCTGCTTCTATGGACATTATGCCACCTAGTCCCCCTGTGCTCAGAAAGTCCATCATGTCTCTCAAGACAAACTTGAGTTGGGTTTCAAAGTTAATGACATATTTAGGAAAGAAGCGAAGGGAGAAAGGGTCATTTTTCTCTGATAAGATATATTACAAAATTTCTTACCTTCACTTTTCTACTGATTTATGTAATGCTTGATAGGAAGTATTATCCATGTGGGGTCATACTGAATGCTATATGTTTTCTGCTCCCCTGCTTCCTTGCGATGCTCTGCAGGAGATATAGTAAACGCATGCATAGTGATAGAAAACCTCTCAGATTATTTAATATCTTGAATAAATCAAGTATAAACGCCTCATTTTGGGGAGTGCTCACTTAACATTTCCCGGCACCCAGGGGCCCATGTTAGATGCCGTCTAGAAACTTGCGATTATTTACATTTCCCAAAAGCGTTTTTCTTGAACTTTGCAATCACATGTGAAGCCGGATATTATCCTAAACAGGGAATAGGAATGAAGACTCCGGGTTACAAACCCCCACATTATGAGCACAGGTTCTATAACAAACCTTCCTGACCCCAAACTGATCCCGTAGTCACTATCACCTACTAGACACCATACACCATGATTATCACCTATTGCCCATTTACCAGCCAATCCCTTGTGTTTTGAAAACCACATTTTTATTTAAAGTGTCACTGTCGGTTGTTTTTTTTTTTTTTGCAGAAATCAATAGTCCAGGCAATTTTAAGAAACTTTGTAATTGGGTTTATTAGGCAAATATGTCATTATCTGCATTCAAAAAGACTTTCCCCAGGTTCCCCTCCCCCTCCTCTCTCTCATTCACTGCTCATTATCAGGAAATCTCAACTCTTTTACATCAGTCGAGCCCTGTGTAACCTATGGAGAGGGGAGGGGGGAGGAGGGAGAGAGCAGCAGAGAGCAGAGAACAAAGGATTACATAGCGGGACCTGTGTGAAAGCAGGTATTCAGATTTCAGTGAGGTCAGTTCTGACTTCAGAGGAGATAGCCCGGTAATGTAGCTGTAAATTAACTCTTTGTTGTCTTGTTTTGGTGCCTCATCTCCCTCCACCCCTCCCCTCTCCATAAGAGAACCATGAAAACAGGGGGGAGAGCTTCAAATTGTTTTTCATGATAAAAAAAAACTAATAAACCTAATTACAAAGTTTTTTAAAATCGCCTATACTATTGATTTCTGGGGGGGAAAAAAAGTTAAACGACAGTGACACTTTAAACATTGTTTATTGAAGTCAATGGGAGACGGAAGCCACAAATTTTGGGGCATTTTTCAAGGCTTTGTTCTACAGAGACATGAACATATCTGTAGATTGTAAGCTCTGATGCACAGGGGCCTCTTTCCTTCAGTCCTTATGACTTTGTCATTGTACTTATTCTTCTCGTCCCCAGTTTTGAAGGGCTGCAAAATTGGTTGGGGCTATGGAAATAAGTATCAGTAGTAACATGATCTGTCAAACCTGTTGGTTTTGGCAAGACCATCGGACTATTTACAGGGGAACTCTGAGAAGTTGTTTTTTTTCTTTCAAATCAACAAGTGTCAGAAATTTATACAGATTTGTAATTTACTTATATATAAAAAAGAAAATTAGCCCGGTCCTTAAAGGGTTAAAAGAAGAAAAATTTTGCCGGAGTTCCCCTTTGATAGACGGAATTTAGTTCTATAATGACTACTTTTCTTCATTGTTTCTGTGAATGGGGGGGGAGGAGGAGTACCATGTCGTAATCATCTGCAAATTATCCAGCGTCACTATATGTGCAGGTAGTACACCCGCTCCGCCATTCGTGTCACTCCAGGTTTTCCGTAGACGTTTGTGTCAGTAATAATCCCGATAGCATAAAGTTATCCGTACAGCTTCATAGCCGCTGCCTCTATTTCCTTAATGCTATGGCAGGTTTTTTTTTGTTTTGTTTTTATATAGGAGCTGAAGGCATCCAGGTTGCAGATAATTTCATAGAGCCTCAGATATATGGGCAGCCTTCCCTCATTAAGAACAGCAGGATCCAGGGGCTCCCGGAGCAATCGCTCCTGCGACGGCTGCTCGCGCTCATTTGGATTGAACCCCGGCACTGTGGCGCAGACTGTAATTCAGAATCCTCATTCCGATAACAGGTGTTGCCTCGTGACTTATAGCGCCATAGTAGTTACCATTCAATTAAACAGTTTTACAAACAAGCGGAAGGTTTTTTTTTTTTTATACACTCTTCATTACCCGCAGGCTTTCATATTCTTTTTAAGTACAGAAAATTTAATTAGATTTTGACCACAGATCCTGCGTTTGACTTTCCCTGACAGGGTTACCATTAGTGTAATCTGTAGGGGAATTCGCTGGTTTAACATCTGTGTGCCTGGGGCCTATCACACATTTACTGCACAAGCCTGAAAAGCCTCCCTTGTATGGCTGGATGTTGCTACGTGCTCCCGCGTTCACAGAAGTCATTTCAGCACCACAAGGTAATTAGCCATGGGATGGGCCTCGGCTGACATGAATGCGATTTATTGTTTTTCTAGAAGGGCCCCCGAAACAGCAAACAAAGAACACAGTCTTGCTGTCTGGAATTTTATTAACTTAATTGTGCCATATAACTTACTGAAGGGAGATTGTGCAGCCCCGAATCCGGCGGCCATTGTTCTACGCAATGTGAAAAAAAATATTAATTTCACTTCTATTAGGGGGGAGTTTTTTTAGTAATTTTTTTGGTGGCGCCTGGCACAAGACAGCAGATTTCATAATTACGCCGCCCCCTCCCGGGTTAACTTCATCGTGGCCGGTTCCTTAACCTTTTCGTCTGCCGCTCCTGGCAGGCGGCCGGGCATTTGCTTATTGTTTGCTCATTAGCCGCGGTTCGCTAATGAATCATTAATAAATGAATTGCTAATCCATTTTATGGTAATTGGATCTATAAATGATTGCCGGCTCCTTTTTGGCCTTTCAGGAGAGAACAGAATGAGTAGCAGAGACCTAATTGTTTGCAGATGATCTGCCGCTGATGGGCTGCTCGCCCTTGTTCTCCGTAACTAGTGACTCATTATTCTCCTAGAAAACCTTCACAATAACAGCTAAGTGTAGCAGATAAGAGCGCGCACCGGAGGGGGGGGGGGAGCGTGACGCATTTTTGTTTTTGAGAAATCTGTCAATAATATTAATGGTTTCAGGGAGCAAACAAGTAATCCCTTGTTGTGCCGGAGAAGCTACAGATGTCTATTAGCAGACCCCATTGTACGGAGCTTGAATAATATGTGGCTGGATGTAATAAGGGAGGTTGTTTTTCTGCGGGTTGAATGTTGTCTAATGTTTCCCTCGTATACTTGAATGCTATCTCATTACCTATTTATCCAGACGTTCAGCTTGAGATGAGAAAAGAGTTTGGTCATTCACTTGCTCTGGTGGATGGCAGGGGCCGTGCGTAGCATAGAGACAGATGGGGAGGCTGCTATGGGGTCCGGGCAGACAGGGGGCTCAGACCTGGTGGGTACACTGTCTCTTTTGCTGCAGGTAGGAGACTGTTCAGGGATCTTCCTACTGGAAAATGCAATGTCCACTAAGAGTCATGGAAAACAAGGGGGGATACACACCAGACAAAGGCCATATAACACAGAACAGGCCCCAGTATCTCCATATAACACATAACAGGCCCCGGTATCTCCATATAACACAGAACAGGCCCCAGTATCTCCATATAACACAGAACAGGCCCCAGTATCTCCATATAACACAGAACAGGCCCCAGTATCTCCATATAACACAGAACAGGCCCCGGTATCTCCATATAACACAGAACAGGCCCGGGTATCTCCATATAACACAGAACAGGCCCCGGTATCCCCCTATAACACAGAACAGGCCCCAGTATCTCCATATAACACAGAACCGGCCCCAGTATCTCCATATAACACAGAACAGGCCCCAGTATCTCCATATAACACAGAACAGGCCCCGGTATCCCCCTATAACACAGAACAGGCCCCAGTATCTCCATATAACACAGAACAGGCCCCAGTATCTCCATATAACACAGAACAGGCCCAAGTATCTCCATATAACACAGAACAGGCCCCAGTATCTCCATATAACACAGAACAGGCCCCGGTATCCCCCTATAACACAGAACAGGCCCCAGTATCCCCTTATAACACAGAACCGGCCCCAGTATCTCCATATAACACAGAACAGGCCCCAGTATCTCCATATAACACAGAACAGGCCCCAGTATCCCCTTATAACACAGAACCGGCCCAAGTATCTCCATATAACACAGAACAGGCCCCAGTATCTCCATATAACACAGAACAGGCCCCGGTATCCCCCTATAACACAGAACAGGCCCCAGTATCCCCCTATAACACAGAACAGGCCCCAGTATCTCCATATAACACAGAACAGGCCCCAGTATCTCCATATAACACAGAACAGGCCCCAGTATCTCAATATAACACAGGACAGGCCCCAGTATCCCCCTATAACACAGAACAGGCCCCAGTATCCCCCTATAACACAGAACAGGCCCCAGTACTCCCCTATAACACAGAACAGGCCCCGGTATCTCCATATAACACAGAACAGGCCCCGGTATCCCCCTATAACACAGAACAGACCCCGGTATCCCCCTATAACACAGAACAGACCCTGGTATCTCCATATAACACAGAACAGACCAGTATCTCCATATAACACAAAACAGGTCCCAGTATTGTCTTATAACACAGAACAGGCCCCGGTATCTCCCCATAAGACAGAAGAGGCCCCCTGTATGGCCCTATAACACAGAACAGGCCCCGGCATCTTCCTATAACACATAAAAGGCCTGGTTTTGTCATATAACACAGAATAGGTTGGTATCTCCCTATAACACAGAAGACCTTCTCCAGCAGCCAAAGCCAGCACAGCTCTGGGAGTTGGGTCATGACATCACCATGTTATCCAGGAAGTGACATCACCATGTATTCTAGGAAGTGACATCACCATGTTATCCAGGAAGTGACATCACCGTGTTATCCAGGAAGTGACATCACCATGTTATCCAGGAAGTGACATCACCATGTTATCCAGGAAGTGAAGCCTTGATGCAGTAGTAAGTGCAGGGAAAAAACACATTATAAGCATTTACCATAATAAGTGTATATTGGTGATTTGTACAACTTTTGGGGGGGCAATACAATACTTTAATAAACATTTTCAATGGACACCTCCTTTAAAAAATAAAGGGCACCATACATAAAATGACATGACATATCCCAGCTGACCAGATCCATTTTGACCAGTCAGTGTGTTTAGGGGCCTCCCAAATCTCCTCCTAAAAATGACGGGTGAGAAGGATTGGGTATGAGGAAACTCAACTGCCTGATCCTTTAGTTTCATGGTATATAAGCCATCATAGGTGTCTGGCTGTGGCTCAGGAAAGATAGCATTGATGAGCATTCAGCCAGCTAGTGATCACCTATCCATTCACAAAGAGAAGACTAGGGACATAGCCAAGTCAGTCCCATAGAGAGTGAATGGTGGAGAAGTGAGTGTGTCTAAACACTACTCCATTCACACAGGGGAATAAGGGACCTCCATTGTCAGGGTCTGACTGATAGCATCACCACTGTCCCATTGTCCGATGGTATGGGCGATACATTATAATCTTGTATTGGTTGGTCTTGTCAATCAATACGACTGGTCTAAAAACAAAAGACCATTGTAGGGGATTGTGAAAAAATTTGCACTATTCTCGACGTTGGCATAAAGCACCAGACCACACCTGTTTCTTGTAAACTATAGCTACTTTTTATGTACTTCTAAATTGTACGAGTAACAGAAGTGGGTAATGGGCCCAGAATGGCGGACAATCTATGTCTTCCCATTGCTTATATAGTGGTAACATATTTCTCAGTGCCGTGCAAGTGATTGTAATCACTTACATCAATCCCTAGCCCCAGCGGGGCTCACAATCTAATTTCACTATCACAAGCGTGCACACATTAGGACCTACTTCATATGAAGGCTATTAATCTATGAGTATGTATAGGGAGGGTGGGAGGAAACCACAAAACCCTAAGGAAATAAACACAAACATCTACTCAACTCTATAAAGATGTCTTCACGGCAAGAAGACTAAGCTCGGAGTCAGTATCATATTTTATGGGGACCTTGTGGTGGCCATATACTTTTAGGATGAACAACAGCTATTACTCCTGACCGCCACCATACCTGTACTCCTGACCGCCACCATATCTGTACAGAGTTGGCTTGGCCAAAGTGGAATGTGTACTCAATAGGAAGCAGGGCATATGCTGAACATGGCTGATCCTACTTTTTCCCAATATTTGTATACCTTGTCCCAAGGAGCATTGCCTGTAAGTCTCCCTGCACCTCCTCAAGGAGAAACGGGAAACCTCAAAAACATGATATTTAGGATGGTGTAATAAATTTCTTGGGCCCATATTATAACGAAAATAGGAAGACTATTGGAAGGATCTAAGTACAATACCTGAAGACTCAAAGAGAAAATGTTCAAGAGAAACATAGCACAAAGGTCCACCAGAGGTTGAACCCAGACAGCAGGTGACAGTGGTGGCCTGCGGTAGCCATAGCAATGACTAGTGGGCATTCAGAAGCTTGGAATCATGAAAGCATAGTATGAGGAGAGGGGAGTGGGAACCAAAGGATTGGGCATGTTGAAATATAACATGCATGATCATTCTCTTCACCAACGTCTACCAGCCGATGAGAATCAGTAGGCCGCCATACATATTACATGGGTGGTCTATCCTTCTGAAATCAAGAGGATTGGTCTCTCAAAGCCAGTAATATATCAAAAATTTTAAAAGGTCAGAATACCCCTTTAAACAATATACATGATGTCATTGCAGCAAGTCTGTTGTAGGGGTAGGAGGAAGGTCACTAGATTGGCAGCAAATTTATGGGGAGCCTAAAGTTTCTTTTAGGCAGCTTTCACCTTGTACTTAAAATTATTTTTTTCACTATTTATCTCTTTTATACAGATTTATATGTTTTCCATGGATATCACAGCACGTTTGCCGTTTTTAGGTCATATCCTGTATTTATTCCTACATTTATTTAGCAAAATTGTACATAAAGCCATATAAAAAAAGAAAAATGAATTGCCTAACTCCAGCGTAAATAATGGCTGTGTGGGATGAACTTTTTTAGCTCCATTGGGAACAAAAACTAATAAATTGCAAACAGGTTTGTTCTCGCAGCCACGTAAAGGTGAGGAATGCCTTTCACGACTTCACCATTTACTAACATATGAAAAATATTTGTTTTAATATTATATGTCTTATACGGCAGTGACAACTTTTTTATTTTTTTTGGGCTCCAAATCCTTCTAACTGCAGAATTTTATGCTATTTTGATTGCTTTTAGATTCCTTGTAGCTTCGAAATCGTTTTAAAGAAAATTGAGGAAAATAAAGGTTTTATCAAATCGTGACTCCTGTACACGTCAGAGGCAAATGAGTGCAGTATAGAAACCCCACACATAGAGGACGGCACAGCTTTATTACTTTATAGGACATACACAAATCACAGAGATTACATAAAACAACATATAATAGCTAAATGTTCCATACGCAATCCTCCCACACATTTTCTCTAGAATATATTGTGTCAATATGGAGAAAATAATTTTGGAATCATCTTGTAACTTGCATTTCTACAACAAAACTCAATAAAAAAAATATGAATTATAAATTGTCCAGCAAATAAAAGGGATAGGAGTGACAGACCTCACCAAGCTAACTGAGACAATAAGGCCCCAACAAGGAAGTTGTCAATTGGATCAGTGGATCCATATGAAAATCCAACCTGGAGTGTGGCAGGAGATGTTGGTTGTTCCCAGTCAGCTGTGTGCAGAAGATGTTGGTTGTTCCCAGTCAGCTGTGTGCAAACTCAAAAAGTAAAGAAAATGGGAAGAGTATAAGGACAAGACAAGATACCGGGAGAGCTAGGATGAGGTCAGGATTGAAAACTCAGAGATATGTCTGAAAAAAAGAAAATGTCCAGTGCAAGAAATGGTGGAAACTGAAGTCAGTGTATGTGATAGAACTGTAAGAAATTTCTAAATGAAATAGCTGATTTTCATCAGCTGAGGAGATGCCATTCTGAGGAAACATATAAAGATGGCGCCTGAAGAAAACAATCACATTCCCTTCATTTATGATATAGGGCAACATGTCAGGTTGAGGCCTAGGGGAGATGACGATCCAACCCTTAGCAGTCAGTGCACAGTGGGAGTTTTTCTTCTCTCTTTTTCACTAACATGAATGAACGGCCCCTTGCTCCAGTGACGATCACCCCCCCTGCATCACAGCAATGGTGACTGGAGGTGGCTACAATGGCTGCATGGAGAGGAGGAGCCAATTGGGACTATTATGAGTGGCCCGGGAACTCATTGGTAACATAGTTATCATCCAGGGTCAGACTGGGCCACCGGGGAGCCGGGGGATCCCCCGGTGGGCCCCACCCCCTTGCATGTTGTGTGTGTGTGTGTGATCTATGTATCTTTGTCATTTGTGTGTTTGCATGTTGTGTGTGTGTGTGTGTGTGTGATCTATGTTTGTATCTTTGTCATTTGTGTGTTTGCATGTTTGTGTCTATGTAATGTGCGTGTGTGTGTGTGTGTGTGTGTGTGTGTGTGTGGTGTGTGTGTGTGTGTGTGTGTGTGTGCATCATGTATATAGTGTATATTATGTTCTGTAGTTCTATAGAAGATCATATATGTAACCTGTATGCTTTTATATCTGTGTATCTCTATTTGTGTGTCTGTTAGATCACCAGATTCAGGATTGTCACATGATAGATGATAGGAGTTGTAGTAGATGTAACAGTAAGACTTCAATCAATGTACGAGGCGTTTTGAGGGGACCCCTTTTTATCAGATCTATTGAGGGTTCTCTTTGAAACGCCTCATCCATTGATTAAAGTCTAACTGTTACATCTACTACAACTCCTTTCATCTTTTATGTGACAATCCTGAATCCGCTGATCAGCACCTAAGCCTCACAGATCTCCTGCACAACTGGATCTCCAGAGTGCAAACTTCTTCTCAATTATTGTACCGACTCCAAAAATAAAGATATAACCAGCAGCCGCAGTATCAGACACGGGTGGGATAATGCCCCCCTCACCAGACTGCACCCCCTCCGGAGCAGCAGCAGTATCAGACACAGGTGGGATAATGCCCCCCCACCAGACTGCACCCCCTCCTGAGCAGCAGCAGTATCAGACACAGGTGGGATAATGCCCCCCTCACCAGACTGCACCCCCTCCGGAGCAGCAGCAGTATCAGACACAGGTGGGATAATGCCCCCCCACCAGACTGCACCCCCTCCTGAGCAGCAGCAGTATCAGACACAGGTGGGATAATGCCCCCCTCACCAGACTGCACCCCCTCCGGAGCAGCAGCAGTATCAGACACAGGTGGGATAATGCCCCCCTCCGGAGTAGCTGCAGTATCAGACACAGGTGGGATAATGCCCCCCCCTCACCAGACTGCACCCCCTCCGGAGCAGCAGCAGTATCAGACACAGGTGGGATAATGCCCCCCTCCGGAGCAGCAGCAGTATCAGACACAGGTGGGATAATGCCCCCCTCCGGAGTAACCGCAGTATCAGACACAGGTGGGATAATGCCCCCCTCCGGAGTAACCGCAGTATCAGACACAGGTGGAATAATGCCCCCCCTCACCAGACTGCACCCCCTCCGGAGCAGCCGCAGTATCAGACACAGGTGGGATAATGCCCCCCTCCGGAGCAGCTGCAGTATCAGACACAGGTGAGATAATGCCCCCTCACCAGACTGCACCCCCTCCGGAGCAGCCGCAGTATCAGACACAGGTGGGATAATGCCCCCCTCCGGAGCAGCCGCAGTATCAGACACAGGTGGGATAATGCCCCCCTCCGGAGCAGCCGCAGTATCAGACACAGGTGGGATAATGCCCCCCTCACCAGACTGCAGCCGCAGTATCAGACACAGGTGGGATAATGCCCCCCTCCGGAGCAGCCGCAGTATCAGACACAGGTGGGATAATGCCCCCCTCACCAGACTGCACCCCCTCCGGAGCAGCCGCAGTATCAGACACAGGTGGGATAATGCCCCCCTCCGGAGCAGCCGCAGTATCAGACACAGGTCGGATAATGCCCCCACCTCACCAGACTGCACCCGTTCCGGAGCAGCCGCAGTATCAGACACAGGTGGGATAATGGCCCCCCTCACCAGACTGCACCCCCTCCGGAGCAGCCGTAGTATCAGACACAGGTGGGATAATGCCCCCCTCCGGAGCAGCCGCAGTATCAGACACAGGTGGGATAATGCCCCCCTCACCAGACTGCACCCCCTCTGGAGCAGCAGCAGTATCAGACACAGGTGGGATAATGCCCCCCCTCACCAGACTGCACCCCCTCCGGAGCAGCCGCAGTATCAGACACAGGTGGGATAATGTCCCCCCTCACCAGACTGCACCCCCTCCGGAGCAGCCGCAGTATCAGACACAGGTGGAATAATGCCCTGCTCCGGAGCAGCCGCAGTATCAGACACAGGTGGGATAATGCCCCCCCCCTCACCAGACTGCACCCCCTTGGAGCAGCCGCAGTATCAGACACAGGTGGGATAATGCCCCCCCCCCTCACCAGACTGCACCCCCTCCGGAGCAGCCGCAGTATCAGACACAGGTGGGATAATGCCCCCCCCCCCCTCACCAGACTGCACCCCCTCCGGAGCAGCCGCAGTATCAGACACAGGTGGGATAATGCCCCCCCCCCCCCCTCACCAGACTGCACCCCCTCCGGAGCAGCCGCAGTATCAGACACAGGTGGGATAATGCCCCCCTCACCAGACTGCACCCCCTCCGGAGCAGCCGCAGTATCAGACACAGGTGGGATAATGCCCCCCTCACCAGACTGCACCCCCTCCGGAGAAGCCGCAGTATCAGACACAGGTGGGATAATGCCGCCTCACCAGACTGCACCCCCTCCGGAGCAGCCGCAGTATCAGACACAGGTGGGATAATGCCCCCCTCCGGAGCAGCCGCAGTATCAGACACAGGTGGGATAATGCCGCCTCATCTGACTGCACCCCCTCCGGAGCAGCCGCAGTATCAGACACAGGTGGGATAATGCCGCCTCATCTGACTGCACTCCATCCGGTCATGGTTCAAAAAATCAGCAGCAGAGACAGCAGTAAAGTAGTAAAAAATCTTGTGACTTAATTCACACCCTCCAGCGTGATGTTTCGGTTTTAGCCCTGAGAAGGCCTAGAGTAAACCGAAACATCGCACAAGAGGGAGTGAATAAAGTCACAAAATGTGTCCATACTTTATTGCTGTCTTTGCTGCTGAATGATTGTACTGAGTCTCCTGGTTCCGTTGAAAGGACTTCAGATGGCATCAATGTGTATAAACCACCACTAAAGTGACTGGCGGTGTTGGGCTTGTAGCATGACCGCCCAAGGGGAGCAGCACGTTTAGCCACTTGCACACATTTGTTCTTCAGTAATACTCTGTGGGGGAGATTTATCTAACTGGTGTCAAGTAGATCTGGCCCAGTCGCCCCTAGCAACCAATCAGATTCCACCTTTCATTCCTCACAGACTCTTTGGAAAATGAAAGGTGGAATCTGATTGGTTGCTAGGGGCGACTGAGCCAGTTTAACTTTACACCATGTTTGATAAATCTGCCCCTATGTGCGCTGTATGGTGTTTTTTCTCTTTTCCTAGTACATGTTTACATTCACTGAATAGCAGCCGCAGAAAACCGACATGTCAGTTGTTTACTATGTGTATACACTCCAGCCAGGATTCCATAGACAGCAAGGTAACGTATATTTTCGTATTAATCACGGCCGTTGTTGCAGTCTGCAACAACGGCCGTACTAATACGAAAATATATGTTGCGTGAACATAGCCCAAAACACCATGGGGGGAAATTTATGAAAGGGTGTAAATATACACCTGGTGTAAACTGCCCACAGCAACCAATCACAGCTCAGCTCTCAGCTCTGGTAGAATATAAGAGGAGCTGTGATTGGTTGCTGTGGGCAGTTTACACCAGGTGTATATTTACACCCTGCCATAAATCTCCCCCATAAGAAATAGTACAGATGTGGCCCAGATAGCAGCTGGGCTCCGTAGACTTGGGCAGAGTGCCGTCATGGACGGTGCATTTATGGAGACATACACGCATGTGTGCAAGAGCCTGGACTGTCATTATATAAACTTTTGACATCATGCAGACATGTGAAATGTTTCGATCAGTCGGGGTGTCAGTGCTGAGACCTCATCTGGGGGCTGGATCATCACTCCATCAGTCATGTTACACATGACGGGCCCATAGACTATAATGGAACCCATCTCCTATAATGAGTGCTCAGCCCCTCACTTGCATTATGATGGACTGAGTGACAATCTGGCCATTGTTGGTAGTCTCAGCACTGAGACCGATTAAACTTTTAATCACTTCTGTCTGACATTTTGTATTGATATTAAAGGGGTATTCCGGTGAAAAAAAATATATATATATATATTTTAAATTAACTGGTGTGAGGAAGTTATATGAATTTGTAAATTACTTCTTATTAAAAATCTCCAGTCTTCCAATACTTCTAATCAGCTGCTGTATGCCCTGCAGGAAGTGGGGTATTCTCTCCTGACACAGTGCTCTCTGCTGCCACCTCTGTCCATGTCAGGAACTGTCCAGAGCAGGAGAGATTTTCTATGAGGATTTGCTGCTGCTCTGGACAGTTCCTGACATGGACAGAGGTGGCAGCAGAGAGCACTGTGTCACACTGCAGATAATACACCACTTCCTGCAGGACATACAGCAGCTGATAAGTACTGGAAGACTTGAGCTTTTGAAATAAAAGTAATTTTCTAAACTCCCATGGAGTAAAACTGGCGGAATTCCACAGCAGAACTCTCCGCTGCGGAATTGCGCCAGCCTCTGTATCATACTGGCAATCTATGGGAGGGCTCGCACGGCTCCTCTCTCCGCGCAGAAGAATTGACATGTCAATTCTTCCAAGCGGAGAGGAGTGGAGAGAGGAGGTGTGCGATCCCTCCCATTGACTGCAAGTATGACACAGAGGCTGGCGCATTTCCGCCAGTTTTACTCTGTGTAAATGGAGCCTGAGAGCAGACTAGATGGTCATTTTCTTCTTCATCTTTTATGTTTCTAAGGCTGTGTTCACACATGACATTTTTTATGTGTTTTTGCAGCAATATTGTTGGAATTTCGTTTGAAGTTTCTACATAAACTGTGCTGTTTTACCGCAACTGCATAAATCAGTAACAACTGTACAAGTGACTGGCAGTGCACTAGCATTGCTGGTCACATACACAGCTCTATGCAAAGTTGCTGTACTAATGTGAAAGGTTTGGTGCTGGTTATATCTGGTATATGTAGGGTGGGCCCAAAAAATCAATTTCCCTGGGGGGCCCAAGGTACCCCAGTCCGACACTGTAGTTATTTGTCCTGTGCCATCACTAGTCTTCTCTTTGCGGTTTGGATTTCCTGATTTGGCTTGCTCTCTGTGATTTTGTAGTATGCTTCTTCTGGTTTTTTTTAGCTCAACTCGATTTTGGTAATAATTTTGGTTCTGATTCTGTCCTTGTTTCCTTTCTCCTGATTTTAACCTTTGGCGTGTATTTGATCATTCTTTGTTTACCAATTTTGGCTTAACTGTGACCACCAAGCATTAGATACGGACTGGAGACCTTGCTTCACCCCTGGCCTCCCAAGAGTAGGGAACATCGCCCAGTTGGGGGCTACCGTTTAGGGCAGATCGTCCAAGTACTGTAGATAGAAACAGAGGGCTGGGCTCAGATCAGGGCTTTTTTCGTTCTTCCTAATAAAAGTCCATCCACCTACGCTGATCCGTCACTGGTCTTCAGCTAAGTTGGAAGCCACATAATATAAAATATCTTGAAGTTCAAGCCTCAGAGAATTCAGGCATCTGAAAAGTCAAGGAGGAGAACAGTACTGGAATATATTGGGATTTTAATGTTAATTCCATAATTTTTTCCTTAACATTATCTGGAGAAGCATCTACTATGAATCTAATGTGAGATGTTGTATGATGGAGCAGATTGTTCAGCTATTAAACATCATTTAGGGTCGTATCTCTGATTTGTGTATTTGCTATAAAAAAAGTTTTGTGCCCCGAGGGGTTGACGTTGCTTTCAGAATTCTCTGTTATTGGAAATTACCGTAACATAAAGGCAAAAAAAAAATTCCCATCTCTTCCCATGTCTACAATTATGTACTTAAAAAGTAAAACAAAGCCTATTATTACGTTCGACTCTTAGACAAAAACCCCACTATGAAAAATATAGTGTCAGAACCTCATTACGATAACGAAACCAGGTGGGAAGTTTTTTCTAATGAGAACTTCCGTGGAGGCAAAGTAACTAATGATAGTGTGAATGGAGCCTTTGTCTTCCCATATACTAATGATCCCGTTCTTAATTATGCAGGAGGCCCCATGTATGTTACTAATGATCAGCAATTAAGAGCAAGGCGTGGGCAGCGAAATGAGAGTCCTGTAATAATACAAATGAGGAAACTGAAATGAGAAATGTAATAAGAACAAGCAAAGAGATTAACTAGCGCTCCCTGAATATGAACTTTTGTCCGCAGTCTATGAGGTTCGGCTGCTGGAGTTTTAATTGTTTATTTGCCTGGACTGGGAACCCTCGAGATTACAGCTCTGCAGTCCTGATGCTGGGTTGCACCTAATGATTGTTTTGCTATCATTTGTCATTGTTAGACTGTTTTTGGATACTTTTTTGGAAGTAGAGCCGTGTGAATGAAATATTAATGCGCTATGGACACGAGCTGACCGGAGAACTGGGCAAAGTGACTCATCGTGAAATGTCTCCTACACATCAGTGCACTTTAAAGAGGTAAGCCGCTGCCGGACTGTTCTGGTGCTGGCATCTAATATCTCTGACAGATGATGTTGAAGGAGAAAAGGATCGTCGAGGAGAGTCGAGAGGCTTCCATACAGTTCAGACAGTCATCTGGTCCCATTAAATTTGCCAGAGGAGAAAAGGATCGGACATGTTTAAGTACGTGATCCTTTATATCTCAGAGAGAAAAACTGCCACCAGAACTGCCTTGCAGTGGCTTACCCTTCCTGTTAACCATGCAGCAGGCTTCTTTCAGATTTGATGAGGTCATAGGTCCGCTCAGCTAATCAATGAGTGCAACAGTGTCCCGCCTTAGCCACTGGTTGAGTTGGACTTGGGCCGCTGAGTAGGCCTGATCCTGTAAATCTGTTGCAATGGATCTTGGTGCTAGCAGGGGAGTGGGGGGAAGTAAGTGTATGGTCTATTTTTTTTACTTACCACCTCTCTGGACACCATATAAAAATTTATTTGCCTGGACAACCCCTTTAAATAAATTAATCCAGAATTTTCCAAAAGTTCAAAGCTCTTAGGAATTAGTTTCCTAGGTTAGGGTTAGGTTAGGGTTACACAGTCTAGGCTTGGATACAGATGGATACAGTCCTAGAAGACTTCTGATACAGGACTTTTTGAGATACTTTCAAATGTATTCAACCTAAACAGACGGAGCGTTCTTCAGCCGTCCATCACTGCAAACCGGTCGCGGATTAGTGAGATTGGTGCTTGCTTTTAGTACCTTTACACGACACAATTAATTGTGTGGCTGGGCCACACAAACGATCCGTGTATTCTTCGTGTGCCCATTTAAAGGGAAACTATCAACATGTTAGATAGGGGGGGTATGTCTCTTACCTTCCTCCTTGGTTGCTGTGTGCTGTTAGCAGAGTAATCCTTGGTCCCTGTCCCCAGAGCGCAAGCCAGCCTGCCCACTCCATTGATTTTCAATAGGAGTGGGGTGCGATAGGGGCGAGGCAGTGCTCCTAATGGTGCTCCAGAATGAGGATTACACTGCACAGCACTAACAGCACAGGAACTGTGCCGGAGAGGAAGGTAAAAGACATACCCTCCTCCTCCTTGTTGCTCCGTTCGCAATAGGAATGTAACCTTCTGTAAATACATTGCTATTGTCTGCACATCCCGATTCATAGCGATGCACAAATATGCGATTAACTGAGGATTGGACGTTTTCTCGCTCCTCGGCCGATCACTGACACTTTTACATGGGCCAAATATTGGCCGAATTACAGCTGCTTGCCGATCATTGGCCTCTGCACAAAATCCCTTAGACCAGTTGATCCTAATTTCAGTAAATTTTTGTCTTATAACATCAGCTATAGCGTCCGCCCTCCAGCTTCTAATCCTACACCGACCTCGGTCATACATTTTTCTATACACCCCCCAGGTAGCTGGGTATCCCTAATACGCCAGTAACATCATCCGTCATCCACAAAGAAACGGCAACCAAGACCAATATTAACACTAAGGGGGAGATTTATCAAACATGGTGTAAAGTAAAACTGACTCAGTTGCCCCCGGCAACCAATCAGATTCCACCTTTCATTTTCCAAAGAGTCTGTGAGGAATGAAAGGTGGAATCTGATTGGTTGCTAGGGGTAACTGAGCCAGTCTCACTTTACACCATGTTTGATAAATCTCCCCCTAAGAACTAAATGAAAAAAAAGACAAGGGGGAGATTTATCAAACATGGTGTAAAGTGAAACTGGCTCAGTTGCCCCTAGCAACCAATCAGATTCCACCTTTCATTTTCCATAAAGTCTGTGAGGTATGAAAGGTGGAATCTGATTGGTTGCTAGGGGCAACTGAGCCAGTCTCACTTTACACCATGTTTAATAAATCTCCCCCAAGAACCATATATATACGGAAACGGACAAAAGGGGGTAAAAAATAAATAAAATCCCCCTGCAGCAGCGGCCTAGTCATATAATAAAACGGGGAAATGCTATTCCCAGATACGGCACAAGTTATTATCTAATATATTCCAGTCTATATTTTCTGTAAACCTTTCCTACCTCTGGAATAATATTGTTGGAGCGGCGTGTTCGGCTTCCACAGGCATTTCATCATCTTGCGGTTTTGTAGTCAGAATTTTAATAATAATAGAAAAAAAAATGAGGTAAATGGAACACGGTGTCATTTTAACAAGGTTGGGAAAGTGTATAGTGTGATAAGTCAAGCTGATTTTAACTTTTATGAGTTATGTAACGCAGCCCGTCTGCTCCAACAGCTACATAGTCATTTCATTATGTCCAAGGCGAAAAAAAAAAAAAATGGAGGCCCACGAGGCCCACTGATCTCTCCAACACTTCCTATTATGTACGGCCACGTGAGACTTCAGCATATTGCTGGGGAAGTGCATTTAATAGAGGTTAGTGTCTCAGATTCCATGTGCTATTATCTGACGTTTAATAGAAAGTTTAATTTTTATATTGCGGAGACGCGGTATTACAGGCGCTACGGCTTTGTATCGGAGGGGGGGGGGGAATTCCCTGGCCGCTTGTGATATAAAGACATTACGAGGCGTAACATCTCTCTCACCGTGAACTCCGAGGCCCCCGTCATTTGTAAGGCGCGTAGATGTCTATTCTTATTTCCTTTTATTGTCCGCCGTGAATTACCTTTTTCCTGACTAAATGGTCGGAGAGCGTCATTGTCCGGGAAATTAAGACCCGGGAAATGAATTAGATAGAGAGAAAGGAAAGGCACTTAGGTTTATTAATAGGCTTAACTGAATGTAATAGAGACGGAGATAATACGTAGAAGGGGGTTGTATGAGAACGGGGCTGAGCTGCAATACCACAGACAGATCTATGGACAAGGGGGGCGCTGAAGAGAAAATCTTTTTTTTTGTTTATGATCATGATCGTTAATTCCGATAAATATCAGTCGTTCATGGGGAATGCCCGTATACAGCGTGTGAACATAGCCTTAAAGGGGTACTCCACTCAAACATAACTTTTCATATGTTGCTGCCCATGGTGATACTAACGATTTCTTCCATACTCCCAGTTCTGAGCTGCTGCTTTCTGCTGAAAACACAAAAATATGTGTATTATCTTTTCTCTCTGTCTCCCCCCCCCCCCCCTCCCTTCTGAGATGGCTGATGTAAACAAGTCCCTGGCAACATTGTAGCTTCTTTGTATTGCTGGGAGGGTTATTCTGAGGTCAAGCTACTGATGAACTTACTGTGATTATTCGTCCCAGCATTACAAAGAAGCTACAATGTTGCAGATACAGCCTGCCAGGGACTTGTTACATACTTACATTAGCTGTCTCAGAAGGGAGGAGGGAGACAGAGAGAAAATCTCACACACAGATTTTTGTGTTTTAAGCAGAAAGCAGCAGCTGAAAACTGGGGGAAGGAGACTGAATAGATAATAACAAGTATGGAAGGGATTGTTAGTCTCACCATGGGCAGCAACCTATCCATAAGTTTGAGTGGAGTAGCCCTTTAAAGGGAATCACAGTATATGAAAGCTTACCGAACGGGTGCAGGGCAGACATTAAAGAATATTCTTATAACCAAGAGCTACCTATAGCTTGAATTTCTATGAGTATAGAACTTTCCCCGTACAATGTTTTACGGACAATTTTCTAATAAAGCTATGATCACCGTGCAAGTTGTCAGTGGATGTAAACCCTTTAAAGGGTTGTTCAGCGCCAGAAGTGGTCAGACTCACCTGCACGATCCCACTATGTTGCCATCCTGTTGGTGCCCACGTCCTATTGATCTGTTCTTGACACACAGGAAATGGCCACCCAGCCAATCGATGCATTAGGTGGGTCACCCCTTGGCCAGTGATTGGCTTAAAGGGCATTTCTTGTATATTAAATGGGGACCAGAAAGTACTAACCACAGGTACCATCACAGTCGTTTCCTCTGAGATGAGAATAGTAAACATTGACCATCACCACCAGGATTGATGTCGGGGAGGAACAGCAGAAGGGTACCTCTTTTTTTTTTATTGTGTTGCCAGACAACCCCTTAGGTTACCGTAGTCGTACATTATTAAACCATTCTAGTCACATGACACAGAGCCAGGAGAGAACGCGCTAAACACAAGCTTCCCTGGCTCTTCCCGCTGAATGGTCGATATCAAGAAAATGCAGTGAACACTCAGACCCCAACCGATAAAACTTTTGATATGTGCCCTTTATAACAAGGTTTTTTTTTGTGACAGTGCCCATTTAAAGGCAAACTAACAGCAGGTTATGTTTCTTCGGAGCGGGGGACGTGATCATTCACGGACCACCTAATTAACATATTAAAAAGTAACATTTTTAGTTTCCCTTTAAGGGTACGTTCACACGTACCGGATCCGCAGCGGATGTGACGCTGCGAGTTAGCAGCGAAATCCGCTGCGGATCCAGTACTGGGAATTTGAATAGATCCTATACACACAGCTGCGTGTATGGGACCCGGCCCCTTTTACCCCTGCGCCGCCGGCCGCCTGCAGCCCTGGTCCCCCGTCCACCCGCAGTCCCAGCCCCCCATCTGCAGCTCCGGCCCCGAGCATACATTACCTGCTCGGCGCTGCGGCTGTGTAAAGCTCCCGGCTCCCCTCACTCCTCTTCAGCCAATCAGTGCACGGCAGCACTGATTGGCTAAAAAGGAACGAGAGGAGTCGGGAGCCTCAATCAAGCCGCGGCGCCGAGCAGGTAATGTATGCTCGTGGCTGGGCAGGACGGGGGACCGGTGCTGCGGGCGGGCAGGCTTTCGGCCGGCGGCGCGGGGGTTAAAGGGGCCGTTGCGTGTATGGGACCCATTCAAATTTACAGTACTGGATCCGCAGCGGACTTCGCTGCTAACTCGCAGCGTCAAATCCGCTGCTGATCTGGTACGTGTGAACGTACTCTAAAGGAATTATCCAGGATTAGAAACACATTAGCGCCACTCATGTCCTCAGTTTGTGTGCAGTATTGCCACTAATTTCCATTAAAATAAATGGAGCTGCATTGTACACACAACCAGAGACCAGGTGAGGCGCCGTATTGGTAAGACATCAGTCATGTTTTTTCCCATCCTTTAAGTGGTTAACAGGGTTAAACGTGAAAGAATTAGAAAGCCTTAAATTCCCTTGCAATACAACTTTTTCGTATCCTAGTTGGGTTCAGGAGCGCGGCCGGCTGGTGCATTCATTATGAAATTGGCATCTTTCATATATTTGGATTTTCCGAGTATTAATGTAAATACTTTTCTATTTCTTTCCCAAATTCATCATCCCGCGGCCTCATTTGTGTTTCCGTCCTTTAGTTTTTCCCCTTTCTTTTGCCGAGGAGACCGGAGCCAATCACTAAGTGAACCCTTCTCTCTGGGTATGAAACTAATTTGTTGCCATGCCATGGCATGATAGTTTATATTGCAAAAACTGGTTACTATGAATTGTCAAATATTTTCCTAGGTGCGAAGTGAAGAACATTACAGATGTCAGCAGAAAGATATGAAGCTGAGTAACTGCGCGGAGAAGGCCGGAGAGCGCCACATACCTCCAGCTTGGAAATCATTTTTTCATTACATGGAAGTTGATTGTGTAAGAAAGTATTACCCACTGTTTAAATGGAAAAAAAACCTAAGAAGTGAAATCAGCAGTATCACTTTACAACATATGGTCCAGCAAATCAAATTACAAAGCTTTCCACATCTCATTACCCGCTACGAGCACAGTGAGTTTGTTTAACAAGTCCCATCTTTTTTATGTCCGCGATAAGCAATGACTTTATGAAAGCGTCCTCAAAGGATCGTCCTCGTGCTCAGATTAAAAACAAATCAAAAAGGGATTAGGTCATTTGGTCAACCCTGCTTGTATTTAATATGTTTTATTTCCACTCAAAGATCATGCTTCACCTTCTCCTGTCTCCTCAGACGAGCTCCTTAACAAATGGCAGACACGGCAATTATCACTTCTCTTCGCTAGGCCGGGGGTATGTTACACGAAGGGGATGATGTACGGGAACGGGAGACCGACATGTCCCCGGTAGGTATCGTTGTGGTTTCTCGATTGAATGTTACTCAACGAGTTGTAAATTATTCCGGTGAAGGTTCTTCTGGATGGAGAGGAGCTTGTTCAGTTTATACACCCCCTGTTAGCTATGTACTAATGCTCGATCAGTCAACTCGATCAGACTCCTCAAGAAGAACACTTGGTAGTTGAAATTCAGTATGGACGTTTCTTCTGCTGTCAGTGAAGAGTCCGCCCGTTAGCTGGTGCCAAAATCGGTGGGTTTGACCAATGTTTACTTAATGTATATGGCCAGCATTAGCCACTGCCATATACCTCTGTTCGCTCCAGACACAACTGATGGCAGCTTACATTATCCCCCTTTAGAACAGAGAGACCCTACACACATCAGATGTCAGCCGGACCTTTCAAAATATGTAGGTTCAACCGAGTTATCAAATGTGTAGGGCCAACTTTAGCCACTGCCATCTCAGACGCCACAGGTGATGGTTAATCTCCCTCACAGTACTTACCAGCGAGCCTGAACCTGTATGGAGTATAAGTACCAGGCACCTTGGCAAGTCATCAATGAGGTTATTAATGGTTGTCTAAGAAATATTCAGCCGAATGCGCTTGGACACATAAGATCTGTTGCTGGCAGTTCCTTTTGCAATTGCTGACCAATGGCTTCCCAGATGTGCTTGTAGCACAAGCAATATGCTGTCTTGTGTTGTCATATTTAAAAGTGGCTCCTGGGACATTTAGAAGAAGTGGCCATACAACTGGTTTCATGACCGAATCAATGTAATGCTGAGCTGTTTGTATACCTAGAAACTAGACAGGTCTGGCCACCATACATTATGCAACCGCGCACCATAATCCCGGAAGTAGGACCAGTGTTTTGTTCCCTCGTGAAGGCCTCTTCATGGTGTTGCTCACAAGGTCTCCAGACCAAACAGCTATCATTGCATTCGAGACTAAAGTGGGGCTTATCGCAGAAAAGGACAGACCTCTATTACACCCTCCATTGATGTCTTGCTCTGCACCATGATAGCCTGTGAGAGCATTGTGTGAGGTCAATGGACCACCTGTACCTGGATGGTTGGCTTGTAGCCCAATGATGTGGATGCGCCTTCAGATGGTTTGTGTAGACAATGGTCAAGGCCAAAGTCTTGGTATGTGACGTCCAATATCACTAACAGCAATGAATGGATCATGGTGGGTCATTCCTCTAAAGATCTGTCTATTTCGAAGTTCAGCTCTGTGCTCCAGTCATTATAGTTTATGGAAGGTCTCTCCACCACTGGGACACACAACATTGAATAGTGCTGACACATGGAAAAAAAGAAAACATTGCACAATCGCTATGCTGAGTTGAGCCGATTTCTGGGGTTTCATGTGGCTCAAAAAATTGCTTTCTATCCGGCTCTTCTACTGTTAAAGACCCTCCCAAATGTCACAGATTGGCGCTACATGTTTGGTAATTTAATGATTTGCAGATCTTAGCAGTTCCTTGATTACAGCTTATCCTTCTATGGCGCAGTTTTTTTGTTGAGGAGTGTAGATTTCCCGAATGTTACAATGGTCGAAGGCTCCTTCGTTATGTTCATCAATACATCCTAAAACCATCCTGGCCTTAAGGAACGGTTCCAGTTCTTTTTTCTTTTTTCTGTAATTCACTCTCGTACAATTCAGTTCAGCTGAAGTTCCTGTAGAGACCCATCCCAGGAGAACAGACGTCACATCATGGGTCGGTTCTTTTCCAAAGGTTTTGCAATAGATACATTCCGCAGAAGCAAAGACTGGGTGATAAGTGCCGGATTACGGCCAATTTATAACTCACTGCGCCCAATGAGTCTCATCATCGCTAAAACCTTCCTAATCTGTGTGTGATGATTTGTTAGTATGCTCTCCTCTGTGTGCAGTCTCCAGGGGCTTCCCGGTCAGCGTATGAGGGGACTGACCACACCAGATAAGGGGATGATGCCATGTCCCTGTGTCTCTTACGTTGCACATGGGTTGACTTGGTTATTCATAGATCACCAAACACGGTCTGTAATGTTCAGTAAGTGCAGATAGTGACCTGTCTCATTCTAGCCAAGCCAGAGTCGCCTCCTACAGGATAAGAGACCCAACTGTAGATGGTTGGTTTGGGGTTCTTGTCTCTTGTTGGTACAGTGAAGAGTATTCAATGGCGGGGAGATATAGCTTTCATGCAACACCCGGGGCAATGGTTCTACATGCCTATAGTTGGCATTAGATATGGTTTTCTTCCTTCTGGAGGAGAGCTCATTTGCATATTTTTTTCCCATGGAGCATTGTCTGAAAATAAGTTTCTGTACACCACTATGGTCCCCATACACCTCCAATAACTGATGGAGGAGCATTAATTTGGCCATCAGCTACCTTTCCTATCTGGTGCCCACCCTCCCCATATACAGGAACACGCGGCACGCTGATCATTCCTGTGTTCTCTATGGGGAGGGAAAACCAGCAGCCAGAGAGTTCTGCCTGTGGCTTATCTTTCCCAGAACAATGGGGTCAAGCAATGATTTTTCATCACTTAGCCCCGGAAAACCCCTCTAAATCTCCTGGTCTCTATGTCCTGAATAGGAACATGACTTTGTTTTCTCTTGTTGCGCCGATTCCTATAATTTGACTTGGCGTTAACACCCCGCATAGTGTCACACTGTAAACTTTTATGGTATCTTCCTGTTCCGTGACATTTGGTTTTGTGAGCAAATATTATTTGCCTGTTGTGAACTATGTGTTTTATTGATTCAAGTAAATAGAAGTTGTGGATTAGCCGGGTCTGAATAGACATGAAAGGGAAGCCTTTATAAAGTGTCCATTTATGTGCAGGGCTGGAGGGCACAAACTGGGAAAAGGGTATTCAGAATCGGCTGAAAAGTGTTAGCGGTGGAGAAAACTGCTGCTCTACGGAAGTAGGAGACCTGAGGTCAACGCTCAACTAAATATAGGCCAACACCAGACCTCTGCCGGATGGCTATATCTGCTCTTAGTGCCGGCGTCCTGCAGCAATGTCAGGGCACAAGGTACAAACAGGAATATCAGCTCCTATGTGAACTGCCTGTAATGAAAATGAAGATTACTTTGTGTTTTTATATAAATGAATTTTCCCATAGTGTAATGCATTATTTTATGTAATTCACCACACTCAATTCACCTTGTTAGTTGAGAGACCCCAATACAAATAAGATGGTCAGCCGGGATTGCCAAAAACAGAGGGCTTAGACAACTTTTCTCTAATCTGTATAGGCACTGCAAGCAAGTGACAGGGCAATGCTCACCTTATTAACCCGAGTGTCCCCTTAGGCGTCAATACAAGAGAGGGGCAGTACAGTAGGTAAAAGGTGATTTTTTTTTTTTTAATTATAAGTAGTTTTCAAATCTATATAACGTTCTGACACCATTTTCACTGCTAATACTAAAGATGAGTTTTATGCAATATAAGAAAACTCTCCTGCACTGCTCAACTTCATTTTTCCACTGACATTAAAGGAGCCTTTTTAAAGAAAAAAAAAAAAAACTTTAATAATGGTGATTAGCAAATAATTGTAATATAGCACATGGCCGAGCCTGATTACCACGGAGCACTGTCGAAATATTTGCAGAGATTCCATAATTAACCCAAGGAGGAGAGATGAATATGCGACGGCTTAGATGTAATCAGGCGGTAAAGGTTGTGTATGTCCTCGGAAAGGCTCTTCATTTAGACAATTCACTTTGGATCCCGCTCTACTTATTACATCCTAATCTTACACAGTGTTTGCAAACTTCTCCGCGTTCCTCTAGCCATGTCTTGAACTTAATAGACACTAAAGGGGAAATCTAGTAGCGTAATTACAAAGGCCGAGGTCAGACGGGGCTCTACCACCCCCGAAACACCTCTAATTCCGCAGAGTGCTCCTCCAGACCCCGGCAGATGGTAATCAACATCTAAATTAGATCAGCAAATATGTTCCTTATCATGTTTTCCTCTTGATCTGGGTTTAAAAAAAAAAAAAAAAAATGGCGCATGATTAGTCAGGCAATCAAAACGGGAAAACTTTCTTTTTTTTTTTTTTCATGGCAACGAATAATAAGACAATTATCATCCATTAACTTCTTTCCAAATCACCATAATAGAAAAGGAAGCCGTAATTGCCTGCCTTTAAAACACCGCTCTTTTGTTTTGATGCTTTAAAGGTTTTTTTTTGTTTGTTTTATTTTTTTTTTCCTTCTGTTTTCTTCTCCTCCTCCCTGTTCTGGATTTCAGAGTAGGGAAAAAACTAAAACATATACATATATATATATATATATATATATATATATATATATATATAATTTTTTACTTCCTGTTATCATTTACTTACAGACAAACGTAAAAAAAAAAAAAAAAAGAGGCAGCTCAATATTCCGCCATAACAGAAGTTTTGCATCTTTGTCGGAGATCGGCTAACTTTGAAGACGGGTGCAGGTGTTCCCACTTTTGGAACGTGGCGAGGATGCACTATTAAATTAAAAATAATAAGTACTGGAACATTCTTTTTGCCGGAAACAATGATACAAATTATATCTATGAAAGGCAGAGAATAGCGGTGCCTTGAACCTTGTCTGTGCGCCGAGAACAATGGAAAATTAATAATTAAATCTATTACATATGCTCATTGCCGAAAACAAAAGACACCTCGACGGTTCAAACGGTGCAGCATTTTCATGTGAATAGTGGCTCCACGTTGTTTTTTTCCCCCTCATTATATAGGTATTGTGCTTTAAATGTAACTGATAAGTTTATAGCCTTTATGTTCTGAATAAGACTAAGTTTTAATGCATAACTCCTGAATAGCGTTGACATCTCTCAGCCTTCATTTTGAGGATTCTTTGTTTCGGAAATAATGAAATTAATTTGCCTTTGTAATTTCTCATCTCACACAGTCAAAATAGCACTTTAGAATCCATTTAAAGATAGCTTCGGAGCAGAGCCGATCTTGGCTGTAAAACGCAATTGAAAGCAAACATCAGCCATTCTGCCCTTTTAACCCAATGTTATTATGCTCATTGTTACACAATTAAAGCGAGCGGCTCGCATTGTTGATGATATATAACAAACTTTAAGTTAACCGCCCCCATAGTTCCTTTCGATAATATTATATACATGGAGATTAACTTTCATCTTGCAGACATTCAATTATCTGCTTCAATACTCCATCATCCATTAAGAAGAACGTGGAGATGACCAGAAAAAAGAAGGTTTCAGAACGCAAGGAACTGATGTTTCTATTCGACCTTGTTAACCGTTTGCTTCTTAGTAGCGATTGATGGGTCAACAATATATCAATGTATCTGAAACCCGCCAGCATGTGAGCCCAGTCTCATGCCACTAGAAGAATGGTAATATTTTTTAGTAATGTGCCTATCTATATCATCCGGCAATAATCTAGACCCTTGGCCATGTTCACATTACGATTGTAACATTCGAGGCAACCTGACTAGATTGTGACATATATGAGCACAGACATGCATTGGCCTCTTTGACCTGAGTGGCCTGACATTAGTCAGTGACTGTGTTCAGGTCATTTGTTTTGACTTCAAGGGTTTTTTAGTGCACTTGTTCATCCAAGAAGAAACACATAGGGGGCATTTACTAAGGAGTCTAATGTGTGGGACTCTTCTAATGAGGCTTGGTGTATATTTTGGTCCAATATTTTGTGACTGATTTATTAAAATGTAGCACTGCCATAGTGAATGTATCTAAGCAAAAAGACACATAAAAATGCAAAAATGTGCACACACAAAATTACCTGGTACTGGTTTGTGCGACTTTTTAAAAAGTCGTAAATGATAAAATGGGGTGCTAATCCCAGATTATCCGAACTCTTGGGTGAATACTCAAAACAGGCAGATTAAAAAAAAAAGTTGCATCTAAAAAATATTCACCTGTCGAATACTGGTTCATAAATAGAACTTAGACCAAAATGGGCGAAAAATCCAATTATTCACCTAAAAGTAGGCGCAAAGCCCTTGATAAATTCTCCCCATACACTATTGGGAAATTTGACACAAAATGTGTCACGAGGTAAAGCCCCTATTACACGGGGCGATGGAGAGGAGCAAACGAGCGCTGTCAGCTCCTCATTCCCCACTCGCTGCTGTCGCTATTACACGAGCGGTTAAGAGCCAGGGGGGCCCCGGGGAGCTGCTGGGGGGGCTGCCCAGATGATCGCTAGATCGTCCGGGCAGCCCATACAAGATGGGGGTCTGCTGCCACCTCTCCTTTTCCATGGAGCGACGGCAGCAGATCGCTGCTATCCATGTTGTTTGTCTTTCAACGTGTTGAAAGCCAATGACAGATAACGATTTCATGTCGACTGATTATTGTCTTCTATTACACAAGACGATTATAGGCCATAACGGCTGATATCAGCCGAATACAGACGATAATCGTTTCATGTAATGGGGCCTTAAAGGGGTTTACTTACTTGTCCTCTAGCCACAGTACCTACTTCTATATGGCCACTGTATGGGGGAAAAACTGGTCTTAGTGTTGCGTTTTTTATGTAGTAACGGTATGGTGGTATTATTATTAGTCACTGTGTATTGGTAAGATATGGTCACAGTGTGGCGGTATTATTTATCCTTGGTATAGGGGTAATATTGACCTTGGATTGCTGAGGTTTGTATGGCGGCATCATTCAGTCACTATGAGATGGTAGTTGTAGCAGTGCTCATGGTGTGGCGGTATTATTATTGGTATAATGGGTTACTTGCTCGGTTACGGTATGGTGATACTATTCGATATTTCTGTATCGTGGTATTATTTGGTAAATGCATGACCCTTATATAGAGATATACTAATACACACACGCTTCCTCCATTGTATAGTCCAATAGTAAAGTAGGCCAGGGATGTCTAATAATGGCTGATAACAGAGAACAACAGCAAATGAGTGCTGTATACACTCAGCAAGGTCACAACCTTTACTAAAACCTTCCCAGACCCCCAATGTACCTTCAGTAGGTGCTGAATTTTGGGTCCAGATGTTTAGACACCAGACAAGCTATAATAATGGCTGATAACAGAGAACAATAGTGAGTCAGTACTGTGTATACAAAAACCTTCCCAGACCCTCAGTGTAGCTAAGTGACAATTTGGGGGTGAATTGGGACGATTTATCGCTCTGTTTTATAGTAAGATTCTATGTGTTGCCCATAGCAACCACCGACTGCTCCCATAGCAACCAATCGCAGCTCGGCTTTCATTTCTTACACTGCTCAACAAAAGCTGAACTGTGATTGGTTGTTATGGGACCTGTGATAGGTTGCTATGGGATTGGTTGCTATGGGCGATAAATAAAAATCAGGCTGTGATAATGGCTGATAACAGAGAGCCATGGGGAGTGCTCTGTACATGCGGCAAGGTCAGGGCCTTTACATTCACGGACATCGAATGTACCCACATGGGAGCAATGGCCCAGGTGTTTGAATGGCAGGCTGTAATAATGGCTGATAACAGAGAACAATCGTAAGCGAGCGCTGTATATGTTCAGCAAGGTGGGGACTTTTACAGAAACCTTCACTCACTACCCAATGTACTTACTTGCAAAATTTGGGCCAAATGGGGCGAATTTATTGTGTTGTTTGGGCATTTGGAGGCCTCCAGGGCAGGGGATAATGGCTGATAACAGAGAATAACAGCATGCAAGGACTGTGTACGTCTGGGAAAGTCAAGTCAAATGGCTAAGCGCAGGGAATGGGAACCTTCAGTCCTCCAGCTGTTGGAAAACTACAATTCCCATCATGCCTGGACAGCCAAAGCTTTAGCTTTGCATGATGGGAACTGTAGTTTTGCGAGAGCAGTAGGACCGGAGGTTCCCCATAACTGCTGTAGAGGATGGAAAACAATCACTTTTAATATACATCTTATTCTGTAATGTCACTGGGGCAACAAGCTGGTGGGGGCCCACGTACTGGGGCAACAAGCTGGTGGAGGCCCAAGTGCTGGGGCAACAAGCTGGTGGGGGCCCACGTGCTGGGGCAACAAGCTGGTGGGGGCCCAAGTGCTGGGACAACAAGCTGGTGGGGGCCCACGTGCTGGGGCAACAAGCTGGTGGGGGCCCAAGTGCTGGGGCAACAAGCTGGTGGGGGCCCAGGTCCAATATTATCCCTGAGCCCCATAGATCTCTAGTTCCCGTATTGTTATATAATGCTATTGGTCGCCCGGCTCGGCCCACCTTCCCTGTAGCCATCCCAGCCCTGTATATCACATGTATCTTCACACAATGATGACAGCCAGCCATCTGCACACCAAGGTCTTTCCCTTTCTCCTCTAAGATGAAAGCTTTTCATGCCGCTTCCAAGAATCTCTAATTTCCCATATTGTTTCTCCCATAGTTATGACCCGTTAATAGAGATAAAACAAAAGCGTAACGCAGGAACGCGTCGGCATCTGATCCATGTCAGCGAGGAGCCCGTGGCAGGGCCCGGCGCGCTATGACACGGCCACAATCCTACAGATAGATTGGTTCAATAAGGAAGTCATTGAATTGCAAGTGAGTTAATTTGACTCCAAAAGAGATTGGAGCTTAAGAAAGCTTTGTCATCACAGGAAGGGATAGGCGGCGGGGTTAGGCATTTAAAATTCCTTAGTGATGAGTAAGTGGCATTCCTGTCCTGCTGGGAAAAAGTCGGATTCAAAGAGAAGCCCGCAGAGCCAGAGGGAGAAAAATCAGCGACAAATTAGGGACTTACAAATTACACAGAGCTACAATCTACTTTTACTTCATAGACAAATAATGACTGCAGGGCCTCACAATTCACACGACAGTCCAAAAGCCGTAAAAATAGCGCCAAATCCAATACACATAATTGCCTCGCAGATTTTTATTGTAATTAGCAATTCCTAAAATTACATTTAACCAAATTAAAGTCTCTAATTCCATCTCGTTTTTTTGGCTTTTAAGCAGATTCTTTATTGGAGATGTTGGTAGCGAGCGGCTTCGAGGAATAACAATGAGTAACATGGTAGCTGTTGTTAAAAAAAAAAAAAAGAAGGCGGCGGCGTGAACGGGGGAGAGGAACAGCGGATACAGTCGTGTCGCTGATTGAGGGATCGAGTGGAGGAGGCTGTGCCGGTGTGACCGGGAATTTATTGACCGGGAAGAAGTCTATAAACTGGTCAAGGTCAAAGTTTACGTCCTAGGATGACCTCTACTCTAGCCGGGCTGTCTTGCCTTCCCATGCATGGATCGCCTACAAACAACAGCCATGACTGACGTTGAGCCATGGTGAGATTTTCCGATGGGGTTAGTTCTGTCTCACATGGTTCCATTTTAGAAAAAGACAATCAGAGACCAACGTCATTTAAGCAAATCAGTAATCTTAGTGGTTACAGTTCTCCGATGAGGCACAAAAGCTTAATAGTTACATTCACACTTAGTTGCACGGTTTCTTGAAGATTTCTAAAAATACAATGTGAACAGGAGAATAAGAATGTTGATGGGTATAGATTCAGTTTCAGGTCCCTGTTGTCATCACAGGAGCCCCTCCCTGGTCCATGTTAATTCGCACAGGTCCGCACCAGTCTCACACTTCCCATTGTCGATCCTTTAAAGTGTTCTGATATCTATGCAACAAAATATTTCCCAGTAGACTACTTTCCTCTACTGGTCCCACTTGGCCTCACTCATCCCTACTTCTAGAGTTCTTCTTCCCACAATCAAGGAGTTTGTTTTGCTACTAAGGACCTTGGCCTCAGTAGACCTCTCACACAGGCTTCGCTATCTAAGCCCTGAGTCAGGCCTAACTACCTAGGCCTGCAGGATAAGCATATTTTAATCTGGGCTCCCCATATTTTAATCAGAAACTCGTTCTTTTACTTCACAGGGTGGTCAAAACACTCTGGTACTAAAACTCCTCCTACACCTATTACACCTATTACACGGAACGATTTTTAATGATTAACGACTAACGATAAACGACCGCAAACAAGATTGTTTATTGTTAACCTGATAATCGTTCACCACATTACACAGAACGATGGTCGTTAGTTATGATCGTTACTATGATCGTTTACTCCATCTGATCCCAGCAAAACAATGGACCATGTGCAATTACACTGAGCGATTAGTGAACAAATGCGGAACCTGAGCGAACAAATGTGGAATTACAGCGAACGATTAGCGATAATTTTAGGTTCAGATCTAAATCAACGACATACGAACGAATCGTTGCCTGCAATTACACAGAACAATTATCGTTTAAATTTGATTGATAGAACCATTTTTTGCACGATAATCGTCCCGTGTAATAGGGCCTATGAGACCCCATTCCAGGGGCCGACAGTAAGGAGCAAATAAGCACTGTCAGCACTCGTTTGCTCCTCATTCCCTGCTCGCTGCTGCCGCGATTCCAGCGCGTGAGTCCGGGGAGGGCCGGGGGGAGCTGCGGGGGGGGGCTGCCCGGGTGATCGCTGATAGTTTGGGCAGCCCATAGGATATAGTGGTGGTCTGCTGCCGCCGCTTCTATTCCACGGATCCACCGCAGCAGATCGTTGCTATATAAGTCGTTTGTCTTTCAACATGTTGAAAGACAAACGACTTCAACGATCAGCCGACATGAATCTCCTCCAGGACCTGTATCTGCTCCACCCTTTATGGCTGTCATCCCAAAAGATTCTCACCTCGGTCAGCTCACCAATCCAACATGGTGGCACTGTTGGGCATGGTGGCCCTTTACTGCTTGCAAACAAGAGTGCAACAAGCAACATACATAATGTACATTTGCAACATCAGAGGAGACGTTAGTATCACTGAGCCATCTCATGATATAGATCGAACATTATTAAATATCTTATAGGGGAAAAAGGAATCTTGTCCCCCCCCCCCCCACAGGATGTGGCTTCTCTACTGAATACAGTAAATGTTAGATGGAGAGGAGGAGGGGGATGGAGCTGCAGGTTTCATCTCCCTCTTTGCCTATAAAGCCACAAGCTGAGAAAAGATAAGGGAGCGGGATTGGGGAGGTATCTGATTGCAGGGTCGGGATAAGGGCTAGCAGAGTAGACGGCCACCTACGGCACCACTGAGGGAGGCGCAATTTACGACTGTGAAAACAACAATGAGCCGGTAATTTTCTTTGTGGATGGTGCGTAGCTGTAAGCGAGCCCGAGAACTTGTTCACGCAGAGGATTTCCTTCATTACCTATAAAATGATTAATCCTTATTTTCTTCCAAAGCTTACAACATCCCGTGTCACGTTTCATCGGCCACTTCATAGCTAAGGCTCAGTCACTGCGACGACCTGCGCCAAAAACGGCATTAGTGGGTTCTTAGGAAAGGGATCTCGGCTTTTTGGCAAGTTCATTCAACACGTATAATGCGTTAAAGCTTTAGAATATACACAGATGTAACCTGAGGGTGTGAACGGAGTGTGGGAAAAATCTACAGAACAGCTACAGATGCCCATATCTTATATTATACATGGTGATCTAGCAGCCCTGGGTCTACTGCTCGCTGATCCTCTGATCCCTGATGGCTCCTCAAGCTTCTTATATTTATTGCCATAACATTAGTGGTGACGTCTTATATATCACCACCTGCTTCAAGGGTCAAACCCATATGGATCATGACTTCCTAAAGCGCTAGCCCTGATTTTGGCCAATGCCCAGGCTTCCTAAAGGGAATGTATAATCGGAAAATGACTTATCTATTTTATATATTTTTTAAGAATTTTGGTGACTTTTTTCCCCCCATTTTTCTATCCATAATATATAATAATCCTGACATCTTGCAGTTCTCATTCTCACCACTGGGGCTAAAACTAAGCTGAGACTTGCTGTTGTGTCTGGGGTGATAAGAGGAGGCTGCTGTAAAGTGATCTGTACAGCATTGCAGCGTCATGTGACACCAGTAGATAGAGGAGACAATAGCAGCTCCATGTGAAATGACCTCTTCACAGGTCACAGAGCGCGCTCAATAATGTCTCATATTCATCTCAAGGGGACAGAATTGGTCTATTGTCGTCTATGTCCATGAGTCTTGCTGTAAAGCATGTGATTAAATGCTGTTGAGGACAGCCCTGGCAATATGGCCGCCCCCATAACAATGTACAAAAAGTGAAATAAATAGAAATTATAGTCAGAAAATAGAAACAGATTAGAATAATAGAACAAGTTTTTAGTAATCAGTAAACGAAAATCTAGGTGACACCTCCCTTTAAGCACCGTTCCCCCATCACTCAGCACCTGAGCAATAGATCTATTTGTTTTTTGCAGTCTCCAACATCACATTATTCCCTCTTGTTTGGCACTGACCCAGCCTGAGTATTAAAATACATCTTGTTTTCTGCCTGTTCCGACCTTGGCCCGTCTACCCATTACAACTGAACTCTGCCTGCCTCGACGTATGCTTCGTCTGCCATGACTGAGACTGTAGCTCAAAACATCTTCAGTCTTCCACTACTTATCAGCTGCTGTATGTCCATCAGGAAGTGGTGTATTCTCTCCAATCTGACACAGTGCTCTCTGCTGCCACCTCTGTCCATGTCAGGAACTGTCCAGAGCAGCAGCAAATCCCCATAGAAAACCTCTCCTGCTCTCCAGACTGAAAATAATACCACTTCCTGCAGGACATACAGCAGCTGATAAGTACTGGAAGACTTGAGATTTTTTTTGATAGTAAAGTAAATTACAAATTACTAGTTGATAAAATAAAATAACATATTGTGCATTTTAGTTAATAGCAGCTAGAAATAATAGAGCAGATCCATGGTTATACAGGGACTGCAGTGATTGGCGAGGTGGGTGGAGGACACGGCGGAGCGCCACCTTCATGTATGACTGAGCTGTGTTTTTTCCCTAGCCGCTGTGAAGCCATCATCATGTAGGGATATTGTCTGGATCTATCGGGCATCTAGAGTCTATCTTGGTTTAGATATCCATTATAGCCTATTTACCAGTTATCACTATTTCACTAACACTGATAACCGTATAATGTGTTTGTATTCTGCTCCGGTAATTACCTTACCATCACTTAGGCAGATTTTATCAATATGCCGGTTACGTTATGGAAATTGCAAAAGAAAATATGGAAGTTATTATTGTCCTTGTCCTCTAACTCACTTACGATCAAGGACACGCTCGCCTTCCTCCAAGATAAAAGCTCTAAGTAGTTGATAAAGACCTGAGTTTCGAGCGGAGGAAATTCTGGCAGCAAATGGTGACAATGCTAAAGCAATGGTCGGGTCCCCCAGATGCTGTTCAGGGCTGTGTTCACACTAACATTATCATTTCTACCGCTAATGGAAGCAAAGGAACGCAGAATACAAGGCAGTGGTGTCAAACTCATGGCCCTCCAGTAGTAGTAGTAAAAAGTGGTCAAAACCCTGACGGGATGTCATAGTGCACATGATATAGAGCTAAAGCAACCACTACACTGAGGGGGCACAGCTGGAGTGGCACTATACACTGAGGGGGCACAACTGGAGTGGCACTATACACTGAGGGGGCACAACTGGAGTAGCACTATACACTGAGTGGCACTATTACTTTCAAGTACACAGTGAGTGTACTGTTTTTTCTGGTTGTTTAAGAAGTACAATATACAAAAAGTTTTGGATGTGTGTTTGGTTCTGGTACTATATTCATACAATTATCTTGGTTCTGGTACTATATTCATATATTGAGCTTAGTTCTGTAAATATATATGATGAGCTTGGTTCTGGCACTATATTCATATAATGAGCTTGGATCTGGTACTTTGTTCATGTGATGAGCTTGGCTCTGGTACCGTATTCGTATGATAAGCTTGGTTCTGGTACTGTATTCATATGATGAGCTTGGTTCTGGCACTATATTCATTTAATGAGCTTGGATCTGGTACTCTGTTCATGTGATAAGCTTGGCTCTGGTACTGTATTCATATGATGAGCTTGGTTCTGGTACCATATTCATATGATAAGCTTGGTTCTGGTACTGTATGCATATGATGAGATTGGTTCTAGGACTAAAGTCAAATGAAGAGCTTGGTTTTGGTACTCTATTTATATCATATAAAACAATGGGGAAACCACTCTACCATAAACACACTAGTAGACAGTTTCAAAGTCCATTGATGAGCAAAGGTACGGGAGTGTTCAAGCAATACCCAGACACTCGCCAAGTCAGTTAAACAAACCAATATACAGAGAAGCTGCAGCCCAGGCGTCCCATTTAAAAAATTATTTGTCAACAGATAAAACGTACACCACATCAAGGCAAGGCAGTGACGCAGTTTGACAAAGTGTCTTTATAGAAAAACTATTCATATGAGCTTGGTTTTGGCACCAAAGTCATATGGTGAGCTTGTTTCTTGAACTGTATTTATATGATAAGCTTGGTTCTGGTACTGTATTCATATGATGAGCTTGGTTCTGGTACTATATTCATAAGATGAGCTTGGTTCTGGCACTGAAGTCATATGATGAGCTTGGTTCTGGAACTGTATTCATATGATGAGCTTGGTTCTGGTACTATATACTGGGCCGTATTAACAGCTTCTGCTGCCCTACGCAATAAAGTCGCATGAAGACGCCCCATCTTGGGGAGCGTGGGGGAGAGTGGTTTCGGAATTGCGTTTTTCATGGTTTTTAACTGCTCAAAACATAAACAAATTTCCACATTGAATCAATGATTAGAGCCGTCTGCATATTGTCTGAGGGAATTCTCACCACAGGATTGGTAGGTAATAGCTCCAGGGATCACATTTACCACCGCCACACTGGATCTGACCAATACTGACATACTGTGACCGCCATACCAGACATGAATAATTCCACCATACCCCCATACCCACCTCCCCTCGAAAAGATACCAGATTTACTGGCAAGTCGGAACGGGAGGTGGGAGATTTAAAAAAAAAAAAATTTTTCCTTTTCCCTGCTCCCTGGTGCTGCCCCCCTGAAAGGTGCTGCCCTAGGCACTGGACCATGGGTGCCTAGTGGTAAATACGTCCCTGACAATATACATATGATGAGCTTGGTTCTGGTACTGTATTCATATGATGAGCTTAGTTCTGGTCCTATATTTATATGATCAGCTTGGTTCTGGCACTAAAGTCATATGATGAGCTTGGTTCTGGCACTAAAGTCATATGATGGGCTTGGTTCTTGTACTGTATTCATATCATGAGCTTGGTTCTAGTTCTGCATTCATATCACGAGCTTGGTTCTTGTACTGTATTCATATCATGAGCTTGGTTCTGGTTCTGCATTCATATCATGAGCTTGGTTCCTGTACTGTATTCATATCATGAGCTTGTTTCTTCTACTATACTCATATGATGAGCTTAGTTCTGCTACTACTGTATATTCACACGATGAGTTTGGTACTGGTACTGTATTCTGCCAGTGTTTTGGATGTGAGGAACTGCCCCACTATAATTCATGTGAATAAACCTTTATTCTTTTCATAGTCACTCATAGTGATCTCATATTAAGTGATGTCACACTTCTGGTTCGATGACCTCACTAGTTCCACGTTATCCTGGGGTATTTAAAGCCTCTGACATCACCAGGTACTCAGACAATCTGAACAGTAATGTGATGATAAGTTACTGGAGGACATGTCTGCGGGATGTAATCTCATTGCTTTGGCCACTTATCTGTTTCCTTAAAGGATTGCTTATTTTAGCAGAACATTTTCGTGAATTTTTATGACTTTACTGAATATACATAATCATAATGTTACTACATGTTACAAAAGTGACATCATGGTTGGAGAGTCATATTTATTCCTTTTGATCCCCTACTGGGCTGTGATTCTCCTTGTAGTCACCACCAGCATTGTCTGAAGGAAAGATAAATCTAAATATAAATATGGTAACAATTAAAAAAAATGGGGTAAAATTTAAAAATGTTTGGTTTCCGTTTATAAAATATAAAGGAAAAAAGAAGAAAATTAAAAAATAAAAAAAGTAAAGATGCAAAGAAAAGTAAAAAAAACAAAAACAAATAAATTGTATTGATTTAGTGCAGAGATGGGGAACCTCAGGCCAACAGGCCACATGCTGCCGCCGAGTTCCCCGATTTCCGATATGGCGTGCGATGACCCAATTCATCGTGGGATGCCTGTAAGAGATGCTAGGGGCATCATGGGGGATTACCTACACTGCTAGGGGCATCATGGGGGATTACCTACACTGCTAGGGGCATCATGGGGGATTACCTACACTGCTAGGGGCATCATGAAAGATTACCTACACTCCTAGGGGCATCATGGGGGATTACCTACACTGCTAGGGGCATCATGAAAGATTACCTACACTCCTAGGGGCATCATGTGGGATTACCTACACTGCTAGGGGCATCATGGGGGATTACCTACACTGCTAGGGGCATCATGGGGAATTACCTACACTGCTAGTGGCATCATTGGGGTTAACTACATTGCTAGGGGCATCATGTGGGATTACCTACACTGCTAGGGGCATCATGGGGGATTACCTACACTGCTAGGGGCATCATGGGGGAGTACCTACACTCCTAGGGGCATCATGGGGGATTACCTACGCTGCTAGGGGCATCATGGGGGATTACCTACACTGCTAGGAGCATCATGGGGGATTACCTACACTGCTAGGGGCATCATGGGGGATTACCTACACTGCTAGGGGCATCATGGGGGATTACCTACACTCCTAGGGGCATTTTGAGGGAGTACCTACACTCCTACGGGCATCATGGGGGATTACCTACACTGCTAGGGGCATCATGGGGGAGTACCTACACTCCTAGGGGCATCATGGGGGATTACCTACACTACTAGGGGCATCATGGGGGATTACCTACACTGCCAGGGGCATCATGGGGGATTACCTACACTGCTAGGGGCATCATGGGGGATTACCTACACTGCTAGGGGCATCATGGGGGATTACCTACACTCCTAGGGGCATTTTGAGGGATTACCTACACTGCTAGGGGCATCATGGGGGATTACCTACACTGCTAGGGGCATCATGGGGGATTACCTACACTGCTAGGGGCATCATGGGGGATTACCTACACTGCTAGGAGCACCATGGGGGATTACCTACACTGCTAGGGGCATCATGGGGGATTACCTACACTGCTAGGGGCATCATGGGGGTTTACCTACACTGCTAGGAGCATCATGGGGGATTACCTACACTGCTAGGGGCATCATGGGGGATTACCTACACTGCTAGGGGCATCATGGGGGATTACCTACACTCCTAGGGGCATTTTGAGGGAGTACCTACACTCCTAGGGGCATCATGGGGGATTACCTACACTGCTAGGAGCATCATGGGGGATTACCTACACTGCTAGGGGCATCATGGGGGATTACCTACACTCCTAGGGGCATTTTGAGGGAGTACCTACACTCCTAGGGGCATCATGGGGGATTACCTACACTGCTAGGGGCATCATGGGGGATTACCTACACTACTAGGGGCATCATGGGGGATTACCTACACTGCTAGGGGCATCATGGGGGATTACCTACACTCCTAGGGGCATTTTGAGGGAGTACCTACACTCCTAGGGGCATCATGGGGGATTACCTACACTGCTAGGGGCATCATGGGGGATTACCTACACTACTAGGGGCATCATGGGGGATTACCTACACTGCCAGGGGCATCATGGAGGATTACCTACACTGCTAGGGGCATCATGGGGGATTACCTACACTGCTAGGGGCATCATGCGGGATTACCTACACTGCTAGGGGCATCATGGGGGATTACCTACACTGCTAGGGGCATCATGGGAGATTACCTACACTGCTAGGAGCACCATGGGGGATTACCTACACTGCTAGGGGCATCATGGGGGATTACCTACACTGCTAGGGGCATCATGGGGGTTTACCTACACTGCTAGGAGCATCATGGGGGATTACCTACACTGCTAGGGGCATCATGGGGGATTACCTACACTGCTAGGGGCATCATGGGGGATTACCTACACTCCTAGGGGCATTTTGAGGGAGTACCTACACTCCTAGGGGCATCATGGGGGATTACCTACACTGCTAGGAGCATCATGGGGGATTACCTACACTGCTAGGGGCATCATGGGGGATTACCTACACTCCTAGGGGCATTTTGAGGGAGTACCTACACTCCTAGGGGCATCATGGGGGATTACCTACACTGCTAGGGGCATCATGGGGGATTACCTACACTACTAGGGGCATCATGGGGGATTACCTACACTGCTAGGGGCATCATGGGGGATTACCTACACTCCTAGGGGCATTTTGAGGGAGTACCTACACTCCTAGGGGCATCATGGGGGATTACCTACACTGCTAGGGGCATCATGGGGGATTACCTACACTACTAGGGGCATCATGGGGGATTACCTACACTGCCAGGGGCATCATGGAGGATTACCTACACTGCCAGGGGCATCATGGGGGATTACCTACACTGCTAGGGGCATCATGCGGGATTACCTACACTGCTAGGGGCATCATGGGGGATTACCTACACTGCTAGGGGCATCATGGGGGATTACCTACACTGCTAGGGGCATCATGGGGGATTACCTACACTGCTAGGAGCACCATGGGGGATTACCTACACTGCTAGGGGCATCATGGGGGATTACCTACACTGCTAGGAGCACCATGGGGGATTACCTACACTGCTAGGGGCATCATGGGGGATTACCTACACTGCTAGGAGCATCATGGGGGATTACCTACACTGCCAGAACAAGGTTCCCCACCCCTTTAAAATTTTTGCTGCCTCACATTTTGCAGGGTGAACCATCCATTTTGGCAATTCCAGGACTGGTATATTCTGCACAGGATACAGATCACTCATTATTTATTATTTTGGAGTTGTTGATATAAATTCTTTTTTTTTTGTCTTTTTTTTATAACTTTACATAATGAAAGTTTGTTTTTTTTTAACTGTTCTTTATTTTACTTACTTTTTATTTATTTATTTTTTGATTTTCATTCACTCGCTATATAGGTGCTTGGCCACTAGGGGGAGTGATTACCAGTAAAATACTTCTATATTGCAGTGAATTGCAGTCTGAACTCTCTATTACAGTTCACCCAGTACTAGAGGCAGTAACATAGTAGATCTAGGCCTTCACTAGGGCCCAGCCACCATCTTAAAAGTACCCCAAAAAAACGTTATTAGGAAAAAGGCGAATGGATGACAAAGATCCCCGATTGTCTAACATCCTAAATGACGCTGTCACTGCTGACCATGACAAGTTGCTAAACGGACTGGATTTATTTTGATGGGTTCACATATCTATAGTAATATAGAACCTATTGAATGTGGCCTGTATAACATATACGCTATAGAATTCTTCCAGGACAATAGACATTTAGTGAGGATGGAAGAGATACAGGGAAACACCATGATCTACATCCACCAGGTCACATGTATCGTCCTAAAAGAAACTGCAGCCCGTCCCCAAGTACTAATGGCAATGGTTGTGCGACCCTCCAGAAGACGTGTACAGGTATCAGGCACAATAGGAACCATGTAAAAGGTATACGTTGATTTTAGGGGGAAAAATATTGTACAGCATAGATTTCTGTTCACATATAAAACATTTACAGAGCAGCGTCCACATTCACAGCAAAGACTTCATGGAAATCAGGGAAAACATGGAGGTTCTCTTTCCTGTAGCACCATCTAGTGGCAGAAGAGAAAATTACTGATGAACATTAAGGGAACCTGACACCAGGTGACATCCTAATGGAGATGTTTTTGTTTTTTCACTTTTAAATATTTTGCACATGTTCATTCTTTTTTATTTATAGAAAAATTTATTTATGTTTGCTATTAAGCAATTTGCAAACCAGATCATTTGTTTGGGACAAAAAAAATGCAGAAAGTGTTAACCCCTTCAAGACTGAGCCCATTGATGCACGGATGTCCGGGTCAATTTAATGCAATGTTCCTCCCCGCCTTCTAAGAGCCATAGCGCTTTTATTTTTCCACCTACAGGGCAGGTTGGGGTATCATTTTTTGCGCCATGAACTCTAGTTTTTATTAATATCATATTGGTGTAGCAGAAAAATTTTGATTGCTCTTTCTGAATTTTTTTGTGATATATAATTTAATAAAATCAACAATCCTGTTTTTTTTTGTTTTTGTTTTTGTTTTCTTTGTTTCCGTTTACGCCGTTTATCGTGCGGGAACAATAATGTTATATTTTAATTAGAGATGAGCGAATTTGCCGAAGTTCGGGTTCTTATGAACCAGAACTATCGGCTTCTGATTCCCGCTGTCTGCAGCCTCCGTGAACAGGGTGGATACAGCCTTACGGACCGCCAAGAGAACTGGGATACAGACATTGGCATAGGCTGTATCCCAGTTTTTAAGGCAGTCCTTACACTGTATCCACCTTGTTTACGGAGGCTGCAGACAGCGGGAATCAGAAGCCGATAGTTCTGGTTCATAAGAACCCGAACTTCGGCAAATTCACTCATCTCTAATTTTAATAGATCGGACAATTCTTCATGCTATGATATGTAATATGTTTATTTAAATTTTAATTTTATAATGGGTAAGGGGGTATTTTAAACTTTTATTGGGAGGGGGGTTTATAAGGGTTTTTTTTAATACTTTTTAATACTTTTAAAAACTTTTTTTTCTTTTTTTAAACATTTTTAACACTGCAAAAGATGCAATCAAATGCATGTTACTGATGCAAAGGGGTTAAAAAATATATCATAAGTCAAACCATCTGTGTTAATGCAGACGCTTCAATGATGAAAGTGCAGGAATGGGACCTCTGGACACTGAGATTTCATGAAACACTTTAAGGCTATGTTCCCATACAGTATTTTTGCTTGGTATTTTGGTCAGGAGTGGATTGAAAATACAGGAAGGCTATGTTCACACACTGTTGATATTGAGTGGATGGCTGTTCTTTAATGGCAAATAATTACTGTTATTTGAAAACAGTGGCCATTGTTTTGAAGAGAAAAGAAAACAAAACACCATGGCGGTTTTATTGACGTTTTTCCAATATTTTAAGGCAGTGTGAAGCCAGTCTAACACTTTTACTGAAAGTTCTTGTGTGACTCTAATGCAAATCATCAGTCATCTTGGCACAGAATGGAACTTTAGAATATTTGGTCACTGTCCCTTTAAGGGTTGTGCTGTGTATATAGGGGTCCCCCAGGGGGTCAGTGCTGTGTATATAGGAGTCCCCAGGGGGATCAGTGCTGTGTATATAGAAGTCCCCAGGGGGATCAGTGCTGTGTATATAGAAGTCCCCCAGGGGGATCATTGCTCTGTATATAGAAGTCCCCAGGGAGATCAGTGCTGTTAATATAGGAGTCCCCCAGGGGGATCAGTGCTGTGTATATAGAAGCCCCTCAGGGGGATCAGTGCTGTGTATAGAGGAGTCCCCCAGGGGGATCAGTGCTGTGTATATAGAAGTTTCCAAGGGGGATCAGTGCTGTGTATATAGAAGCCCCCCAGGGGGATCAGTGCTGTGTATAGAGGAGTCCCCCAGGAAGATCAGTGCTGTGTATATAGGAGTCCCCAGGGAGATCAGTGCTGTGTATATAGAAGTCCCCCAGGGAGATCAGTGCTGTGTATATAGGAGTCCCCAGGGGGATCAGTGCTGTGTATATAGAGGTCCCCCAGGGGGATCAGTGCTGTGTATATAGAAGTCACCCAGGGAGTTCAGTGCTGTGTATATAGGAGTCCCCAGGGGGATCAGTGCTGTGTATATAGAAGTCCCCCAGGGGGATCAGTGCTGTGTATATAGAAGTCCCCCAGCGGGATCAGTGCTGTGTATATAGAAGCCCCAGCGGGATCAGTGCTGTGTATATAGGGGATCAGTGCTGTGTATATAGAAGTCCCCCAGGGGGATCAGTGCTGTGTATACAGGGATCCCCCAGGGGGATCAGTGCTGTGTATACAGAATTCCCCCAGGGGAATCAGTGCTGTGTATATAGGGGTCCCCCAGGGGGCTTCTAATTACTGTATGTGAAAACAAAATAAAGTGTTTTTATTAATAAATAACCCCCTACCCTAAAAAAAAGTCCAAATCACCCCCCTTTTCCCATTTTCTAAATAAAAAATAAATAAATGAATAAATAAATAAACAAACATGTTTGGTATTGCCGAGTGCGTAATCGCCCTGAAATATAAATGTATTTAATTCATGATCCCTCATGGTAAACGGCGTAAGTGCAAAAAAATCCCAAAGTGCAAAATTGCGCATTTTTGGTCGCATCAAATCCAGAAAAATTGTAATAAAAAGCGATCAAAAAGTCGCATATGCGCAGTCAAGGTACCGATAGAAAGTACAGATCATGGCGCAAAAAATGTCACCTCACTCAGCCCCATAGACCAAAGGATAAAAGCGCTATAAGCCTGGGAATAGAGCGATTTTAAGGAACGTTTATTTTCTGTAAAAGGTTTTATTTTTTATGAGCCATCAATTAATATAAAAGTTATACATGTTACATATCGTTTTAATTGTACCGACTTGCGGAACATATATAACATGTCAGTTTTTCCATAGGACACACGGCATAAAAACGAAGCCCTCCCAAAGAAAAATAATTGCGTTTTTTTTTTTTCAATTTCACTGCGCATATAATTTTTTTCTGGTTTCGCAGCATAATTTATGCAAAAATTCAGCCTGTCATTGCAAAGTACAATTAGTGACACAAAAAATAAGGGGTCCATAGGTGTAAAATCCACCCAGATGACTAGCTGCCGCCCCTCTCCCGGCCTCACATGCCAGTATAATTTTTTTTCCCCTAATATAAAGCTACACACATGGCTGGTATGGTAGGGGAGCTGCATAAGAGATCTATAGGGTGAAGCTGGGAGCTATAACTGCCTGTATGACCAAAGTCATGTATTTTTCTGTGTTATGCTGTAGTGTCCTGAGTGGGTGGTCCACTAGGCTTTATTCCACCTGGGTAAAGTGCCTCTGTCAGGTATCTCACTAGTAGGGGATGAAGGTGGTGTTATATGTTTCCCCACTAGGTGTCACTCTCTGTTAAAGTCCTTTGTATGTGCGCAGCTGAAGGAGAGCAATGGGTTAAAGTTTGTTGTCATGTGTTATGTTATTATCCAATCACAGGTGCAGATGTGTTTCTCTCCTGTTTCCAGCCTCCCCACCAATCAGAGAGTGCCTTAAGTACCCGTATGAAAGGGAGGCTAGTTCCTGGTGGGAGGTCTTTGGTCGTCAGTCAGTCGTGTGGAGGGACTAAGACCCAGCTGCCAGCTTTCCTGCAACTGCATGCAGTGCTAAACCCACAAACCCATGCTCTGAGGAAGCCCTTATCTACGCCGGATTCTCAGGGCAGTTACCACAGCTAGGAACTGACCCCCAGCATGACAAATAGCAACCGCTGAGGTATCTTGCTGACTGTGCACGGCTATTCTGGGAAGCGTCAGAAAGTCTTCTATGCCCAGTTGTAAGGCCTGGGGCTCGTACTACCCAGCTTGGCACTCGCTGATCTAGTTGGGCAGAAGGCGGTCAGAAATTAGCCTGTCTATACGTGAGTATGAGTATTCACTCTCTCTTCTTCTTGTCTACTACTACCCCCGGCAGAGTACATTGCTACCTGGGCTAGACTCTCCAAGACGGTCCCTACTTCTGCTTCTATTTCAACTTCTATTCACACATCACCTTCTGTCTCCCCTGCATCTGTGTAAGTTTTGCCTTAACCTGTATTGCACTGAAGATTTAAAGTAAAGCTGTTCTTTTGGTTAAAATCTGGACTCTGTCCAATTTTTGTCGCCACACCTGCTGCGTGCACTTGGGCTATCCCCTTTTTTTCAGGCGCAGTGTTCTGGCCCCTATGTCACATGTCCAGGTGACCCAACACCCTCCTAGCTGCCACCACCACTGCGCAGCTAAGCTGACTGAGAACCAATTGCTGTTGAGCGTACCTCTTATTCCCCTAACCTATCAGAGGTTAGATGTGATGTCTCCCGTTTTTCCCAATGAGCCCTTTTTATGGTGTTGTAGAGAAGATGAGGTGGGGAGTTCTGGTCTAGTCAGAGCAAGAGATGGAGTGTCACTACTAAAGGACTTTCCAGGGCCTGGCCTGGAGGCCAGGGCCCATCTGTGGGGTTCCATGCTGTTCCTGATTGTTGAATTGACCCAGTGCTATCCCTGGTTGGCTAGTAATACCTGCGGTGAAGCTACTATAGATGGGGAGTAAAGACCTATCCATGTTGAGGGGCTATTATCTTCTCAAAAGTGCCCTGATAACCAAGACTGGAGCCATAGATATCAGCAGCCAGGAAAGTGCAACTAAAGCCAAGAATTCTGCTGCAAACTTGCTAGAACCTAAAGGAGAACTCTAACAGCTAGCTTTACCCATGAGGTGGGGCCTACATTCCTGGATTTGTGTCACTCGGTGCCCTCAAACAGCATTAGGCAGAACTTCATAGCAGTGGGCAGAGGTACTGTTCAAGTTGATCGCTACGGCTTTTTCTTGCCACTATCTGACTGTGTGGATTTGTGCAGACGTTCTACAGCAGCAGTGTTGGAACTTTGTGTCAGCAAAGCCTCTCTATTTTATGCTGCGCCACTCTCTGATTGCCCCTGGAGGGTTAGGGCATCAACTAGGCACTTGTCACAATGGACAGGAATGGTATGCCCACTCCCAGATACACTGACAGATGACTTTGAGGTAGAACAGGTGTAGGTGAAGAAGCCGAGTAACAGAGTCCAGTACCTAAACAGGTGAACAGTTTATGGAAGAATTCAGTACAATACAAAAAAGTATAAGAACTTGGCAATCAAGTCCAATATCAAAAATAATACTCTTTCCCACGGTGGACAACACAGATCATTTGAGATGGGTGTTGTGGTATATAAATATATGGACTTTGTAGACTTGGACTTAAAGGATAGGCTATACTTTACTTTACTTTAGGCTGGACTTAACTCATAATTAAGGCAAGGGGCCTTGCTTAGGAAGTAGCAGAACTTTGTTAGGGTGACTGAACTGTAAAATACTTGATGGAAGATACCCGTACTCACAGTTTGGAGAATAACACCTCTTGCCAGAGAGATTACAGAGTGGCACATCTGGGAGCATGGGCCCTGGGCTTGCACAACCTGATGTAGCTAGCAACTTAAGATTAACTGAGATGACCGAGTGAACATCAATGGAGTAGTTCAGCTGTAGTTGCTCTTTGCTCCACTGCAGATGAACCTCTAGATACAGCAATGTCCTGACTTGTAAAGACAGATAGTCACCCCAGACGTAGACAAGGTTTATCCCTGTTGTGCTAGTTACCCACCTTTGTCTTTAGCCCTGTATATTAGACTTGTAATAACACCACCTTGCTAGAACTCCTCTCTATAACCACCTCTAGACTAGAAAAAAAACCAGGAACCAACAGGGAGCTTTATAAGGGAGGACAGGACCAATCTCCCATTGGTGGGGAACTTTTTGGAACACCCTAAACCTTTGTTTAGGGTGGAAGTGTGTGAGGTACCCATGTGGTGACCACTACGGTGGTGTGTGGTCGCAGGATAGCTCAGCTAGATGGTAAAGTGTCATGACGCCAGTGCCCAGAGGGCACACAGGTATGGAGGCACACTTTTTATTTTAGAGTGGCGAGCTATACCTTTTCCCCTGTGGTCTCTGACCTGCCGGGTTGTAAGGGGTTCCCTTGGGTACTTATCACGGTGGTCCAGAGTGGAGTCGTGACCCACCCGGACTATCGGTACCACCACCCACAGAAAGGGGAAATGACCCAAGGAGGTGATGTCTACTGTGTCGGTGCTTGAGTAATAACCACTAAGTCCAGTTAGTATAAATAGATCTTCTTTACTGCGCCGGCAACGGAAGTGGAGAAAAAGACGCATGGAGGCTGGGAACGGGCCCAGGTGAGTTAACTGTTTATTTTTTTTTAAATGGTCGGCCCATATGGTGGGGATGGGGCCATTTTTGAGACTTCCCCACCGTATGGGGCGACCATACCCGGCGTATAAGACGACCCCCAACTTCTGACTAGATTTTTCGGGGTTAAAAAGTCGTCTTATACACCGGCAAATACGGTATTAATTTTCCACTAGATGGTGACGCTGCATTACAGCAACAAGACTGATAATCCCGCACTGCATGTCTGGGCTGGAAATAAACAAAATTTGTAATTTTACTGAACTTGTAGGTGGTAAAGGATTGGTGAGAGTGCGAAGGGAGGAGTATACAGTGTCCACCCCTATCCTCTGGCCGGGGGGGGGGTTACAGATATTGTTCTGGTGCAACATGGGCAAAACGTTAAGTTATTGCAAGAGGCTGAAATCAAGAGACGATGCGGAGTCAAAGACTTTAGTTCTTGGTTGCCTCTTAAAGTGTCACTTTCGTTTCATTTTTTTGCAGAAATCAATAGTACAGGTGATTTTAAGAAACTTTGTAATTGGGTTTATTAGCCGAAAAATGCATTTTTATCATAAAAAAGCAGTCTTCATTGTTCTCTATGGAGAGGGGAGGGGTGGAGGGAGATGAGGCACCAAAACAGGACAACAAAGAGTTAATTTACAGCTACATCACCGGGCTATCTCCTCTGACAGTAAGCACTGACCTCTGAATACCAGCTTTCACACAGGTCCCGCTGTGTAATCCTTTGTTCTCTGCTCTGAACAGACAGGGCCCAACTGTGTAAAACAGTCGAGATTTCCTGATAATGAGCAGTGGATAAGAGAGAGGAGGAGGGGGGGGACCTGGGGATAGTCTTTTAAAATACAGATAATGGCATATTTGCCTGATAAACCCAATTACAAAGTTTCTTAAAATCGCCTGGACTATTGATTTCTGCAAAAAAATGAAACGAAAGTGACACTTTAAGAGGCAACCAAGAACTAAAGGCCCTATTACACGGAACAATTATTGGCTGTATTCGGCCAATAATTGTCCTGTGTAATAGAAGGCAACGATCAACCAACATAAACGATGTCGGCTGATCGTTGCTGTCGTTTGTCTTTCAACATGTTTATTAAAAGGAAGTAAAACGATCGGTGGCCTAGCTAATAAAAATCTAATATTATTAGAACCTTCCGCAGCCCTAAACTAAAGAGTGTGAATGGTAACAGAGATGTAACACACTAATCAGCAGATAGAGTGTAACCCAATCCATCAGGATTAGCAGTGAACCATTGATTGGTATATACAATCCTCATATTGAGAAATTCATATATCAGGAATTTATTTAACGTTGGTACCTGTTTGTGTATATCTGGCTTGTATTCCCCAAAATGGTCGGTAACCTTCCGGGTTTTTGTGGGTTCCTTGGGCTCTTGTCACGGCAACCAGGAGTGGTAGATGACCCACCCAAGGTGTGCGGTGGTGTGTGTATATAGGTACAGGTGCAGACAGGGGTAAACAGAGTCTTGTGCATTTGATAGAGAAATAGAACAATTTTAATGAAGAGCTTTTACCAAATAACAGTACACGTTTTACAGTAGTGACCTTGATGCAAACTTGAGTGCTTGACTTAAGGCCCTATTCCACGGAACGATTATCGGCCGTGTTCGGCCCATAATCGTCCCATGGAATAAGAAGTCATTTGTCTTTCAACATGTTCCTCAGAGTCGGGCCATGGAATTTGGCCTTTAGTGCTTGTAGAAAGTAGAGAGTAGGGGAGTTTTTCAGAGGAGTCCTATGCCCAATGTATGTACTCTGCTGCTGGAACTTTAGTATAGATTTATATACTCCTCTCGTCTGACCAATCTGTGGAAATGAAGGGCCTTTTGTAAGTTCCTTCAGCTGGGGATTTGAAAGACATACCTATACCCCCTGCTTCTTGTAGTCTTTTCCTTTTGTTTCTTACAGGGTGTAACCTATGACCTTCATTACTGTTATTCCTCCAGACCCTCCTGTCTCTCCTCCTCCTCTTGTGCAGCATGGCGCCAACCAGAGCTGAAGTGGAAGCCATAATGGACCGGATACATGTGACCTCCGGACGGATCCATATATCGTAGAGACTTGTATGTAACTTGTGTTGGATCTTTGGGTGGTGGGTGGAATATGTGACCTATGACCTTCATTACTGTTATTCTTCCAGACCCTCCTGTCTCTCCTCCTCCTCCTCCTCTTCTAGTGCGGCATGGCGCCAACCTGAGCTGAAGCGTCTCTCTACTGCAAGTCCTTGTGAAGGTCACAATAGGAGCCAAAACCCTATGAGCCACAAGTGTCTCACTGAGAGATGATGAGTGGACATATCACAGAAAAACCTATGACCCGACCTAATAAAAACTAATATTATTAGAACCTACTGCAGCCCTAAGCTAAAGAGTGTGAATGGTAACTAAGCCGTAACACAATCATCACAAGACAGAATGTAACCCAATCCCTCAGGATTAGCAGCAAACTATTAACTGGTATGGAGAACGGATATATAATCCTCATGTTCAGTAGTTCATACATATCAGGGAGTATATATAGTCAGCCATATAGTATACGTCCTTGGATCAGCAGAAGATCATCTAATTAGCCCCATGGAGGAGATGATAACCCAGACTCCATCTTCTTCCTGTTACAGGTTGCATCCTCCTCCTCCCCCTTTTTCCTTGTTCAGCATATTTATCCTCCTCCATAATATTCCTCAAACCAGAAGATCATCATTTCAGAAGCCTCTATGTACAGATATTAGGGGCCTAAACAGAAGATATGAAAGTGAGTGAATATATCCATAGAACTAACCCTAATACACTGAAGCTGTGATCTAACTGCAGTGCGGGAGGTTTATGGTGCTGTCGTATCGTAGTTGTTGCCCTTAGCAACCAATCACAGCTCAGTTTATAGTTTTATTGCTCTGTTAAAATGAAAGCTAAGCTGTGATTGGTTGCTATGGAGCAGTGTTTGGTTGCTATGGGCAACAAGGGAGAATCTTAATTGATTTTTGAATAAAGCCGCCATGTTTTGTAAGTTGTAAACCGCCGGATCTATAATCATTACTGTAACCACAACTATAGTTTGGATTTGAACTTCTTTCTCTTCAGCAGACCTACCTATCACCGGCTGCCGACGGCCGCCCGCCACATGGGACACGTTTGGTGGTATCGCAGCCATGTTTGTAGACGGGACAAATGGAACATATGTGTACATGGCAGATGGGCGACATCTCCCCGCAGACTATCCAGGCATATCGGGCACTTGTTGGTGGATGATGGCGGTGGATCGTTGATGTCATTGGGGTTCATCCATGAACCTCTGTAGGAAACTGATGAGAGTAATGGATGTCTGCTGCCTCCTCCTCCTCTTCACAGTAATGTTTCCTGAAAAGCAGATAGATATGCGTCACTTTTACTGGATCCCTATGGACACCCGGGACGTTACCAGGTGCCAGGTCTCCTATCTATAATCCAGACGCTGCCAGACACAGGCAGGAATTGTAACCTCAATAGGATAGGGCACAACAAGCTGATCCCTGGTCTGACCTTTTGGGACCACCCACTGATCCAGAGAATGGGGGCCCAATCGTCACAGTGCCTGTCATATAGCGGTTACCATAGCAACCGGCTTTCATTGTGTACAGGTCTCTGATTGGTTACCATAGTAAATGCTCCATGGCACAAGGATTGATTAATCTCTGCAAAATCAGACAAGTTTAGTGATGGATTCATCCATTGACTTTAAGGGTCCGTACACACGGAGCAAAAGTGCGGTGGAATTGTCCGCCATGGAATGCCGCCGGCCTTCCTGTCATAATGACAGTCTATGGGAGTCTCGCACGCCGCATCTCTCAGCGCCGTGTGCACGGAGCCTAATGGGGAACTCAAAAGCTGCAACATTGTAGATGAACAAATCAGAAGAAATATCTGCAACAATATTCATGATCTGCAAAACCCTACACTCACCGGCCACTTTATTAGGTACACCATGCTAGTAACGGGTGGTCTTCTGCTGCTGTAGCCCATCTGCCTCAAAGTTGGCCGTACTGTGCGTTCAGAGATGCTCTTCTGCCTACCTTGGTTGTAACGGTTGGCTATTTGAGTCACTGTTGCCTTTCTATCAGCTGGAACCAGTCTGCCCATTCTCCTCTGACCTCTGGCATCAACAAGGCATTTCCGCCCACAGAACGGCCGCTCACTGGATGGTTTTTCTTTTTCGGACCATTCTCTGTAAACCCTAGAGATGGTTGTGCGTGAAAATCCCAGTAGATCAGCAGTTTCTGAAATACTCAGACCAGCCCTTCTGGCACCCACAACCATGCCACGTTCAAAGGCCCTCAAATCACCTTTCTTCCCCATACTGATGCTCGGTTTGAACTGCAGGAGATTGTCTTGACCATGTCTACATGCCTAAATGCACTGAGTTGCCGCCATGTGATTGGCTGATTAGAAATTAAGTGGTAACGTGCAGTTGGACAGGTGTACCTAATAAAGTGGCCGGTGAGTGTACATGTCTGGAAGCCATGATGGACCGGATGTATGTGACCCCTGGATGGATCTGTATATTGTAAAGACTAATGCTACGTTTACACGAAGCGATAATTCGCCCAATCGAACGAATCGTTAGAAGATTCGTAAGAAAAATCGTTATTGCAATCGTTTTTAAGATCGCTTAAGCCCATCTTTTACATAGGGTGAATCTTTGAAAGACTGTTTACACAAAACGATCTGCGAATTTTTAGCGAACGATGAACGATGATTTAAGAACATGTTAAAAGATCAACATGAACGATTTTTCACTCATCGCTTGATCGTTCGCTGTGTTTACATGGAACGATTATCGCTCAATGCGATCGTTTTTGCAAAAATTCACCCGATAATCGTTCCGTGTAAACGTAGCATAAGGGTCCATTTACACAGGAAGATTATCTGACAGATTATCTGCCAAAGATTTGAAGCCAAAGCCAGGAATGGATCTGAAAACAGGAGAAATCTCAGACTTTCCTTTATGACCTGTTCTCTGTTTATAGTCTGTTCCTGGTTTTGGCTTCAAATCTTTGGCAGATAATCTTTCTGTGTAAATGGACCCTTATATGTAACTCGTTGGGTAGTGGGTGGGATATGTAACCTATTACCTCCTGTCCCTCCTCCTCCTCCGCTGTGGTATGGCGCCAACGCAAGCTGAAGCATCTCTACTGCGAGTCCTTGTGAAAGTCACAAAAAAAAGCCACAAGTGTCTCACGGAGAAGTGATGGCGAGAGGCCGAGGTGAGAGTATTCTATGTGGAAGGTTCTGGATGTCACCATCAGTAAAGCCGATGAAACAATAGACAGCCCTGACATCAGACACTGTTCACACTAGTAACCGCAGGACTGATACAATGTTACTTATTCCTCCATAAATGGTGAACGATCAGAACGGCAGACCGACCATTGTAATAATGAATAGATAATACGTAAAACTCCAAGAGACTAAATAAATGGTAAAATAATAACATTACCCTTATTTCTAATGTTGTGTGGAGATAATATTTCCTTCTTCTTATGAATAGTAGATGTTATATTATATATTATGTATTGAGCATTGTAAACTCTGACCACTATTTAACCACTAACCTGAAATTCACATCACAACCACTAGGTGGCAGCATGAACAGCCTTTTCTTTCTAAACACTGGTTATCTTGGTCCCACTTAGTACTAATGCATTGCACTAATAAAGTATATATATATATACACACACACATACATACATACATACATACCGGACGCACCCGGGGGAAAGGTTCATTTTGAAGAATGACATGTTCGCCCAAGTATCTAGGTCCTGGGTTCCCATGAGGTCCCTACAGCACAGTCATCAGGGGGCACTGGAGAGGTCTCTGGTGGGCCTGATGTCTGTGCTGTCCTGCAGTCTGAGCGGGTCCATTGTGGAAATGATGCTGGGGACAGTCAAAGAAAGATTGAGAAGTGACATGCTGACCCGCTCCCATCCTGCACTGATCTGTATCTGTAACCACAACTGCCTTGTGACTAACAACTACAACTCTCAGAGTGCCCTACACTTATGGACCTCTCAGGGTATGCTGGGAGTTGTAGTTTCTGAGGGTAAAACTCTTTGAGTTCTCTGTTCATATGTACTACAATTCCCAGCATATCCTGAGAGGTTCAGGCCATCAGTAAATGCTGGGAGTTGTAGTGTTTGCAGCTGTTGTAGTTGGAGGGTCCTAGGGGCATTATACACTGAATACATTATGGAAGATCAGAATACATAAGGGAAATTTATCATTTATGGCCCTGGCATTCACCGGGGAGAAGGTGTAGGTCCCACGGATTTACTTAGAGGCATGCTCCTCTTACTACAGTGTGCATAGGGACCGGGCTTTATCTAGGACCGGTGTATGGGTAGGCTAGTCTCTAAATTCCCCCGAGATGTTCTGTAAAGGCTAAGTGTGTGGAGGTGACCCCAGAACCCCAGGGGATAGAACAAAAATATAATATTAATATATTATCACCACATATATAACCATACATACAGTATATCACCATACATATCACCACATATATCACCACACATATCACTACATATTTTCACCATACACATCACCACACATATCCCCACACATACACTACCGTTTAAAAGTTTGGGGTCACATTGAATGTCCTTATTTTTGAAGGAAAAGCACTGTACTTTTCAATGAAGATAACTTTAAACTAGTCCTAACTTTAAACAAACACACTCTATACATTGCTTATGTGGTAAATGACTATTCTAGCTGCAAATGTCTGGTTTTTGGTGCAATATCTACATAGGTGTATAGAGGCCCATTTCCAGCAACTATCACTCCAGTCTTCTAATGGTACAATGTGTTTGCTCATTGGCTCAGAAGGCTGATCTGATCTAATAATCTGATTATTAGAAAACCCTTGTGCAATCATGTTCACACATCTGAAAACAGTCTAGCTTGTTACAGAAGCTACAAAACTGACCTTCCTTTGAAAAAGATTAAGATGGGCAAAAGAACACAGACATTGGACAGAGGAAGACTGGAAAAAAGTGTTGTGGACGGATGAATCCAAGTTTGAGGTGTTTGGATGACAAAGAAGAAGGTTTGTGAGACGCAGAAGAAATGAGAAGATGCTGAAAGAATGCCTGACGCCATCTGTTATACATGGTGGAGGTCATGTGATGGTCTAGGGTTGGTGCTGGTAAGGTGGGAGATTTGTACAGGGTAAAAGGGATTGTGAATAAGGAAGGCTATCACTCTGCACCGCCATGCCATACCCAGTGGGCAGCGCTTGGTTGGAGCCAATTTCATCCTACAACAGGACAATGACCCTAAACACCTCCAAATTGTGCAAGAACTATTTCCAGCAGAAGCAGCAGCTGGTATTCTATCGGTAATGGAGTGGCCAGCGCAGTCACCAGATCACCACCCCATTGTGGGAGCAGCTGGACCGTATGGTACGCCAGAAGTGCCCATCCAACCAATCCAACTTGTGGGAGCTGCTTCTAGAAGCGTGGGGGGCAATTTCTCCAGCTTACCCCAACAGATTAATAGCTAGAATGCCAAAGGTGTGCAATGCTGGAATTGCTGCAAAAGGAGGATTCTGGGACGGAAGGAAAGTGTGATGGAAGAACAATGTTATTTCACATACAAATCAGTATTTCTAACCTTGTCAATGTCTTGTCTCTATTTTCTATTCATCTCACAATGTATGGTGGTGAAGAAGTGTGACTTCATGGAAAACACTAAATTGTTTGGGTGACCCCAAACTTTTGAACAGTAGTGTATCAGCACACATATCACCATACATTATCACCACATATGTCACTGCACATATCACCCCAGATATATATCACCTTAGACTTAATGCATTAATGCGTGAAGTGTCACTGACACCATAAAAAAAAAACGTTTTGATATGTCAGATCTGACGTGTGTATATATGAGTTTTCACACCTATACCCATCAGGAGAATGAGGCGGGAGAGGACCGTACTCAGCACAGTCCGCTTCCCACTCTGTGAAATCAGTCTGGCTCCATAGACTTACATAGACAATCAGTCAGGGCCCGACTCATTACGTCAGGGCAGTTTTTAGGTCATTTTGGCAACAGGGCAAATCTTGATAAAAGCCGTGCTGGGAAAGCTGTGTGACCTCCATTACACTGACATACAGGATGCTGGGAAACCTGTGTGACCTCCATTACACTGACATACAGGATGCTGGGAAACCTGTGTGACCTCCATTACACTGACATACAGGATGCTGGGAAAGCTGTGTGACCTCCATTACACTGACATACAGGATGCTGGGAAAGCTGTGTGACCTCCATTACACTGACATACAGGATGCTGGTAGAGCTGGGTGACCTCCATTAGGCTACGTTCACACGTAGCAAAACTAGCGGAACTCCGTTAGCCTCCCTCTCATAATGGGAGTCTATGGGACAGCGTCTCTCCGCGCTGAAGAATCAACATGTTCATTCTTCAGGGTGGGGAGAGCGGCAGCGTGCGCCTCCCATTATGAGAGGGAGGTTAACGGCACTCCGCTAGTTTTGCTACGTGTGAACGTAGCCTTATACTGACATTCAGGATACTGGGAAAGCTGTATGACCTCCATCACACTGACATACAGGATTCTGAGAAAGCTGGGTGACCTCCATCACACTGACATACAGGATTCTGAGAAAGCTGGGTGACCTCCATTACACTGACATACAGGATGGCTGCGATCCGCCCACACACACACTACCCGGCAGCCGCCATCTCCCCCATCCTCCCGGTTACAATACTCACCCGCCATCTAAGCTTGAACCGCCGGGTGACGTAAGGCAGGAGAGAGGCGCCACAGGGGTGTGGCCTCTGCGGCCGTCCGGCTGTCCAATGAAGTGCCTGATGACGTCAATGATGTCACTCAGAAGTGTGTGGAGCCGGCCTCAGGGAGGGAGGAGATTTGGAAAGGGGCCTGGCTGGTGGCATTCTGTTGATGCGGTGCGGGAGGCGCTGTTTATGTGATTAGTCCGGGGGGGGGGTCGGGCGCCCCCTAGCTGTCGGCACCCCGTGCGGTGGCCCGGCCGGCCCTAGAAACGGCCCTGCATTACGTGACACAGAGCAGGGAGCGCTGCAGCTCTGTCCTCTCCCGGCTCGTTCTCCTGATCAGTACCGGTGTGAACACTCAGACCCTGACCGATCAAAACGTTTGACATGTCTCCACTCAGCTGACTAGACCTTTGGACAATGGGCCATGTATACTATAGGAATATGGGCCTGTACTGTGAATAATAATCACTTCTCTGGCTCCTTTAGTTTCTTCTCATCAGAGACCTTTTATTTGTGGCAAACAAAACAGATCCATGAGCTGCAGGAAGGCAGTGTAAGGGTGGTATTACACGGGCCGATGGGGGACTGATAATAGCTGCTAGATCGGCTGCAATCGTTACCAATGTCCTTGCAGCCCTTGTTTAAACTGTATAATTACCTATCCAGGTTGCAGGGCTCCTCTTCCTCTGTGCTTCTCCCTGAGTCTGCACACTCCAGCTTCAGAGCAGCCTGTCTCAGCTGACAGGCCGCTCAGCCAATGCAGGGCCGTTTTAATACATTGGTGGGCCCAGTGCTCAGCCCTCAAGAGTGGCCCCCCGTTCCCTTTCGGCACATGGTATAATGTACTGAATTTGCCCCCACACTGTATCAAGAGCCCCAATACATACAGTAGTTACCTTATAACACTATTTCCACCATACAGTGATTACATATTACATAAAAACTGCACTAAACAAAACAGAAAGATATCACCAATGATACCATTACATAATACCGCCCTAACACTACAACCCTATAACAGAGTGCAGTTACATCCAGTGACTCACCGGGGGCGTCTTCTCCGATCAGAGTCTGTCACCTTTTCTTTTTCTCTCCATCCAGCCTGGGCCACCTTGAAGTCTTCTCCTGGCTGTGAATCTTCTCTCCAGAATCTGCCAGACAAATATTTTAGGCTCCAACACATACAGTAGTTAGGTCCCTTGTACCCCTATACAGTAGTTACACCCCTCTGTACCCCTACATAGTTACACCCCTCTGTGCCTCCATAGTTTTAAGGTGTCCCTGTAGTATATAGACCCTCATGTGCTCCTCCAGTTATATACAGCCCTCCTGTCTGCCCCCCATTAGTATATAGCCCCCCTGTGCACTCTCCCCAGTAGTATATAGCCCCCCTGTGCTCTCCCACAATAGTATATAGCCCCCTGTGCTCTCCCACAATAGTATATAGCCCCCCCTGTGCTCTCCCCCCAATAGTATATAGCCCCCCTGTGCACTCTCCCCAGTAGTATATAGCCCCCCTGTGCTCTCCCACCAATAGTATATAGCCCCCCCTGTGCTCCCCCATAGTATATAGCCCCCCTGTGCTCTCTCCCACAATAGTATATAGCCCCCCTGTGCTCCCCCGCCAATAGTATATAGCCCCCCTGTGCTCCCCCATAGTATATAGCCCCCTGTGCTCCCCAATAGTATATAGCTCCCCTGTGCTCCCCAATAGTATATGCGCTCCCCCTCCCATATAACATTAAAAAAAAAAAAAACACTTTTACTCACCTAGGTCCACGCGTTCCTCTTTTCTTCTCTCTTGTGGCCGCACTTCCTGCGGTCACAAGAGGCTGCACTCCCCTTACCCTTGCGCCGACGCTCCAGTGACTGACAGGGAGGGAGCCAATGGCTCTCTCTCTGTCAGTATCGCTGCTGCTGAAGCGCCGCAGCAGCAGCGGGCGGGGGCAGCGGCGGACAGGGGGGGCCCTGCAGGGGGCGCCATGGAGGGGTAAGTAGATTACCCATCCATGGCGCTCCCCCCTGACAGGCTGGTGGCCAGAGCCCTGTGCGACCACACTGGTCGCCAGGGGCGTAGCTAATGTCTCCTGGGCCCTGGTGCGAGAGGCCAACTTGGGCCCCCCCCCCCCCTCCTTTCACGACCAAGTGATGCTATTGGTGTGTGTGTGTGTATATATATATATATATATATATATAGATACATACACACACACCAAGACAGATATTACCACTAACACCAGCATATTGGAAGAGAAAGTATTATCACCGTACATATTACCGCCATACTGTTACCAACCAAATCCTGTATACTGAGACCTATATTACCAGTAATACCAGTATATAGGAAGGAAACATGACTGCCACACCACAACCACTACCATCACCACCATATTGTTACTGACCAAATCCAGTATACTAAATCACCTCATCTAGTCATATAGAGGTGGCCCCAGCTCTACACAGGCTCTATACACCATATACATTACAGTGCAGTTATATCAGGTGACTCACAGGGGACGTCTTCTCTGATCGGAGTTCTTTCCTTTTCATCTTCTTCTCCATCTGTCCTGGGCCGTTATGAGAACTTCTCCGAGCCACGAATCCACAGAATCTGCCAGACAGACATATTAGTCTCCTCACTCTGGCACCATCTCCATCTCTCTACACACTGCACATCTGTACTGTCCCCTTTACACACTCCTTTAGTGGGTAGCCCTGACTCTATGTGACCCCCTAATAATATATGCCCCCCTCTGTGTATTCCCTCTCCCCCTATGTTGCCCCCCCAAATAGATGGCCCCTCCCCCCATTGTTGCCCTCCTTATAGATGGCCCCCTCTCCCCCCACCCTCCCTTATAGATGGCCTCCTCTCCCCCCTATAGATGGCCCCCTTTACCCCCTCCCTTATAGATGGCCCCCTCTCTCCTCACCCTCCCTTATGGATGGCCCCCTCTCCTCACCCTCCCTTATGGATGGCCCCCTCTCCCCCCACCCTCCCTTATAGATGGTCCCCTTCACCCCCCTCCCTTATAGATGGTCCCCTTCACCCCCCCTGCCTTATAGATGGCCCCCTCTCCCCCCCCCCCCTCCCTTATAGATGGCCCCCTCTCCCCCCCCCTCCCTCCCTTATAGATGGTCCCCTTCACCCCCCCCTCCTCCCTTATAGATGGTCCCCTTCACCCCCCCCTCCTCCCTTATAGATGGTCCCCTTCACCCCCCCCTCCTCCCTTATAGATGGTCCCCTTCACCCCCCCCCCCTCCTCCCTTATAGATGGTCCCCTTCACCCCCCCCCCCTCCTCCCTTATAGATGGTCCCCTTCACCCCCCCCCCCTCCTCCCTTATAGATGGTCCCCTTCACCCCCCCCCCTCCTCCCTTATAGATGGTCCCCTTCACCCCCCCCCCTCCTCCCTTATAGATGGTCCCCTTCACCCCCCCCCCCCTCCTCCCTTATAGATGGTCCCCTTCACCCCCCCCCTCCTCCCTTATAGATGGTCCCCTTCACCCCACCCCCTCCTCCCTTATAGATGGTCCCCTTCACCCCCCCCTCCTCCCTTATAGATGGTCCCCTTCACCCCCCCCCTCCTCCCTTATAGATGGTCCCCTTCACCCCCCCCCCCTCCTCCCTTATAGATGGTCCCCTTCACCCCCCCCCCCTCCTCCCTTATAGATGGTCCCCTTCACCCCCCCCCCCTCCTCCCTTATAGATGGTCCCCTTCACCCCCCCCCTCCTCCCTTATAGATGGTCCCCTTTCCCCACCCGTACAGGCTGATAAAAAACAAAACTTAACTCACCTGACAACGCGCTCCCACGTCTATCCTCACTCCTCCTGGTCTGTCCCTGGCAGCGCGCGCATCCCAGAGCTCCCTGCGCGCCGGAACCGGAAGTCAGGGCCCAAGGCGCGCAGGGAGCTCTGGGATGCGTGCGCTGCTGGGGATAAGACGCGACACCCCCGGCAGCCGCGCAGCAGCCGGGGGAAGACAGAGTCGGACTCTTGTGACCGCAAGCAAAACAATGCTTGCGGTCACAAGAGTGATTGAAAGGGAGGGCCTTGCGGGGCCCTGAGGGCCCCCCTTTGTGGCGGGCCCGGTCGCGGCGGCGACCCCCGCGACCACGGTGGCTACGCCACTGCTGGTCGCACATAGCAACGGCCAGCCTGCTCGGGGGGCCCCTTTAACCAGTGGGCCCGTTGCATGTGCACCATGTGCCCTCTGGCTCAGAGCCGCTTTAACCAATCACACACCAAGACCCTGCACTGCTCTGTCCCACACACACATCCATCCAGACCCTGACACTGCCGTCCAGTGACCCCCACCCTCTCCCCCCCAGCTCAGCCCTAATAGGAGACAGCAGGACTTACATGGCGGTCTCTTCCTCTGGGTCCAGGCCGGGTCGGGGGAGGAGAGGCTGTCACTGTGCTGCTGGCTGAGGAGGATTATTAGTGCAGCAGGAAGTCCCTGTTGCTCTCTGTTCTGCAGACAGGTCGGAGCCAGCCAGAGAGGTGCACCTGCCACATGTCCCCACTGATCTGGAGGCTCCTCACACCCCACACAGTACAGCACTGCTGCCAGCAGCTTATACAGCAACATGTACACCTGGCCCCTTCCACCCCTCCCCCACAGTACAGCACTGCTATCAGCAGCAGGCACCATATACACCTGGCCCCTTCCACCCCGCCCCCACAGTACAGCACTGCTATCAGCAGCAGGCACCATATACACCTGGCCCCTTCCACCCCTCCCCCACAGTACAGCACTGCTATCAGCAGCAGGCACCATATACACCTGGCCCCTTCCACCCCTCCCCCACAGTACAGCACTGCTATCAGCAGCAGGCACCATATACACCTGGCCCCTGTCGGAATAAAGCTGCTGACAGGCGATCTGTGTCCGGGGAAACTGGCGCCCCCACAGGCTTGCACCCGGGGCAGCTGCCCCACCTTCTCTACGCCCCTGATAGATATAGATAGAAAGATAAATAGATCTATCAACCTCTGCTGTTTGTATCGGTAAGCCACAAACAGCAGATCCCATTCCCCCTTGTACTGTATATTGTTATGTGTGAGGGGAGGATGGTGGTGGTAGTAGTACAGGCAGTGCAGCAGCCGGGCCTTACCTGTGTGTAGCTCTGAGCTCTGTAATGAGGGAACACAATGAGAGCTGCAGAGGGAGAGTGTGCTGTACCTGCAGGATGGCTGGGCCTTGTGGTGCACTGCAGCCTTACTCACTTGTCATGGTCTCAGGAGCGGACTACTCTCTCTCTTCTGAGGCCGCTGTAGAGGTGTTAGGGGACTGATGATGGTGACATGCAGAAGAGGATGGAGGTGGTGTAACTATAACCACTGCCCGCCTTTTATGTGGAGCAGATTAGCATACTCCGCCCACCTTCTAGTAAATTCTAGAAAGAGCTGGAAACTTCTAATACTACCCAAAGCAGTTCCTACAACAGACTGCGGGGGTCACTGTTGCCTCATAGTTTAGTGTAGTGTGAGACAATGTGACCCATTCTCTGCCCCCAGTCACACTGGTATAGAGGATACAGAGCATTGGTGATGATGGTCTGTGAGTGTGTGAGAGGGTCTGTGAGTGTGTGAGTGGGTCTGTGAGTGTGTGAGAGGGTCTGTGAGTGTGTGAGAGGGTCTGTGAGTGTGTGAGAGGGTCTGTGAGTGTGTGAGAGGGTCTGTGAGTGTGTGAGAGGGTCTGAGAGTGTGTGAGTGGGTCTGAGTGTGTGAGAAGGTCTGTGAGTGTCTGTGAGTGTGTGAGAGGGTCTGTGAGTGTGTGAGAGGGTCTGTGAGTGTGTGAGTGGGTCTGTGAGTGTCTGTGAGTGTGTGAGAGGGTCTATGAGTATGTGAGAGGGTCTGTGAGTGTGTGAGAGGGTCTGAGAGTGTGTGAGAGGGTGTGTGAGTGGGTCTGTGAGTGTGTGAGAGAGTCTGTGAGTGTGTGAGAGGGTCTGTGAGTGTGTGAGAGGGTGCTCATCCTCTTTACTCCACCAGTTATCTCCGTCTTATTACAATCTTTTACCAATGACCTTTTTTCTGGCAATTTGCCGCTTATGGAGGATCCTGGAAAAACTGAGCTAGAAGATGGCAAAAATAAAACTACCATGTGGATATGGGGGGTACGAATGTAGGTATAGTGGGTATGAATGTGGGTGTAATCAGTATGAATGTGAGTATGGGTATGATGAGGGGTATGAATGTGGGTATGGGTATGATGAGTATGAATGCGAGTATAGTGGGTATGATGGGTATGAATGTGGGTATGATCGGTATAAATGTGAGTATGGGTATGAATGCGAGTGTAGTGGGTATGAGGGGTATGAATGTGGGTGTAGTGGGTATGAGGGGTATGAATGTGGGTATGATCGGTATAAATGTGAGTATGGGTATGAATGCGAGTGTAGTGGGTATGAGGGGTATGAATGTGGGTGTAGTGGGTATGTGGGGTATAATCAGTATAAATGTGAGTATGGGTATGATTGGTATTGGACATGTAGTGTGACGTTGAATGGGGTTACATACCCGCAGAGGAATTTTCATTCTGCTGCAGATATGTAACCCGGCCCCTTTAACCCCCCGCTGCCCGGAGCATACATTACCTGCTCAGCGCTGCGGCTGCATGTGAGGCCCCCGGCTCCTCTCGGTCCCCATCAGCCAATCAGTGCTCGGCAGGGAATGCGACGCATTGTGTTACATGTATCAGGAATCCTCAGCTCTGACAATTCCCGCCGGCAGCTAATAAGGAAATCAATAACGCTCTCGTTTAGCCCCGGTATAATTCTTATCAAATTAAATGACACAGTTCATAAAAAAGTAATTGTGTTTTTTCCATCTGAGAAGAAGCTTCACAGAGATCGACTTCATTTACTGATTAAATAAGCGGCGGCGGCGGGTGTAATGATTAATAGGGGAAGTAATCAGGGCGATCGGCGCTATGTAGGGGGGCTCCGATACATAATTCCTCAGTGTGAACATACCCTTAGGGTGGGTCCACACTACGGAATCCGCACGGATAAGTTCCAGCGGATTCTTTTGCTCGTAACCGCGCGCATATCCACCCGAGCCATAGACACCATTCTATGCACGGGCATGTTCCGCTGTCCGCTGAAAGAATTGATATCAGGACAGCGGAATCGGCCTGGCCATTAAATTGCGTCTATGGCCTTTTTCAAGCCTGAGCAGAGCATTGTTTTACTACTGCTCCTGATTCACAGACAGTTGCGGTGTCTTCTACTAGATATGCATTGAGTTAGTGTTGTGTCTAATATCTGCACAACCTTACTAGGTGAAAGCATCTTTGCCCATCTCACCTTTGATGTATTCGTTCTGGCGATATCACACCAGGAGACGCCCCCCCCCCGTTTTTGTCTTTTCTTTTGCATCAATATCAAAGCACACAGCGCCGTACACTGTGTAGTGGCCAATCTGGGTTACTGCATCCCAACTCCCATTCACTTCAGAGGGTTTCCACTGCAGTTACCCATCTTGGCCACTACACAGTGTACAGCGCTGTTCCATTGTGTAGGATGGCGTCACATCTCTGGCGTACAGCTAATTGGCAGGGGTGACAGGTGTCAAGCCCCCATTACTGTGATATTGATGACCTACTCTAAGGGTCCATTTACACAGAAAGATTATCTGCTAAAGATTTGAAGCCAAAGCCAGAAACAGACTATAAACAGAGATCAGGTCATAAAGGAAAGCCTGAGATTTTTCCTCTTTTCAAATCCATTCCTGGCTTTGGCTTCAAATCTTTGGCAGATAATCTTTCTGTGTAAATGGACCCTTAGAACAGGTCATCAATACATTTTGCATGTTACAATTTTAATTTAAAGAAATCCAAGGTCCTGGGTCCTGGAAACCAAGCAGACAGCGCCGTACGTTATGCAGTGGCCAAGCTGAGGTACTGCAGCTCAGCTCCCACTAAAGTGCATGACAGTTAAGCTGCAGTACTCCAGAATGGCCACTGCATAATGTACGGCGCCGTCTTCTTCCTGTGTATAGCAGCTCTGAGGCATTAGCAAACAGCTGGCTATGGGGATTCCAGGTGTCACCAAAATAGGTCATCATTGTTTTCTGCCTATAAAACCCCTTTAAGGAAAAAAAAAAATAAAAAGGTTTTTTCTCTCTATTTTTCACATGCTCCACAGTCTAGAAAATAGTTTCTGCTTCCCAGTGACTCATCTCGTGTTGTCGGCTGATTGCTACTTGGAAATAGTCTGAGGACAATTGCTCGCACTGAGATATTGATTTGCGGTGAAGTCTGCAGCTATATGAGGTATCGGCCCGAGCGCCACAAAAGCATGGCAGAAAGTAATTGCACATTTCAACGCAAGCTAATATTTTTCATCAATCAATAAGAACACAGATCATCGGTAACGGTCTCAGGCCGGGCTCATGGGTGTCTGTACAATGTGAAGAAAGGGGAGCAGGAGCTGTACAGGGGGGTGAAGCCGGCACGGGTGAGGCTGCGTTTGTGCCAGGTGTTTAGCGTCTTTACATTTAAAGGGGTAGAAATATAATTGTTTTCAAAACAATTAGTGTCAGTAAATACAAATTTATAAATTACTTCTATTTTAAAATCTCCAGTCTTCCACTACTTATCAGCTGCTGTATGTCCTGCAGGGAGTGGTGTATTCTCTCCAGTGTGACACAGCGCTCTCTGCTGCCACTTCTGTCCATGTCAAGAACTGTCCAGATCAGCAGCAAATCCCCATAGAAAACCTCTCCTGCTCTGGACAGTTCCTGACATGGACAGAGGTGGCAGCAGAGAGCACTGTGTCACACTGGAGAGAATACACCACTTCCTGCAAGACATACAGCAGCTCATAAGTACTGGAGAGTTTTGAATAAAAGTAATCTACAAATCTGTATAACATACTGACGTCACTTGATTTTAAAACATTTTTTTCCCTCCGCTGGAGTACCCCTTTAACTCCATGGTACATGACACACACACACATCACTGCACCCCCACCTGATTGTCCGGACTCCTATGTATACTGCCCTCACTCCCTTGTAGTCCAGTCTGCTTCTGGTCAGCCGCCATCTTGCATTTCAGATTTCATGCTGCGTTCTCTTTCCCAATCTCCTTTGCCATCAATCCCATGATGCATCACATCAATACCGTCTTTGCCCGTTGGGAAGACACTGTAATAATCCTCACTTCCATATCTCTCCTCCCAGTTAACCATCCGTTCAGTTTCATCACAGTCAGTGATGCCAATGACAGCACAGAAACACCTGTAATTTCCAAGGGAGTCACTGAGATCACATGACCCAACTGATAGATACAACTATATAAGACAATATTGAAGTTCTTTGAGCAGAATCTCCCTCATATCCATGTGACCACGATGCAGCAGCTTCCGACAAGCAAGAAAACACAAACACGGTAACGTCAGCGGGAAAGTTACAGAAATGTATGGCTCCCAGAATACCGAGGCATAAACCATAAAATATAAGTCCTTAAGGGGATCTCTGCTCTGGAATATCTATTTTCTGATATCCTTGTACATCTGGCCACTGTGCAATGCTTTATTTCCCCTGTGGTGACCCTGACAAAGAATTTTAAAGGGGTATTCCAGTAAACAATCATCTCTCGGCTGGATGTGTGATAAACGCTGAGTAGGAGGGGGTCCGACAACTGGGACCCCAATCAGTACCTAGAAAATAAGAACCTGGCCCCCTGTTTTCCCCAGCTGCATGACCACAGCAAGGAGGAGCCTGTACGGAGCGGAGGTCAGGGGCCCGGTCACTTCATTCAGTCTGTTGCAGTAAAGCAAACAGCTGAGTGTGGATCAGGAGTAACCCTTTAACATTTGCTGCCCTGGTTCGTACAGAGTTTACAGCTGATTGCCAGGGGTCCCACTTATTTCCAGGTCAATGCAAAGTAGACAACCCCTGCAGCCCCTTTAAGGGCCTAATTACACAGAAAGATTATCTGCCAAAGATTTGAAGCCAAAGCCAGGAATGGATTTGAAAAGAGGAGAAATCTCAGTCTTTCCTTTATGACCTGATCTCTGTTTATAGTCTATTTCTGGCTTTGGCTTCAAATCTTTGGCAGATAATCTTTCTGAGTAGATGGACCCTAACTAAAAGCGATAACTTTTTTAATATTATCAGAGGAGTCGGATGAGAGCTTGGGGTTTTGTTTTTTTGCCCAGGAGTTGTATCTTTTTCAATGACATTTTAGGTGCATAAAATATTTTGTATAGTTTTTTTTGTTTTTTAAGGGCTTAGGGCTTTATCCAACTTTAGCAGCCACCGCTAATCAAATGCCGAAAGTTCGGGTTCGGGTGGACTCCAGCTGCTCCAGGTTCACTCATCTCTAGTCAATGGTGACTGTCATAGGAGACAGCCCGCGATGTGAATGTAAATTAACTCTTTGTTGTCCTGTTTTGCAGCTTTTACTTTCTCTCTCCATAAGAAAAACCATGAAGACAGGGGGGAGAGCTTCAAACTGCTTTTTCATGATAACAATTTATTTTTCGGCTAATAAACCCAATTACAAAGTTTCTTAAAATCGAGAAACCGTTGATCGCTTAATGAGACCTGGACCTAATTTTATCGTTGCTCGTTCGCAAGTCGTTCAGTTGTTCGCAGTAGCGAAGAATGCAATAGTGACGACAAGACGACCGCAAGAACGATCATAAGTAACGATCATCGTTCCTTGTAATTGGGTGAACGATTTCAGGTCGTTCGGAATAGCGGTCGTTTGAGCTAATCGATAATCGACCCGTGGAATATGACCCTAAGAGGGGGGGGTCAAACTCGCGGCCCTCCAGCTCTCGTAAGACTACAGTTCCCATCATGCTGGGAATTATAGTTTAGCAACAGCTGGAGACACGCGAGTTTGTCACCTGTGTCCTAAGGGATCATTACTAGAGATCAAGCATGCCGGGGTCCGTCCAAACCCGAGCGTGCACCATTTGAAAACCGGTGGCAGAAGAGGTTGGATGCAGCACAAGGGAGTCCAGGAAAACATTTTTTCCCCCCCATCTGATCCAACCTATTTAGGACTCGGATAAAACGGAAACTTCCTGGTCGTTCTGATCCCGGCATTAATTCAATTAGAAGCAGTAATGAAACAGACAGTGTGACTGACACGTGAAGCTTGTCCTTGGACGCTCTCCAGGAGAGGTCGGCCGCGCGCTGGTTATTAATCCCCCTGGATAGCGCCATGCTCTCCCCGTTTATTGCTGCAGGGTTAGCGCACTGTGCGCTCCCTCCCACCATCACAAATCTCATAAGTCTACTTTAAAATCATAACATTAGGAGCTCAGTGAACTGTGTAAATGGCGACATCTGGTTGTGTTCATGAAGCGGCTACCGGTGCGGCGCCTGGTGACGTTCAAACCAGATGGAGAACCGGGAACCGGTGAATTATAGGTCACATTCTGCACCTTCCCGGCTCTCATCCGGAAAATAAGCACACCAGTGTTCGTGTAATAAACTTTTACTGAAGTGCGCCTGGAGTTCACAACCTAAAAGGGACGTTGTAAATGTTTGTGATTACTAGTTAAAGGGGTACTCCGTTGAAAATTTGTCTTTCAAATAAACTAGTTTCAGAAAGTTATATAGATTTTTTTTTTTTTTTATTTACTTCTATTTCAAAATCTCCAGTCTTCCAGTACTTATCAGCTGCTGTATGTCCTGCAGGAAGTGGTGTATACTTTCCAGTCTGACACAGTTCTCTTGTAGTGACCCAGCACAGTAGGTAACTCTCTCAGGTTCACACACGGGAGATGGTGTATTATTGTGTTTTCCCCACTAGGTGTCACTACTACCTTTGTCGAACCTTATGCACAGCTGAAGAAACTACAGGGTTAACTATGTTTTGTACCACATGTTGTTTACTGACCACTTATAGGTGCAGGTGCTTTCTCTTTTTGCTCTATCCTCTCCTCTATTCCTCCCCACAGCCCCCACCACTCACAGGAGGGTTTAGTTAGTCCCTGTAGTTAGTTAGTTCTTGGTGGGAGGAAGTAGTTCAGTTCTAGTCACATTCTCAGTGCAAGAGGAAGCAAACAGAGGAGTCTGCTGAAAGGGAACCTGTCATCGTGGACGCGGGCACAGAGCCCGCCCGACCCCCCCGGTGGAGCCCCGGATACTTACCCTTTCCGGTGAGTCCCGCTCCTGGGACGAAGATATCAGCGCCCAAAGCCGTGCGCGCGCTGCAGAGATGAGTCCGATGCCCATAGAGAATGACGGCTCCATTCATTCTCTATGGGCATCGGACTCATCTCAGGTAATTTGCATACAGCGCGCACACGGCTTTGGCCGCCGATATCTTTGTCCCGGGACCGGCTCCAAGAGCGGGACTCGCCGGAAAGGGTAAGTATCCGGGGGCTGCACGGGCGGGGGGAGGTTGGTTCGGTCGGCCTCAGTGCCCACCTCCCCGGTGACAGGTTCCCTTGAAGTTAAGCCAGGGCCTGGCTTTGGCCAGGTCCTCTGTCAGGGACACAGGGCAACAATTTTCCTTCTCATGCAAGCAACCAACTAACTATGCAGTGATAAGCGTTCAACCGGGGAGAGAAGCCAAACAGGGATCACTTTGCCCACGCCAGGAACCTCTCAGAAGCGGACAGGGCAGTTACCTGAAAGCTATAGGAACTGACCCCAGTGGGACAAAGCATCAGAACGTCTACGTATCCCACTGCGGAGTGCAAGGCAACTGTGAAGACCAAGGACTGAGGCTCGTACTACCCACCTAGGATGGGTAGCCAGCAACTAGGAGGCATAAGGCAGTCAAGGACTAACAAGTCATCCATGAGTACGAGAAAGTCTCTTTCACTTCTAGTCACTCAAACTTTTCCGGCAGAGCACATTACTACATTGGGCAGGGCCCCTCTGGCAATTCCTCTTCTCTCTCTCTCCCTACTGCAAAGCACCTACTGCTACAAGTACCGGCTTTCTACCTCAACGGTGAGCACCTAAGTTATAGCCAACTGTAACCATTGTATTGCCCTTGACTGTATCCAGATCTCCGTTGACTTGTATTGCACTATGTTTACTTCCAGTAAACAGTTTTTTTGGTGCTTGTGAGGCGCCAATAGTCCGGGGTGGATCCAACACCCCTCCAGGCTACCGTGAAAAGTGCCCATGACCCTAGACCCACTCAGCTACCACACCACCATACCAGCTGACCCGGCAGGGGAAAACCTCTCCTGCCCTGGGCAGTTCCTGACATGGACAGAGGTGGCAGCAGAGAGCACTGTGTCAGACTAGAGAGAATACACCACGTCCTGCAGGACATACAGCAGCTGACAAGTATTGGAAAAGTGAAGATTTTTTAAATAGAAGTAAATTACAAATCTGTATAACTTTCTGAAACCAGCTGAAAGAAAAAAAAAATTGCTGGGGTACCCCTTTAAATATAATGAAAAACTGCATACCTTCTCCTTATACAGTGAGAAGTTTTAGTTTGCTGTATCATCCCTATACGGCACTGTCAGCAATTTCTAGATGAGTTTGTCAATTTCTGGATGCCGGCAAATTGGTTTTCCAATTCTCCGATAGACTAAAGTGTAATGGGCGGATTGTGCGCCGTACCGGGCAGAATATCGGCTGCATACAGTATCTAACAGCTTTTATTTTTTTCTTAATTCAACAAGAGCCATACAATACATATATTCATAAAAACGTCCCATTCTTTAATTCTTTCATGTAAATGGATGGAGGAGGAAGCAAAAAATAAAAAAGCAAAAACAAAACCAAAAAAACCCTACTAAAATACTGCCTTTGTTTTGAGTTGTTGCCAGCGACCCGGCAGGAGTCTAATTGAGCACCAGTGTAAGAAGGGAAGCGATACACGGCGGCCTGTCGGATACGGCTCTGAAGGTGTTTAAATATTCACAGGTGAAGAGGACAGAATCGATAGCGACGGGCCCAGACTGAACACGAAAAAAAAAAAATAAAAAGGAAAAATTGTCGTTAACACTTGAATTAAAAACAAAAAAAGCAAAAAAGTCAGAGTTTGGTTCTGTCTGTACAGTGTTTGTCCCGGACTCTCCAGTGTCCGTACGAGTTCATCTCCGGCGTACTGGATTTATCAGTGGCGGACGTCGCAGATCACCCAAGGCTTTTGTTTACTTAGTGGTGAAAGTTTTATACGTCGGCCGTGACCGTCCCCCGGGCCTGACATTAAAGTCTGGTGAGCGGCGGCGGCAGCGTCCATGGAGCCAACAGCGCTCTGTGTCCTTAGTTCGACTTTGGATAAATTTTTTCATAGAAAAAGTTCTGTGACAGGATGTAGAGTTCTCCGTCTTTTTCCCGTACCGCGTGCGCCCTGACGAATTGGAACTGCTCCAGAGCAAACTCGTAAAACTCGTTCTCCATTTTCCAGATGTCGGACTGCTGGAGCTTGGCGGTGGTCTCCTTGGATGGCGCCTTCTTCTCGGTGGTTTTTCTCAGGTGAGACTTTTTACCTTTAAGCGGATGGAAGATGAGGAAGAGCACATTAGAAAACTGCACATTTACATCTCATTATCATACACCAACCCACTGCCATAACTGGAGAGGTAATAAAAAAAATACATCCGACTCCAGATTTAAAGGGCAAAAGCAAAATTTGGTCCCATGCTGGGGGCTGTATGAAGATAAACACGCTATACTTACCTCCTCAGCTGCTGTGCTGAATCTTACAGTCTGTTAAGCGCTTTCAAACTAAAAGCCACGCCCAATCCCGCAGGTCCTGCCTGCTAAGCCAATCAGTGGCTGCAGCAGTGCCCCTCCCCCTCAATCACTGATTGGCTGAGCAGGCAGGTTCTGTGGGATCAGGACAATGCAGAATCCAGAAGAAGCAGTGAACAGCAGCTGCAGAGGAGGGGAGTGTTGGTTTATTATTTTTATACCCCCCCCCCCCCTCAACATGGAAGCAAATCTCTCTTTTGTAGGCACAATCCCACTGGCTGAACCTAAAGAGAGAGCCTGCCAGGCTGTCAGTCACCACTGCTTAAATGGGAGGGGTGCGGCCCTGTGACCAATAACTGCTCAATGTGATTAGACACAGTTACAGTCACGGTGAGCGCAGAGAGAGAGGAGAACGCCATTGGGACGTTGCTCTGCTGATGTGCAGGTCCCACGGCTGGTTTCAAAGGTGGTTTTGCAGCTCAGTTCTCTAGCAGTAAACAGTAGAGCAGAGCTGTAATACCACATACAACCTGAGGACAGGGGTGGAGCTGTACAGGAGAAGTACATGCCTAGCGCACCCCATGTCATGTGACCCGGAGAGACTTGTAATGTAAATCTATGGGGCTGTCCAGGTGTCAGGGTCACGGAGAGGCGCAGCAGAGCGTCGCTCCTCTCTCATTTGCTGATCAGTCAGGAATCATAAAACGTCTCTGGGTCTAGAGGTGTCTTGGTGACAGGTGATACAGTCGCCTTTCCTGGGATTTCTGTTTTCCCATCGTGGATCAGGTTTCGTTTTCTAAGGGTCCTGTTAGATGAAGTGATTTTTAACAATCGCAAATGATAACGTTTATCGTTAACCTGAAATCGTTCACCATATTCCACAGAACGATAATCGTTACTGCAATCGGTTCCTTCATCCGATCCCAGCAAATGAAGGAACGATGTGGAATTACACCGAACGATTAGTGAGCGAATGTGGAAAGACAGCTGAAAGATGATGATTTTGGTGTCAAGCAAACGATGAACGATTTCTCATTGGTCATTTGATCGTTGCTGCATTTCCACAAAACAATTATCGTTTAAATTAAAACGATAAAACGATTATTCACGCGATAATTGTCCTGTGTACTGGGGCCAAACTCTTCATTGTGCTCTTCTTTTTCTTCCTAACAGAAATGTATGACAACTGGGTGTTACCATTTTCTTTGTGTAGGACAGACGGCAGTGATTGGACACTATCGGAGCATGCTGGGACACAGCCTTAACGGGTAACGCCCACTTGTCAAATTATTCCTACCTGAATAGCTGATCCAGAATAGTTGTATTATGGGAATAATAAACAGCAGCACAAGAAGGTGCCATGATTCTCGAAGGACAGAGCAGGGTCTCCTGGGATATATTAAAGGGGTTACCTCTTACAAAAACATAGCCTCTTTCTTTCAAGAACAGCGCCTCCCCTGTCCTCAGTTTGAAGCTCAGTTCCATTGAAGTGAACAGAGCTGAATTGTAATGCCAAACACAACCTGACGACAAGGGTGGCGCTGTTTTTGCAAGAAAGTAGCTGTGCTTTCTCTAATCCTGGATAACCCCTTTAATGATCATTTACAAAATTCTTAACGTTTATTGAAGTAAACCGTCCCGGTACCTGAGCGGTAGAGCTCTGTGGCGCCTCTGAAGAATCGGGGCAGCGCAGCTTCCAGCAGCATGATGAAGTCTTCCAGCTCCTCCGTCACCCCCACCAGGAAGTATTCATTGATCAGGTTGTACTTGGCCTGGTCCAGGGCCCATCTGCTCCCTACGTTCCTGAAAGGAGAGATGAGTTATAGGCGGCTGATCCCGCTGCTCTGGGCGGTCCCACATACACATCCGTCATATGTGATCAGTCACCGGGTGAGAGGAGGGAAACATCCAGCGCACCAGGACAAGTTGCTGATCTTAGAATTTAGAGGGCACCCATCAGTTAAACAAACTTCTGACATCTCATAGCGACATGTCACAGGTTTGTATTGGGTGGGGGCCGAGTGGCGGGACCCCTGCCTATTGTTAGAATGAATGACGTAATTATAATGGAGCCTTATAGAACTTCCGCTACAGCGATTACCATAACCTCCATAAGGCTCCATTATAATTCCGTCCAAACCTCTGACATGTCACACACCGCGCGCACTGCAGCCATTGTTCGATGCCGCCTTAGAAAGAAAAATGAACCTGTGGATTTTCTAAGGCTGCGGCTCTGGGCACACAATAGCGATCTCGGGGATGAAAACCTCTGGTGGAGCTCCGGACCTCAGACCAGGCCGAAGCTTCATCTCCCAACAAGACAGTGACCCTAAATAACAAGGCAGCCGCTTCACAAGCACTCTGTGACCATTCCTGACCGTCCCAGCCACAGCCCTGACCGAAACCCAATGGAGACACTCTGGTGAGACTGGAAAATGGCGTCCACCAACGTCCACCGCCCAACCTGAGGGAACTGGAGAGGATGCAAGGAAAAATGGCAGAGGACCCCCATATGCAGGGGTGAAAAACGTTGCATCGTTCCCAAGACTCATCGCTGTACTAGCTTAAAAGGGAGGAGGCGGCTTCTACTGTACTGAGCAAAGGGAGGAGGCGGCTTCTACTGTACTGAGCAAAGGGAGGAGGCGGCTTCTACTGAACTGAGCAAAGGTAGGAGGTGGCTTCTACTGTACTGAGCAAAGGGAGGAGGCGGCTTCTACTGTACTGAGCAAAGGGAGGAGGTGGCTTCTACTGTACTGAGCAAAGGGAGGAGGCGGCTTCTACTGTACTGAGCAAAGGGAGGAGGCGGCTTCTACTGTACTGAGCAAAGGGAGGAGGCGGCTTCTACTGTACTGAGCAAAGAGAGGAGGCGGCTTCTACTGTACTGAGCAAAGGGAGGAGGCAGCTTCTACTGTACTAAGCAAAGGGAGTAGGCGGCTTCTATTGTACTGAGCAAAGGGAGGAGGCGGCTTCTACTGTACTGAGCAAAGGGAGGAGGCGGCTTCTACTGTACTGAGCAAAGGGAGGAGGCGGCTTCTACTGTACTGAGCAAAGGGAGGAGGCGGCTTCTACTGTACTGAGCAAAGGGGAGGGGGGCTTCTACTCGATACTGAGCAAAGGGAGGAGGCGGCTTCTACTGTACTGAGCAAAGGGGAGGGGGGCTTCTACTCGATACTGAGCAAAGGGAGGAGGCGGCTTCTACTGTACAGAGCAAAGGGGCCAAATACTTATCACCAGATATTTCAGTTTTTCTTACTTCCTAAATTTGCAGAAATATCTATATTTCTGGGTTTTTCTGTCAGGATGGGGGGGGGGGGGGGCAGAATGTACATTAATGAGAGAAAAAAATTAACTTTTTTGAACTCACTGAATGGCTGCAAGGAAACAGAGTGAGACATGTAAGGGGTCTGAATAGTCTCTGTACCCCCTGTGCATCCTGTACGCGGAGGCCTCACACTGTTACCAGGATAAGAGTGATAGCAGTTTAGCGGATGGGAGTGATTGGGATGTTCCCCGTCCCCGCTGCCGCCGGCTCTTCCCATCACGATAACGCTTTAGGAGAACCTAACACTACAATAACACTTTTATGGCTTTTGCCTCAACAAATAATTTGAGAAGTGCGAGCAGTAAAGCGGCAGCGACGGGGCCATAAAAGCTGCAATGCTCTGCGTTATATACAGGATGGGATAATATCACCATTATTATAAACCGCTATAACCAAACACCCAACACAGCTGTACTGCATATGTAAGTGTGTATACCAGGGGGAAGCCGCTGCACAGTCCTCTCTACCCCCCTCCCTGCACTCATCGCTATGATCATAGAAAGAACTAGGTGGTCATACAATTACAGCTGCGCAGTCCTCTCTACCCCCTCCCTGCACTCATCTCTACAATCATAGGGAGAGCTGTGTGGTCGTACAGTTACAGCTGCACAGTCCTCTCTACCCCCTCCCTGCACTGATCTCTATGATCATAGGTAGATGTGTGGTCATAGGTAATGTGAGATCATACAGTTACAGCTGCACAGTCCTCTCTATCAACTCCCTGCACTCATCTCTATGATCATAGGGAAATGTGTGGTCATAGGTAATGTGTGGTCATACAGTTACAGCTGCACAGTCCTCTGTAGCCCCTCCCTGCACTCATCTCTACGATCATAGGGAGATGTGTGGTCATACAGTTACAGCTGCACAGTCCTCTCTAACCCGTCCCTACACTCATATCTACAATCAGAGAGAACTGTGTGGTCATACAGTTCTAGCTGCACAGTCCTCTCTATCAACTCCCTGCACTCATCTCTATGATCATAGGGAAATGTGTGGTCATACAGTTACAGCTGCACAGTCCTCTGTAGCCCCTCCCTGCACTCATCTCTACGATCATAGGGAGATGTGTGGTCATACAGTTCTAGCTGCACAGTCCTCTCTATCAACTCCCTGCACTCATCTCTATGATCATAGGGAAATGTGTGGTCATACAGTTACAGCTGCACAGTCCTCTCTATCCCCTCCCTGCACTCATATCTACAATCATAGAGAGAACTGTGTGGTCATACAGTTCTAGCTGCACAGTCCTCTCTGTCACTTCCCTGCACTCATCTCTACGATCAAAGAGAGAACTGTAGATCATAGAGAGGACTCTACAGCTGGAAGTAGAACATTCACCAGTAATCGGTCTGCCTTTTCCGCTCTTATTATGATCAGTGCAGGGAAGAAACAATAAGCTGAATAATCAGTGTTCAGCCTCCTGTCACACCAAGGACAGCAGCAGAACCTGCAGAGATGAGTAAACCTATGGTATGGCTTAAGATTAACCCTTTACTGCCCTGGACCACCAGGGATCCTTCGATCCTCTCCACAGACTGGTCAGACAGGTTGGATATGAAATGACCGATCCATTATTCTTGGTGAGATAAGCTGCAGCCAAAGCTGTCTGGCAATGACTCTCTTCTCTATTCAGAATAAATTCATGCTTGGCCAGGCCAACTGCACGTGTATTGGTGGATTGGAAGAGATGGCTGAGTGCTTGGCAGATGGGAATCTACAATGTATGTCTAACCCCTTCCCTGCCCTAGACCACCAGGGACACAAACCACCATATACCCATTATATATTATATATCAGTATTGGCCGACTTTGAGGGATGGGCGCCAGGTCCTGCTCACTTAGCGGGAGCATTGGTTATCGATAACCCATGTGACTATAAGGCGGGGGCGGAGGACGGGCTGCACGGCGGGCTGGATACACCGCGCTCGCTGAACTCTAATGAGACCGTGATCGTCTCATAAATATTTAACGCCATTTTACACCTTCCCTCCGTATCCCGCTGTCTGTTTACACTCAGCTGCAGCTAATTAGTAAATTCCCAGCGTGGAGAATCCAGGACGCCGCCGCTGCCGCCGCGTTACTGACGTGATTGATGGAAGCGTTCTATATATTCAGCTCTGATGTAATGACCGATCGATCGCAGGGAGATAAGGGTTTATAATGAATCCAGACTCTCACGTCTACTGAGAAGGACAAAATGGCAAAGATTAACCCCTCGATTTCATCTTATCATTTGGACAAACTTTCTGTTTTTAACATCTATATAACTTTGCTTCATGCATTTTTCCTTTAATATTGGAGGGGAAATGTATTCAATGTGCATTTACCCAATGTGGTGCACAGTGCCTGACTCTCCGCCCGGTCAATAGTGTCAGAAAGTTATACAGATTTGTAATTCACTTCTATTTAAAAATCTCTAGTCTTCCAGTAATTATCAGCTGCTGTATGTCCTGCAGGAAGTGGTGTATTCTCAACAGTCTGACACAGTGCTCTCTGCTGCCACCTCTGTCCATGTCAGGAACTCTCCAGAGCAGCAGCAAATCCCTATAGAAAACCTCTCCTGCTCTGGACAGTTCCTGGCATGGACAAAGGTGGCAGCAGAGAGCAGTGTGTCACACCAGAAATAATAAAGCACTTCCTGCAGGACATACAGCAGCTAATAAGTACTGAAATACTGGAGATTTTTAAATGGAAGTAAAATTACAAATCTATATAACCTTCTGACACTATTTGATAGAAAAGCATTTCAAAGGATTTCCATTTATAATAATGCTTGCAAAAGCCTTAACAAAGCTGGAGTACACATCACAGCCACGAGGGGGCCACACAGACACATATATAGCATATACCTTGCCTGAGCGTTGTCGAAAATATAATTTTTTTTTTTTTTTAATGCTAATCATCTCACACCAAAGATCTCAGAAACAGTAAGGACGACCCTGTCAGTGCACTTGATTGATTAGGATACAAAGAAATCAGATTGTGACAATAATGGGCACCAATGAGTCCCAGAAAACATCCCCAGCTGGCGGTAACTAGAGAAGAAACACTGAGAAACGTGGGGAAAAAAAACTGTGTGATATGGGGACCGACCCAGTCCTCAAAACCGAAAACTAAAACTATAATTCCCATGGCATGATGGGAGTTGCAGTCCACTGGAGGGCAGCAGGTATGATGAAGGTCACTGAGGTTTTATTATACATGGCGGCTCTTACACTGTATACAGGACGTTCTCCTTCTGCTCGGGTCGAGGTGGAGGAGACTCGTCCAGCAGATTGTATGTACGTGCGGACAGTGAAGCGCAGCAGAGACGGACAGAGGTTGGGGGATCTATGGCGTCTGGGAATGTAATGAATAGGAGCTGGAAGAGGCGGGGGACGCCTATAATGGGAGCTGGAAGAGGCGGGGGACCCCTATAATGGGAGCTGGAAGAGGCGGGGGACTCCTATAATGGGAGCTGAAAGAGGCGGGGGACCCCTATAATGGGAGCTGGAAGAGGCGGGGGACTCCTATAATGGGAGCTGGAAGAGGCGGGGGACCCCTATAATGGGAGCTGGAAGAGTCGGGGGAGGCCTATAATGGGAGCTGGAGGAGCGGGGGACCCCTATAATGGGAGCTGGAAGAGGCGGGGGACGCCTATAATGGGAGCTGGAAGAGGTGAGGGACCCCTATAATGGGAGCTGGAAGAGGCGGGGGACCCCTATAATGGGAGCTGGAAGAGGCGGGGGACGCCTATAATGGGAGCTGGAAGAGGTGAGGGACCCCTATAATGGGAGCTGGAAGAGGCGGGGGACCCCTATAATGGGAGCTGGAAGAGGCGGGGGACTCCTATAATGGGAGCTGGAAGAGGCGGGGGACCCCTATAATGGGAGCTGGAAGAGGCGGGGGACCCCTATAATGGGAGCTGGAAATGATCGCCATCTGCTCTTACTGTCTGCGCTTTGTTAATGTGTCAATGAAAAAAAGACGATAACGCTGGAAAAAAGTGACAGGAAAACAGAAAGTGAGGAGATTCCCGGAGCAGGAGACCCTATAGGATTCCTTATCCTTGGAGCAGGAGATCCTATAGGATTCCTTATCCCCAGAGCAAGAGATCCTATAACATTCATTATCTCGGTAGCAGGAGATCCTATAGGATTCATTATCCCAGCAGCAGAAGATCCTATAGGATTCATTATCACTGGAGCAGGAGATCCTATAGGATTCATTATCCCAGCAGCAGAAGATCCTATAGGATTCATTATCCCTGGAGCAGGAGATCCTATAGGATTCATTATCCCAGCAGCAGAAGATCCTATAGGATTCATTATCCCTGGAGCAGGAGATCCTATAGGATTCATTATCCCTGGAGCAGGAGACCCTATAGGATTCATTATCCCTGGAGCAGGAGATCCTATAGGATTCATTATCCCAGGAGCAGGAGATCCTATAGGATTCATTATCCCCGGAGCAGGGGATCCTATAGGATTCATTATCCCCAGAGCAGGAGATCCTATAGAATTCATTATCCCCAGGGCAGGAGATCCTATAAGAGGATTTATTATCCCCGGGGCAGGAGATCCTATAAGAGGATTTATTATCCCCGGGGGCAGGAGATCCTATAGGAGGATTCATTATCCCTGAAGCAGGAGATCCTACAGGATTCCTTATCCCCGGAGCAAGAGATCCTACAGGATTCCTTATCCCCGGAGCAGGAGATCCTACAGGATTCCTTATCCCCGGAGCAGGAGACCCTATAGGTGAGAAGCCCTCCTGTCGGGCAGCAGCTATGGGCCCCATTACACAGAGTCATAGGATCAGGCTGATTCGGCAGATTATCGCTCAGTGTAATAAAGACAATGATCGGCTGAAGAAACAATTGTCTGATTGTTCCCGTTAAAACCTGCACAAGAATCATCAGTCATCGGTCGTGCATCACTACGTCCAGTGGTGCGCAGCCAATGCCTGATGACACTGTATACTTACCCATACTCCCCCGTTACCCTGCAGCCTTTGGCCCGTGGCCCTGGTCACTGCTGGCGCTACTGCAGCGCTGTCCCATCTTGGCCAGTGATTGGCTGAGCAGCAGTCTAAACAGACGGGACCAAAAGTGTCAGCGGTGAGCAAGGGACACGGGCTGCAGGACAGGGGGAGGAATAGGTAAGTATAAGCAGGGGACATGGGCTGCAGGACAAGGGGGGATAGGAAAGTATAAGCAGGGGACATGGGCTGCAGGACAAGGGGGGATAGGAAAGTATAAGCAGGGGACATGGGCTGCAGGACAGGGGGAGGGGGGGAGGAGAGTAGGTAAGTATAAGCAGGGGACACGGGCTGCAGGACAAGGGGGGAATAGGTAAGTATAAGCAGGGGACATGGGCTGCAGGACAAGGGGGGGATAGGCAAGTATAAGCAGGGGACACGGGCTGCAGGACAAGAGGGGGATAGGTAAGTATAAACAGGGGACATGGGCTGCAGGACAGGGGGAGGAGAATAGGTAAGTATAAGCAGGGGACACGGGCTACAGGACAAGGGGGGGGGATAGGTAAGTATAAGCAGGGGACACGGGCTGCAGGACAACAGGGGGGAGAATAGGTAAGTATAAGCAGGGGACACGGGCTGCAGGACAAGGGGGGGGGATAGTAAGTATAAGCAGGGGACATGGGCTGCAGGACAAGGGGGGGGGGATAGGTAAGTATAAGCAGGGGACACGGGCTGCAGGACAAGGGGGGATAGGCAAGTATAAGCAGGGGACATGGGCTGCAGGACAAGGGGGGGGGGATAGGTAACTATAAGCAGGGGACACGGGCTGCAGGACAACAGGGGGGAGAATAGGTAAGTATAAGCAGGGGACACGGGCTGCAGGACAAGGGGGGGATAGTAAGTATAAGCAGGGGACATGGGCTGCAGGACAAGGGGGGGATAGTAAGTATAAGCAGGGGACACGGGCTGCAGGACAAGGGGGAGATAGGTAAGTATAAGCAGGGGACATGGGCTGCAGGACAAGGGGGGGATAGGCAAGTATAAGCAGGGGACACGGGCTGCAGGACAAGAGGGGGATAGGTAAGTATAAACAGGGGACATGGGCTGCAGGACAGGGGGAGGAGAATAGGTAAGTATAAGCAGGGGACACGGGCTACAGGACAACAGGGGGGAGAATAGGTAAGTATAAGCAGGGGACACGGGCTGCAGGACAACAGGGGGGAGAATAGGTAAGTATAAGCAGGGGACACGGGCTGCAGGACAAGGGGGGGGGATAGTAAGTATAAGCAGGGGACATGGGCTGCAGGACAAGGGGGGGGGAATAGGTAAGTATAAGCAGGGGACACGGGCTGCAGGACAAGGGGGGATAGGCAAGTATAAGCAGGGGACATGGGCTGCAGGACAAGGGGGGGGGATAGGTAACTATAAGCAGGGGACACGGGCTGCAGGACAACAGGGGGGAGAATAGGTAAGTATAAGCAGGGGACACGGGCTGCAGGACAAGGGGGGGATAGTAAGTATAAGCAGGGGACATGGGCTGCAGGACAAGGGGGGGATAGTAAGTATAAGCAGGGGACACGGGCTGCAGGACAAGGGGGAGATAGGTAAGTATAAGCAGGGGACACAGGCTGCAGGACAATGGGGGGAGAATAGGTAAGTATAAAGTAAGGTTTTTCATGTAAAGAGTAAGGACTGCACGGACATCGCTAATATCAGCAGAGTAGAGTTCCCATTTAAAGAGTTATTCCCACCATAACACTACCTCATCTAAATGACTAAGGTGGAAAACCCCTCTAAGGCCTACAACTAAAAAGAGCAAAATACTGATTTAACTGTTTAAAAGGAAACCTGTCATCTTTTTCAAGCTGCTTGAAGTCATCAGGGTGGTCAAGGGCGGCTTCTCCTCATCCCATCACTTCTGAGTCTCCTACAGAAAGTGTCCGGGAGGATCTTCTATTTAGACGTCTCTATACTGGGAACTTGCAGGGCCACTCGGCTACCAGTCATTAGGACACTAGAGCTGTCAATCACAGCTGAAGGTGGAGCTTGGTCAATTCTCAATACAGGAAAGCTCCAGCTCCTCATTCCAAGAACCTCCCGGCCATAACCAAGACATTACAGGCGGTCATCAAGAAGAAGAAAAACATGGCCGCTTTCTTCCAGAAACAGTGCCACACTAGTTCTCAGTGTGTGTGCGTGGTATTGCAGCTCAGTTCCAATGAAGTGTATGCAACACAGCTGTAGTACCACTCACAACCTGAGGACAAGAGAGGCGCTGTTTTTTGATAGAAAGCAGTCATGTTTTTTTTTTTTTTACTCCTGGATAACCCCTTTAAGCAATGGTTTTCTGCATCACACACACTGCAGCAAGATCCCAAAACACAGTATCTTCACACTGGATCCATTAGATCAATAAACAGCATCCTCTGTATACTTGCATCACTGTATGCTGCAGAGTCAGTCAGTCTTCCGTACAGATTACAGACCCCCTGATCCGGGGACGACACCCTCTCTCCTTACCAGCACTCGGAGCTGTGGCCGCAGAAGAACGGGATCTGAAGCCAAAGCTTCTCTGGAGCGCAGTCAGATCCTCCAGCTGCTACACATTCATCAAAGGTCTGAGGACAGAGAAAGACGTAACGTGAGAGGGAGAATCCGGCCAAACGTACCAGACACATATCAGCCATCAATCCCGAGACATCTCCAGGTGGGGATCAGATTCTCCAGCGGAAACCGGGGTCAGAGCCCGAGAATATCCGGAACGTCCGCCGCATAAATGCAGAACGTTAAAGGGGTAGTTCAGCAAAAAAAAAAAAATTCAAAACAACTGGTGGCAGAAAGTGCCAGAGATTTGTAATTTACTTCTATTAAAAAAATCTCAAGCCTTCCAGTACTTATCAGCTGCTGTATGTCCTGCAGGAAGTGGTGTATTTTTTTTCAGTCTGACACAGTGCTCTCTGCTGCCACCTCTGTCCATGTCAGGTTTTCTATGGGGATTTGCTGCTGCTCTGGACAGTTCTTGACATGGACAGAGGTGGCAGCAGAGAGCCCTGTGTCAGTCTGAAAAAAATACACTACTTCCTGTAGAACATACAGCAGCTGATCAGTACTGGAAGACTAAGTACTGGGAAATTATGAAATAGAAGTAAATTACAAATCTCTGGCACCAGCTGATTTGATTTTTTTTTTTTTTTTTTTTTTTTTTGCAGAACTACCCCTTTAAAGGGAATTGGAACTCAGTGATGCAAAATAGTTGCAGCCTCATGGGGTGTAAAACATCATCCTCAAAAAAAATATATATCCATACCGGTGAAGCTGCTGGCAACTATATCTTTTGGGCCTGTACGTTGGTCTCGTACCTTTTTATCCCCTTGCTTTCTCCGGCGCAGTCCTGGTCTGTAGTCGTCACCGAAGCGCAGGAAGTAGTAGTAGGAGACAAGCCGCTCTATGGGATCCCGGATAACATTGATATAAATCGGCTTCTTCTTTACTCCAAATCTGAAATACATAACGCACACTCACATCACTGTTCCTGAAGTGCCGCCTGTTTCATCCCAGCTCTGCAGTATTCATACATTTCATTGCTTTATCTTGGTCATGTGACCTCTGAACTTTCATACTGCATTCTCTCCCATAATGCATCAGCACAATAGACATAGATACATGCATCCTATAGACAGCTACATCCAGTGCCATCCCTTCCTGCTGGGGGAGAGTGTATAAATCCTCATCTCTAGATGCAGCTTCATCATACACAAGCAGGGGCGGAATAACTGCCCCGGGCTGTTCACCAAGCCTGGGCCCCCCCACCCCACTGTAACTATGGCAGCACTAGCCTGGCGTTCATAGTACAGGATAGATAATGTCATGATGTCCTGATTTGTGCAAAATTGCTATAAAAAAAACTGTGATTTTTTTGCAAATCATGGCAGAAGTGTAGCCAGGAGACAGTACACCATTGAAAGTATAAGTCTTTTTGGGTGGTCATGGGCCCCCCAGGAGCTCAGGGCCCCGGGCTGCCGCCCAAAACGCCCCTATTATAATCCACTACTGTACACAAGGTTCTGCTGGCTAAGATCGTGACCTCACCGAGAGCACAGAAACACAAGCCATTTTCAGGAGGGTCACCATTAGATCACATGACCAAACAAAGAAAAGATTTTGGCTCGGAGACCTGTGGACCTCTCCAGCTGTTACAAAACTATGATTCTGATTATATCTGGGCATGATGGGAGTTGTAGTCATCACAGTTAAAGAGCAGCAGGCTGGAGAACACTGCTCGAAACTATTCTATATACAAATATTATACATAGATCATGGCCCTAAAAGTTGACAAGAGCATGATGGGAGTTGTAGTTTTAAAACTGCTCTAAACTATTAAAAGGTAGTTCACCAAAATATATATTTCTTTCAGATCAAATCAGTGCCAGAAAGTGCCAAAGATTTGCAATTTACTTCTATTAAAAAAATCTCCAGTCTTCCAGTACTTATCAGCTGCTGTATGTCCTGCAGGAAGTGGTGTATTCTCTCCAGTCTGACACAGTGCTCTCTGCTGCCACCTCTGTCAGGAACTGTCCAGAGCTGCAGCAAATCCCCATAGAAAACCTCTCCTGCTTTGGACAGTTCCTGACATGGACAGAGGTGGCAGCAGAGAGCACTGTGTCAGACTGGAGAGAATACATGACTTCCTGCAGGGCATACAGCAGCTAGTAAGAACTGGAAGACTTTTTTAATAGAGGTAAATTACAAATCTCTGGCACCAGTTAATTTGAAAGGAAATTTTTTAGTGAACTACCCCTTTAAACATGAGGTATTCCTATTCAGCTCTTTACAGACTCTGAATGGCATGGCTACATTGCTATCTCCCTCCTATTTGCTGCTCAGCCTGGGCGTCAGTCTTTACTGCTGTTTTAGCATTCTATTCATGAAGCAGGAAGATCAGGATGAGCAGGGATTTAGATCCTCACTTAAAGGAGCCACAAACCTGGGCTGCACTGCACTGAAAATGTTGGAATGTGGATATAAAAAAAAAATCTTTTTTTTTTTAATTTTTTAAACTAATCAAAATAAATTCAGGTGCTAGAATAATAAAGCTATGGCGGCTGGTGTTCTCCTCCAGTGCTCACTAGGGGGCGCTGCTCTATAACGTCACGGAGCGGCCCTCCTGAGTTATTCTGCAGTGCGTTGCATCCAGTAACAAAAGATTCGCTTACGACGGCACAATGGTAATTCTCCGATGTGGCAGAATCCGCCGGGAATGATCAGAAACCTACTTTGCAAAGTCCAGATAGGAGATATGGCCGTGGTAGAAGCCGGGCTTCATCTCCCTCCAGGAGCTGACGTTCTTCACAAAGCGCATCTGGGAAGAGAGAAGAGGAAGAGGGATAAGAGAGAGGATAATGGAGACGGGTGGTGCCCCAGGCTGACAACGGCCGCACACCGTCCTGTAGAAGCTTCTATGTGCGGCCACACACCGTCCTGTAGAAGCTTCTATGTGCGGCCACACACCGTCCTGTAGAAGCTTCTGTGTGCGGCCACACACCGTCCTGTAGAAGCTTCTATGTGCGGCCACACACCGTCCTGTAGAAGCTTCTATGTGCGGCCACACACCGTCCCGTAGAAGCTTCTATGTGCGGCCACACACAGTCCTGTAGAAGCTTCTGTGTGCGGCCACACAGTCCTGTAGAAGCTTCTATGTGCGGCCACACACCGTCCTGTAGAAGCTTCTGTGCGGCCACACACCGTCCTGCAGAAGCTTCTATGTGCGGCCACACACCGTCCTGTAGAAGCTTCTATGTGCGGCCACACACCATCCTGTAGAAGCTTCTATGTGCGGCCACACACCATCCTGTAGAAGCTTCTATGTGCGGCCACACACCGTCCTGTAGAAGCTTCTATGTGCGGCCACACACCGTCCTGTAGAAGCTTCTATGTGCGGCCACACACCGTCCTGCAGAAGCTTCTATGTGCGGCCACACACCGTCCTGTAGAAGCTTCTATGTGCGGCCACACACCGTCCTGTAGAAGCTTCTATGTGCGGCCACACACCATCCTGCAGAAGCTTCTATGTGCGGCCACACACCGTCCTGCAGAAGCTTCTATGTGCGGCCACACACCGTCCTGTAGAAGCTTCTATGTGCGGCCACACACCGTCCTGTAGAAGCTTCTATGTGCGGCCACACACCGTCCTGTAGAAGCTTCTATGTGCGGCCGCACACCGTCCTGTAGAAGCTTCTGTGTGCGGCCACACACCATCCTGCAGAAGCTTCTATGTGCGGCCACACACCGTCCTGTAGAAGCTTCTATGTGCGGCCGCACACCGTCCTGTAGAAGCTTCTGTGTGCGGCCACACACCGTCCTGTAGAAGCTTCTATACAGCCGGAGAAAGTTTCTAGTTAAGGACAAAACACTAATGAAATAATCACTGAGGAAAGAGGCGAAACGCGTGGACGCTTCTCCCCTGTGCACGGCCAGAGCCAAGAAACCATGAACGCTCCACCAGCAGCTAAGGACGGCGGCGGCTGTGACCCGGGAAACTAAGGAGAAGGGAGAAGCCATTATCCAGAAATAACAAAGTAATGTGCAAAATCACAGACCAGAGAGAGAGCGAAGAGAGAGAGAGAGAGAGCGAAGAGAGAGAGAGAAAGAGCGAAGAGAGAGAGAGAGCGAAGAGAGAGAGAGCGAAGAGAGTGAGAGAGCAAAGAGAGAGCGAAGAGAGAGCGAAGAGAGAGCAAAGAGAGAGATCGAGCGAAGAGAGAGAGCGAAGAGATCGAGCGAAGAGAGAGAGAGAGAAGAGAGAGAGAAGAGAGAGAGAGCGAAGAGAGAGAGAGCGCGAAGAGAGAGAGAGCGCGAAGAGAGAGAGAGAGCGGAGAGAGAGAGAGAGAGAGCGGAGAGAGAGAGAGAGAGAGCGAAGAGAGAGAGAGAGCGAAGAGAGAGAGAGAGAGAGCGAAGAGAGAGAGAGAGAGAGAGAGAGAGCGCGAGCGAAGAGAGAGAGAGCGAGAGAGAGCGAAGAGAGAGAGAGCGAGAGAGAGAGAGAGCGAAGAGAGAGAGAGAGAGCGAAAGCGAGAGAGAGAGAGAGAGAGAGAGCGAAGAGAGAGAGAGCGAAGAGAGAGAGAGAGAGAGAGAGCGAAAGCGAGAGAGAGAGAGAGCGAAGAGAGAGAGAGAGCGAAGAGAGAGAGAGAGCGAAGAGAGAGAGAGAGAGAGAGAGAGAGAGAGAGAGAGAAAGCGAGAGAGAGAGCGAAGAGAGAGAGAGAGAGAGAAAGCGAGAGAGAGAGCGAAGAGAGAGAGAGCGAAGAGAGAGAGAGAGAGAGAGAGAGAGGAAGAGAGAGAGAGAGCGAAGAGAGAGAGAGAGAGAGCGAAGAGAGAGAGAGAGCGAAGAGAGAGAGAGAGCGAAGAGAGAGAGAGAGCGAAGAGAGAGAGAGAGAGCGAAGAGATAGAGCGAGCGAAGAGAGAGAGAGAGCGAAGAGAGAGAGAGAGAGTGAAGAGATAGAGCGAGCGAAGAGAGAGAGAGAGAGAGAGCGAAGGGAGAGAGAGAGAGATAGAAGCTTCTATACAGCCGGAGAAAGTTTCTAGTTAAAGAGTCACTGTTGTATTTTTTTTTTTTGCAGAAATCAATAGTCCAGGCGATTTTAAGAAACTTTGTAATTGGGTTTATTAGCCAAATCTGCCATTATCTGCATGTAAAAAGCCTTTTCCCAGGTCCCCCCCCTCCTTCCTCTTTTTCATCCACTCTGAAAAATCTGAAAATTGTGACTTGTTGCAGGAGACGTCCCCTGTCTGCTCTATGGAGAGGGGAGGGGGGAGGAGGAAGGAGGGAGTTAGCCGGCAGCAGAAAGCAGATAACAGAGGATTACAGGCACGGAGCTGGGTGACAGCTGTAATCCGAGCTCAGACAGGTCACTGGTGATGGTCAGAACAGATAACGGGTGAGGGATTTGTAGATTAACTCTTTGTTGTCCTGTTTTGGTCTTTTCTTTAGCTCTCTCCATAGGAGAACAATGAAGACAGGGGGGAGAGCTTCAAACTGCTTTTTCATGATAAAAATGCATTTTTCGGATAATAAACCCAATTACAAAGTTTCTTAAAATCGCCTGGACTATTGATTTCTGCAAAAAAAAAAATTCACGACAGTGACACTTTAAGGACGAAACACTAATGAAATAATCACTGAGGAAAGAGGCGAAACGCGTGGACGCTTCTCCCCTGTGCACGGCCAGAGCCAAGAAACCATGAACGCTCCACCAGCAGCTAAGGACGGCGGCGGCTGTGACCCGGGAAACTAAGGAGAAGGGAGAAGCCATTATCCAGAAATAACAAAGTAATGTGCAAAATCACAGACCAGAGAGAGAGCGAAGAGAGAGAGAGAGAGAGAGCGAAGAGAGAGAGAGAGAGCGAAGAGAGAGAGAGAGCGAAGAGAGAGAGAGAGAGAGATCGAAGAGAGAGAAAGAGAGAGCGAAGAGAGAGAGAGAGAGCGAAGAGAGAGAGAGAGAGCGCGAAGAGAGAGAGAGAGAGCGCGAAGAGAGAGAGAGAGCGCGAAGAGAGAGAGAGAGCGCGAAGAGAGAGAGAGAGCGCGAAGAGAGAGAGAGAGAGCGCGAAGAGAGAGAGAGAGCGCGAAGAGAGAGAGAGAGAGAGAGAGAGCGAAGAGAGAGAGAGAGAGAGCGCGAAGAGAGAGAGAGAGAGAGCGCGAAGAGAGAGAGAGAGAGCGCGAAGAGAGAGAGAGAGAGCGCGGAGAGAGAGAGAGCGCGAAGAGAGAGAGAGAGAGCGCGAAGAGAGAGAGCGAAGAGAGAGAGAGAGCGCGAAGAGAGAGAGAGAGCGCGAAGAGAGAGAGAGCGCGAAGAGAGAGAGAGCGCGGAGAGCGAAGAGAGAGAGAGCGCGGAGAGCGAAGAGAGAGAAAGAGCGGAGAGCGAAGAGAGAGAAAGAGCGGAGAGCGAAGAGAGAGAAAGAGCGGAGAGCGAAGAGAGAGAGAGCGCGAAGAGAGAGAGAGAGCGAAGAGAGAGAGAGCGAAGAGAGAAAGAGCGGAGAGCGAAGAGAGAGAAAGAGCGGAGAGCGAAGAGAGAGAAAGAGCGGAGAGCGAAGAGAGAGAAAGAGCGGAGAGCGAAGAGAGAGAGAGCGAAGAGAGAGAGAGCGCGAAGAGAGAGAGAGAGCGCGGAGAGAGAGAGAGAGAGCGCGAAGAGAGAGAGAGCGCTGAGAGCGAAGAGAGAGAGAGCGCGGAGAGCGAAGAGAGAGAGAGCGCTGAGAGCGAAGAGAGAGAGAGCGCGGAGAGCGAAGAGAGAGAGAGCGCGGAGAGCGAAGAGAGAGAGAGCGCGGAGAGCGAAGAGAGAGAGAGCGCGGAGAGCGAAGAGAGAGAGAGCGCGGAGAGCGAAGAGAGAGAGAGCGCGGAGAGCGAAGAGAGAGAGAGCGCGGAGAGCGAAGAGAGAGAAAGAGCGGAGAGCGAAGAGAGAGAGAGCGCGAAGAGAGAGAGCGCGAAGAGAGAGAGAGAGCGAAGAGAGAAAGAGCGGAGAGCGAAGAGAGAGAAAGAGCGGAGAGCGAAGAGAGAGAAAGAGCGGAGAGCGAAGAGAGAGAGCGCGAAGAGAGAGAGCGCGAAGAGAGAGAGAGAGCGAAGAGAGAGAGAGCGAAGAGAGAGAGAGCGTGGAGAGAGAGAGCGAAGAGAGAGAGAGCGAGCGAAGAGAGAGAGCGAGCGAAGAGAGAGAGAGCGAGCGAAGAGAGCGAGCGAAGAGAGAGAGCGAGCGGAGAGAGAGCGAGCGAAGAGAGAGAGAGTGAGCGAAGAGAGCGAGCGAAGAGAGAGAGCGAAGAGAGCGAGCGAAGAGAGCGAGCGAAGAGAGCGAGCGAAGAGAGCGAGCGAAGAGAGAGAGCGAGCGAAGAGAGAGAGCGAGCGAAGAGAGAGAGCGAGCGAAGAGATAGAGAGCGAGCGAAGAGATAGATAGGAGATAGATAGATAGATAGATAGATAGATAGATAGGAAATAGATAGATAGATAGAGAGATAGATAGGAGATAGATAGATAAATAGATGATAAATCGTAGATAGATAGATAGATAGATAGATAGATAGATAGATAGATAGATAGATAGATAGGAGATAGATAGATAGGAGATAGATAGATGGATAGATAGATAGATAGGAGATAGATAGGAGATAGATAGATAGATAGATAGATAGATAGATAGATAGATAGATAGATAGGAGATAGATAGATAGATAGGAGATAGATAGAGAGATAGATAGATAGATAGATAGATAGATAGGAGATAGATAGGAGATAGATAGATAGATAGATAGATAGGAGATAGATAGATAGGAGATAGATAGGAGATAGATAGATAGATAGGAGATAGATAGATAGATAGGAGATAGATAGATAGATAGATAGATAGATAGATAGATAGATAGATAGATAGATAGATAGGAGATAGATAGATAGATAGATAGATAGATAGATAGATAGGAGATAGATAGATAGATAGATAGATAGATAGATAGATAGATAGATAGGAGATAGGTAGATAGATAGATAGATAGATAGATAAGAAATTCAGAATGAATGCAGCACTCGTGTAGCGAGTTTGGGGAACCAGGAGCTTCACAGCGGCAGCAATACGAGACAACACAACACATAGCCCAGGGTCAATGTGGTCCAATTAAGGATCACTGGAGACCCACGTCACCAGGAGTGTAAGTGCCTACCCTGTTACGGGGAGATCCTTCCGGGTCCATTTCTTGAGGAAACGCAACATTACCGCATCAAGTGAATTGCTCCAATTCGCCCCTGGGCTATGTGTTGTGTTGTCTCGTATTGCTGCCGCTGTGAAGCTCCTGGTTGCACCCTGGCTCCAGTCGTCATGACAACACAGGACGCGCTGGATGGTTGTCTCCGAAGCTTCCAAAAGCTAATAGGACGCCAAGTTAAAGATGGTGAGCCCGGTTCCAAAAGTAACAAGTTTTTTTGTTAAATTACTACTCTACTGAATTTGAATATGATATTTGTAGCGGTGATGGATCGCTACCTCTTCAAGCCTCGATTGCTTTTAACCTGCACAGAGTGATGCACGGACTTAGTCACGGACTTAATTATTATGCACGCATCACAATGGGCGTCTCTGATTTGACCCATGTGACCTAATGGGCGTATCTGACTTGACCCGTGTGACCTATAACACCAATACGGACTTACACGCCCACACCAGGGCAGGTTGTGGGTCCCTTCCAATACAATGTCTTTATACACATGTGTGAATTTACCTACCAATTATTGTACACCAATCACGTTGCTTAATGTGTTATATATATCTGCTGAATGTTTCACTAGTAACGCTTGAAAATGGTGAGATGACATCACCGAAACGTTGCGTCTTTTGGATTGCTGCACTTATGAATTGAATAAAACACAGTTTATTTGTACGACAACCTTGTGTGCTGCGGACTTTCTACGTATATATGAAGACGGTCTGAAGTCAGGACCCTGATCGCTGGCACCTATCTCTACCCTGCTGTGCTGCTCATTTTCTTCTTTATAGATAGATAGGAGATAGATAGATAGATAGATAGGAGATAGATAGATAGGAGATAGATAGATAGATAGATAGGAGATAGATAGATAGATAGATAGATAGATAGATAGATAGATAGATAGATAGATAGGAGATAGATAGGAGATAGATAGATAGATAGATAGATAGATAGATAGATAGATAGATAGATAGGAGATAGATAGATAGATAGATAGGAGATAGATAGATAGATAGATAGATAGGAGATAGATAGATAGATAGATAGATAGATAGATAGATAGATAGATAGGAGATAGATAGATAGATAGATAGATAGGAGATAGATAGATAGGAGATAGATAGATAGATAGGAGATAGATAGGAGATAGATAGATAGGAGATAGATAGATAGGAGATAGATAGGAGATAGATAGATAGGAGATAGATAGATAGGAGATAGATAGATAGGAGATAGATAGATAGGAGATAGATAGATAGGAGATAGATAGGAGATAGATAGATAGGAGATAGATAGATAGGAGATAGATAGATAGGAGATAGATAGATAGGAGATAGATAGATAGGAGATAGATAGATAGGAGATAGATAGATAGGAGATAGATAGATAGGAGATAGATAGATAGATAGATAGATAGATAGATAGATAGATAGATAGATAGATAGGAGATAGATAGATAGGAGATAGATAGATAGGAGATAGATAGGAGATAGATAGGAGATAGATAGGAGATAGATAGGAGATAGATAGATAGGAGATAGATAGATAGGAGATAGATAGATAGGAGATAGATAGGAGATAGATAGGAGATAGATAGGAGATAGATAGATAGGAGATAGATAGATAGGAGATAGATAGATAGGAGATAGATAGATAGATAGGAGATAGATAGATAGGAGATAGATAGATAAGAGATAGATAGATAGGAGATAGATAGGTGATAGATAGATAGATAGATAGATAGATAGATAGATAGATAGGAGATAGATAGATAGATAGATAGGAGATAGATAGATAGATAGATAGATAGATAGGAGATAGATAGATAGATAGGAGATAGATAGATAGGAGATAGATAGATAGGAGATAGATAGATAGGAGATAGATAGATAGGAGATAGGTGATAGATAGGTGCTGCACCATCATGGAATAAAACACTTTTTTTGAATTTTCAACTTATCTGGAGTGCTGTGGGCGATCCTTTTTGTAGATAGATAGATAGATAGATATCACAGCAGTCACCATGCGTTGGCTCCACATTAGGAATATAATAAATACCCCGTGTGACATCCAGTGATAATTATAGATAATCACACATCATACAATGTATAGGTTGTCACATATAATCACCTCGGTGTCACATGACTCTACTATAGCGCTATACGTGTCAGTGAGATATACACAGTATAGAAGGTGTATCCACATACTAATAGATCACTGAGTGACACTGTTACACCCTGCAGATACAACCACGTGTGACCCTAGAAGGATGCGAGCCCCCCAGTAAGATGGCGGACAGGAGGGCAGGGGTGGCCGCCTCCTCCACAACACTGTGCAGCATCTTGTAGACGCGTTTCATGTCTCTGTATTTATCTATATTGTGCAGCGAGGTCTCTGCCCCTCAGGAAATGTCACTTCCTTAGGATCTGGAGACCTGCGATTTCTGTTTGATAAAAGTTATCTCTGAGTGAGAGCGGCCGAGCAGGGAGAGAGCGGCCGAGCAGGGAGAGAGCGGCCGAGCAGGGAGAGAGCGGCCGAGCAGGGAGAGAGCGGCCGAGCAGGGAGAGAGCGGCCGAGCAGGGAGAGAGCGGCCGAGCAGGGAGAGAGCGGCCGAGCAGGGAGAGAGCGGCCCTATATACAATCCACTATATATAAATGAAACTCTATATACATAAAAAATAAGTATTTGGTCACCTACAAACAATCAAGATTTCTGGCTCTCACAGACCTGTAACTTCTTCTTTAAGAGTCTCCTCTTTCCTCCACTCATTACACGTAGTAATGGCACCTGTTTAAACTTGTTAGCAGTATAAAAAGACACCTGTGCACACCCTCAAACAGTCAGACTCCAAACTCCACTATGGTGAAGACCAAAGAGCTGTCAAAAGACACCAAAAACAAAATTGTAGCCCTGCACCAGGCTGGGAAGACTGAATCTGCAATAGGCAACCAGCTTGGAGTGAAGAAATCAACTGTGGGAGCAATAATTAGAAAATGGAAGACATACAAGACCACTGATAATCTCCCTCGATCTGGGGCTCCTCGCAAAATCTCACCCCGTGGGGTCAAAATAATCACAAGAACGGTGAGCAAAAATCCCAGTACCACGCGGGGGGGACCTAGTGAATGAAGTGCAGAGAGCTGGGACCAATGTAACAAAGCCTACCATCAGTAAGACACTACGCCGCCAGGGACTCAGATCCTGCAGTGCCAGACGTGTCCCACTGCCTAAGCCAGTACATGTCCGGGCCCGTCTGAAGTTTGCTAGAGAGCATTTGAATGATCCAGAAGAGTATTGGGAGAATGTCCTATGGTCTGATGAAACCAAAGTGGAACTGTTTGGTAGAAACACAACTTGTTGTGTTTGGAGGAAAAAGAATACTGAGTTGTATCCATCAAACACCATACCTACTGTAAAGCATGGGGGTGGAAACATCATGCTTTGGGGCTGTTTCTCTGCAAAGGGGCCAAGACAACTGATCCGGGTACATGAAAGAATGAATGGGGCCATGTATCGTGAGATTTTTGAGTGCAAACCTCCTTCCATCAGCAAGGGCATTGAAGATGAAACGTGGCTGCTGGGTCTTTCAACATGACAATGATCCAAAGCACACCGCCAGGGCAACCAAGGAGTGGCTTGGTAAGAAGCATTTCCAGGTCCTGGAGTGGCCTAGCCAGTCTCCAGATCTCAACCCTATAGAAAACCTTTGGAGGGAGTTGAGAGTCCGTGTTGCCAAGCGACAGCCCCAAAACATCACTGCTCTAGAGGAGATCTGCATGGAGGAATGGGCCAACATCCCAACAACAGTGTGTGCCAACCTTGTGAAAACTTACAGAAAACATTTGACCTCTGTCATTGCCAACAAAGGAGATATAACAAAGTATTGAGATGAAATTTTGCTACTGACCAAATACTTATTTTCCACCATAATTTGCAAATAAACTCTTACAAAATCAGACAATGTGATTTTCTGGATTTGTTTTCTTATTTTGTCTCCCATAGTTGAGGTCTAATATGGTGTCAATTACAGACGCCTCTCATCTTTTTAAGTGGTGGAACTTGCACTATTGGTGACTGACTAAACACTTTTTTTCCCGTGTGTATACAATCCTCTATATACAATACACTATATATACACATCCACTATATATACACATCCTCTATATACATCCACTATATATACACAACAATGACCTTCCCATCTAGACCCAGGAGGATCTTTGAAGCTCAGTCCCCACTGGGTTCCTGGTTCCTTCTCTCACCAAGGTCCTTCTCCCCCGATTACCCAGTCTAGTGGAGTGACAGCTCTAGGAGGACTCCTGTGTGTTCCATCTTCTTCCATGTAAGAATTATAGAGGGCGCTGTGCTCTTGGTATCTGTCAGTGCAGCAGAGATGTGTTTATCCTCTTGTCCAGATATACTCCTCCACACAGTCCTGTCTCTGAGCTCTACAATCAGCTCTTTCCTCCTCCACACAATCCTGTCTCTGAGCTCTACAGGCAGCTCTTTCCTCCTCCACACAGTCCTGTCTCTGAGCTCTACAATCAGCTCTTTCCTCCTCCACACAGTCCTGTCTCTGAGCTCTACAATCAGCTCTTTCCTCCTCCACACAGTCCTGTCTATGAGCTCTACAGGCAGCTCTTTCCTCCTCCACACAGTCCTGTCTATGAGCTCTACAGGCAGCTCTTTCCTCCTCCACACAGTCCTGTCTCTGAGCTCTACAGGCAGCTCTTTCCTCCTCCACACAGTCCTGTCTCTGAGCTCTACGGGCAGCTCTTGCTTTCTCCACAGAGTCCTGTCTCTGAGCTCTACAGGCAGCTCTTTCCTCCTCCACACAATCCTGTCTCTGAGCTCTACAGGCAGCTCTTTCCTCCTCCGCACAATCCTGTCTCTGAGCTCTACAGGCAGCTCTTTCCTCCTCCACACAGTCCTGTCTCTGAGCTCTACAGGCAGCTCTTTCCTCCTCCATACAGTCCTGTCTCTGAGCTTTACAGGCAGCTCTTTCCTCCTCCACACAGTCCTGTCTCTAAACTCTACAGGCAGCTCTTCTCCTCCACACAGTCCTGTCTGAGCTCTACAGGCAGCTCTTCTCCTCCACACAGTCCTGTCTGAGCTCTACAGGCAGCTCTTTCCTCCTCCTCCTTCCTTACAGATCCCGTCCAATCAACTGAATTTACCACCAGTGACTCCAATGCAGTTGCAGAAACATCTCAGAGATAACCCGGAGGTGACTCAAGTGTTACAGCAAAGGCTTGGAATACTTGTGCGATGAAATTTCCCCTACAATAAATTCCGCCATTCTGTTCTCATATTCCCATTACGGGTACGGAGCGCAGACTGATGGGGAAAAGTCTTTTTTATTATTATTATTATTATTTTAGCACAAGAAGCAACAAAACAAAATGTGAAAACAAACGTGAATGGGCAGGAAGATTCTGGCAATGCATTATACATGAGGAGTAATAAAGCTGCGGATAACCTGAGAGTTCTGGGTAATAATGTAAGCGGTAGAGCTCAATGTCAGGAAGCTGCTGCAAAGGTAAATATATCAGGATATAAAAAGAAATGTAATATTGTAAGAGTGGCCACATCCCAAATACAATATCCGCATAGTGAGGAGGATACAGGAAAGCTGGCGTTCTGCAGGAGCCGAAGAGCGGCAGGTCGGGGATCAGCGCTCTAGAACCAGATCTGTTTAGCTAAGGGACTCCCTGTACAGAGGAGTTCTATTCCCGAGAGGATTTCATCACCTATAATAGAAGCTAAAAATGGCCCCCGCTGTGCTCGGCAATGAGTCCCCATAGAGTATTTCATGTACATTTTGTTTGGCTTTGTATACAGGGTCGGGGATGAGGGCAGCAGCCGCCTGGTTCATCCTGGACATCATATTGCTGAAGCCTTCCCTGGATTTACAAACAGCACAGAGCGCTGAACATACTACAAGCTCCGGCAGTGATGACCGTCAGGACTGGGAGCCGTCAGGACCGGGAGCCGCCACGTTGTGTACAAACACAATATCCAACTATGGGAAATTACGGCTCAGACTACTTACCTATCTGAACAGGAAGGAGGGCCAGACTACTGGGCAGATTTGGCATTTAGAGGAGTGAGAAGGCCGGGCGACACCACCCATGGCAGCGGTATTCATTCAAAGCCGTTGTCCTCACAAGAGGTCCACTCTGGCTTCTGTACTGTGGTCAGGGAACCATTAGTCCTTCAGCTGTAGCAAAACTACAATCCCCATCATGGCTGTCCAGGTATGATAGGAAATGTAGTCTAGTAACAGCTGGTTGAGGTGGTCTGCTCTGGCCTCCATACTAGTTTAGGGGGGCCGGCTCCAAGTCCTATGTTTTTTTTTTTTTTTAGGGGGTCCATTCTGTTCTGTATTTAGGGGGGGTATTTTTAGACTACGGATTTGTTGAGAGAAGTTCCCAGATCCCAGATCTGTATTTCTTTACCTCTTCAGGTCAGGGGTCCGTACCCTATTTTGAGGGGGCTGCTCTGGGTTTCTTTATGGGGCTGGTTTGGACATAAAGGAGAAGGCCGTTGTCGAACATTTTTGTTTTTTCAAGAGAGCCGGAGAGGAGGTGACTGAATAGAACAACATGCACCTACCTCGCCGGCTCCAGCACTGGCACTCGCTGCCCTCCGCTACGGTTCCTGGTCTGAGCGGGGACCTGGGTCGTGAAGTCTCAGTCCCGCTCAGCCAGTCAGCGCCTGAGGTGGGACCCCATTACGGCCGCTGGCATATCACAACTCAGGTCCCCCCTCAGACCAGGAAGCGGCTGGGGGGGTGGGAACCGAAGTGCAGGGCAGCGAGCCCCAGTGCTGGAGCCGGGGAGGTAGGTGCATGTTTAGTCCCAGCTCTTTTGAAAAAAAAAAAAAAAAAAAATGTCTGACACAGGACTTCACCTTTAAGCTTTGGCTGTGGTCCAGGCATGATGGGTATTGCAGTTTTTAACCATCTGGGCAGGTTCCTTATTCCGGATGTAAGGATTGGGGGTGCAGCCATTCTCGCTGATCTCCGCTACACCAACAGGCTGATCAGAGGACGGGAGGCGCCTCACATCTCGCTTTACGTCGGCTAATCCTTCCATTCACCGTACAGGAAACGGCCCCCGCGTCACGGCGTATTTCAGTAGGAGTCAGATGAGCAATTACTTTCATATTCTAAAGCTTTGCTGGATTAGACGGCATATTAAAATCCGCAGCCGAGCCGGCGGCCCCCGTGGAGAAAGAAACATGGAAAATTTCTCTTTTTTTTTTTTTGTACATTGTGCCCACATAATACAGCGGTCTCCGCTCCCTGGCGGATTTGTCATATGAAGTGATGAGGTACGAGGCGCAGTGTGAGCCGATAGGAAAATAAACTTCTAACAATATTCTGTACCGCAAGGAGGAAAAAAACCAATACACGAAGACAGGAACAAATGGGAATCCGGAGGAACGAGAGAATATTCAACCGCAAAAATCATTGTAACACGGACAGCCGAAAATATATGGGATTAAATATAGGAGGAGGAAGCAGGAGACGGCGGATACAATACACAGCGCCAAAACATAATAAATATATATAGGAAAATACATCAGAGCCGCAGCCATCAGCCAGAAGATTAAAACCTCCGGGGAGTGAAAGGAGAGCATGGAGTATCTGGTGGGCATGGTCCATAGGGGCGAGCGACCGGTCAGGTCCGTGGAAGCAGGAAAGATGAGTAAGCACAAGGATCTGAGCCACTCCGACCAGGGCTGATAGTGATGTCTAGCCATCTACGGCGCGGCCGATCTTGTGGGGTCCACAGTATGTAAGTTGGTAGAGGACGGACGGACGATGGTGACCGTGAACAGGAGTATGGGGGCGCACTGACGTATATCAGCAGTCTGGTCTGATCCCCCACAGAAGAGTGGCCGTAGAGCAAACTGCTGAAAAACTGCTGGCTATGACAGAAAGGAGTCAGATCACACAGGACATGTATGGGCCCCGCAGAGCGGTCAGATCACACGGGACATGGCAGCTTGCTGTGTATGGGCCCAGCAGAGCGGTCAGATCACACAGGACATGGCAGCTCGCTGTGTATGGGCCCAGCAGAGTGGTCAGATCACACGGGACATGGCAGCTCGCAGTGTATGGGCCCCGCAGAGCGGTCAGATCACACAGGACATGGCAGCTCGCTGTGTATGGGCCCAGCAGAGTGGTCAGATCACACGGGACATGGCAGCTCGCAGTGTATGGGCCCCGCAGAGCGGTCAGATCACACGGGACATGGCAGCTCGCAGTGTATGGGCCCCACAGAGCAGTCAGATCACACAGGACATGGCAGCTCGCAGTGTATGGGCCCCGCAGAGCGGTCAGATCACACAGGACATGGCAGCTCGCAGTGTATGGGCCCCGCAGAGCGGTCAGATCACACGGGACATGGCAGCTCGCAGTGTATGGGCCCCACAGAGCAGTCAGATCACACAGGACATGGCAGCTCGCTGTGTATGGGCCCTGCAGAGCGGTCAGATCACACAGGACATGTACGGGCCCCGCAGAGCGGTGAGATCACACAGGACATGGCAGCTCACTGTGTATGGGCCCCGCAGAGCGGTCAGGTCACACAGGACATGGCAGCTCGCTGTGTATGGGCCCCACAGAGCGGCCAGATCACACAGGACATGGCAGCTCGCTGTGTATGGGCCCCGCAGAGCGGTCAGATCACACAGGACATGGCAGCTCGCTGTGTATGGGCCCCGCAGAGCAGTCAGATCACACAGGACATGGCAGCTCGCTGTGTATGGGCCCCGCAGAGCGGCCAGATCACACAGGACATGGCAGCTCGCTGTGTATGGGCCCTGCAGAGCGGTCAGATCACACAGGACATGGCAGCTCGCTGTGTATGGGCCCCACAGAGCGGTCAGATCACACAGGACATGGCAGCTCGCTGTGTATGGGCCCCGCAGAGCGGTCAGATCACACAGGACATGGCAGCTCGCTGTGTATGGGCCCCGCAGAGCGGTCAGATCACACAGGACATGGCAGCTCACAGTGTATGGGCCCCGCAGAGCGGTCAGATCACAGAGGACATGGCAGCTCGCTGTGTATGGGCCCCGCAGATCAAGTAGGACATGGCAGCTCGCTGTGTATGGGCCCAGCAGAGCGTTCAGATCACACAGGACATGGCAACTCGCTGTGTATGGGCCCCGCAGATCACACAGGACATGGCAACTCGCTGTGTATGGGCCCCGCAGATCACACAGGACATGGCAGCTCGCTGTGTATGGGCCCAGCAGAGCGTTCAGATCACACAGGACATGGCAGCTCGATGTGTATGGGCCCCGCAGAGAGGTCAGATCACACAGGACATGGCAGCTGGCTGTGTATGGGGCCCAGAAGACCAGTCAGAACCCATGTAACCCCTGTACATCCTCGAAAGGGTCTACAATAGGGACTGGAGCAATGGAAGAAAGTGCCGGGTCTGATGGGTCATGTTCTCCATCATGTGGTCAGCCGGGTGTGTGTGTCACTGACCTGGGGGAGAGATGGCAGACGGATGCACTATGGGAAGAACACAAGATGGCGGGGGCAGTGTGATGGGCAATGTTCTGCTGGAGACCGGCCACTGTAGTCATCTGATCTCCGATATTTCGAGGCAATTTTTTCCAGGCCAAAACATTATAAAAATATTAAAAGCTTTAGAACTTTCCTCCACTTATCCCTGGATTTTTTTTTTATTTTTTTTATTTTTTTATGGTGAATTATAAAATTAGAGTTAGAAAATAATCCTCTATTCCTGGAATACTGTGATTGTTCACCAAAAATGTATTTCTTTAAAATTAGCTGGTGCCAGAGATTTGTAATTTACTTCTATTAAAAATTCCCAGTCTTCCAGTACTTATCAGCTGCTGTATGTCCTGCAGGAAGTGGTGTATTCTCTCCAGTCTGACACAGTGCTCTCTGTTGCCACTTCTGTCCATGTCAGGAACTGTCCAGAGCAGCAGCAAATCACCATAGAAAACCTCTCCTGCTCTGGACAGTTCCTGACATGGACAGAGGTGGCAGCAGAGAGCACTGTGTCAGACTGGAAAGAATATACCACTTCCTGCAGGACAAACAGCAGCTGATAAGTACTGGAAGATTTTATTAGAAGTAAATTAGAAATTTCTGGTACTTTCTGACACCAGTTGATTTGAAAGAATTTTTTTTTTTGTGAACTACCTCTTTAAAAAAGCCGGCACCTTGCCTGCTGTAAAGGACAGTAAAGCAATCCTCCCTTTAGTCGCTAATGAAAAGTTTTTCCCAGATTCAGCACAAGCTTTCTTCCTTGTACGATGAAACCGTGTGCACATAATTTATGGGATTCCGGTGGAAGGGCTCTCTGTGGGAGGCTTCATTATCCACTTCAGAGCCTGAAATCCATCCTGGTCATGTGACGCCGGTATATACGTCCTTGGCTCGGCTCCCCATAACTTTACTGTATTGAGCGGCGCACCTGTGAGATCACATGATCGGGAACGACAACAGTCAGCAATAAAGGCTCCCAGAGAATGAGCTGGAATAACACTGAGTATATGGGGAATCCGCCGTAATCACTGATATGGGAATATAATAAAATAGCGCTGCTATAAAGGAAGGGAACGCTTTACTTTATATTATATGTCAACTGCCTCCGATTTACCAAAGGCCATCGGAAGTCTCCCAATCCGAGGAGGCCAATGGGACCCATCATAAACGGTCCTGTACTACAAACACATGGATGTGAACAAACACTCTGCAATACTTCATTTACCCTGTGGTGGCGCTACAGGGAAACCTAACACATACTAGTGCCAGGTGTCCTCACAGATTACAGGTTATTCTAAGGGCGACAAGACGACAAGACGACAAGACGACCGCAAGAACGATCATAAGTAACGATTATCCTTCTATGTAAATGGGTGAACGATTTCAGGTCTTTCGTAATAGCGGTCGTTTGGATCGTTCATCGTTAACGAATATGTGAACGATAATCAACCCATGGAAAGATTATCTGCCAAAGATTTGAAGCCAAAGCCAGAAACAGACTATAAACAGAGATCAGGTCATAAAGGAAAGCCTGAGATTTCTCCTCTTTTCAAATACATTTCTGGCTTTGGCTTTAAATCTTTGGCAGATAATCTTTCTGTGTAAATGGACCCTAACAGGGACTCTGCAAAGCAGATCATTTTAGGAAATTAAAGGGATTATACAGCGTTAGAAAAACATGGCCCCTTTCTTCCAGAGACAGCACTGCTCTTGTCTCCAGGTCAGGTGGGGTTTGCAATTAATCTCCATTCACTTCAATGGAACTGAGCTGTGCAAAACTCTATCCAAACTGGAGACAAGATCGGTGCTGTCTCTGGAAGAAAGTGGCCATGTTTTTCGAACGCTGGATAACCCCTTTAAAGTAAATGTCCCAATTCGCTTACTGAATTTGATTTTTTACACTACCTGCTCTGCGATGGAGCGAAGGTTCTGGAGGCGTGGTTAAAAACGCCGCCTGGTTTGAGCGATCAGTACCAGTTCCAGTGCAGCGACTCTCGTCCTCCATGGTCCAGTGAGACTGTTAGAAGCACTGCCCGCCTCCATAGCACCAATCTGCCCCCGGCCGGCCTGCGCCATTCATTATCATTAGAGAGGGGCGGGCCAGATTGGCGCTATGGGGGTGGGCACTGACCGTGGAGGAAAAGACTACCTGCACCAGAACGGCGCTGAGGAGGAAGGTAAGAGACATAAGAGACATACCCTCCTCCTCATCAGCAGGGTAGATTCGTCTTCACCTTTAAATAATCACAATGGCTTCCGGTCTCTTCACCACGTCTTGTGGGGTTGTGAGCCGGCAGCACCTGACACAATGATATATGGCGATTGTATTAGTGGCGTAAACCGCTGACAGCTTGATTCATTCTAGAATAATAACATTGCATATTTTGTCATGTGAATTGCGCGGCTACATTCACCATCACCCGCAGCCGCTGAGAACGCGACACCTTCCCGCTCCGCAATTAACAATTAATATCCTGCTGCTGACTGAGCCGCAACAACAAAAAGAAAGTGTTAATGAGGTGACGGCTCCGGAGGGGCTGATCCCTGCGTGCGGGGGGATAGAAGCGGCCATCAGGTAAAAGGGCTCCGACCTCCGTCTGATTAATGAGAGACGGAATCACACAATGGTGCGCGGTAACACCACCGCCACGCTCTGTGCCGTACCCGCTGATTGCATCACTGGGTCTGATCACAATCTGACTGACAAATCAACTTGTCCCAGAAAGTGCCAGAGATTTGTAATTTGCTTCTATTTAAAAAAAAAAAATCTCCAGCCTTCCAACACTTATCAGCTGCTGCATGTCCTGCATGAAGTGGTATATTCTTTTCTGTCTGACACAGTGCTCTCTGCTGCCACCTCTGTCCATGTCAGGAATTGTCCAGAGCAGGAGAGGTTTTCTATGGGGATTTGTTACTGCTCTGGACAGTTCCTGACATGGACAGAGGTGGCAGCAGAGAGCGCTGTGTCAGACTAGAGAGAATACACCACTTCCTGCAGGACATACAGCAGCTGATAAGTACTGGAAGACTGGAGATTTTTTAAATAGAAGTGAATTACATAGATGTATAACTTTCCGATCCCTTTAACGGCTTCACCACTTTCCTGGCAGCATTGGAGATTTTTTGTTTTCCCCCTGTGCTCTGTGGGGGACACGTATGATGGCGGCTCTATATATAGCTGTACGGCAGAGGTATTGCCAGAGCAACCGCATTCTGCTCCTCATTGTTCAGCAAGTAAAAACAGATTGTGGGAACCCTGCCATCCAGGAGAGCGGAGATCTGTATACAGGAGGAGAGGGATCTGTATACAGGAGGAGAGGGATCTGTATACAGGAGGAGAGAGATCTGTATACAGGAGGAGAGAGATCTGTATACAGGAGGAGAGGGATCTGTATACAGGAGGAGAGGGATCTGTATACAGGAGGAGAGAGATCTGTATACAGGAGGAGAGAGATCTGTATACAGGAGGAGAGAGATCTGTATACAGGAGGAGAGGGATCTGTACACAGGAGGAGAGAGATCTGTACACAGGAGAAGAGAGATCTGTACACAGGAGAAGAGAGATCTGTATACAGGAGGAGAGAGATCTGTATACAGGAGGAGAGAGATCTGTATACAGGAGAAGAGAGATCTGTATACAGGAGAAGAGAGATCTGTATACAGGAGAAGAGAGATCTGTATACAGGAGAAGAGAGATCTGTATACAGGAGAAGAGAGATCTGTATACAGGAGAAGAGAGATCTGTATACAGGAGGAGAGAGATCTGTATACAGGAGAAGAGAGATCTGTATACAGGAGAAGAGAGATCTGTATACAGGAGAAGAGAGATCTGTATACAGGAGAAGAGAGATCTGTATACAGGAGGAGAGAGATCTGTATACAGGAGGAGAGAGATCTGTATACAGGAGAAGAGAGATCTGTATACAGGAGAAGAGAGATCTGTATACAGGAGAAGAGAGATCTGTATACAGGAGAAGAGAGATCTGTATACAGGAGAAGAGAGATCTGTATACAGGAGGAGAGAGATCTGTATACAGGAGAAGAGAGATCTGTATACAGGAGAAGAGAGATCTGTATACAGGAGAAGAGAGATCTGTATACAGGAGAAGAGAGATCTGTATACAGGAGAAGAGAGATCTGTATACAGGAGAAGAGAGATCTGTATACAGGAGAAGAGACATCTGTATACAGGAGAAGGGAGATCTGTATACAGGAGGAGAGAGATCTGTATACAGGAGGAGAGAGATCTGTATACAGGAGGAGAGAGATCTGTATACAGGAGGAGATAGCTGCCATCCAGGAGAGCGGACATCTGTATACAGGAGAAGAGAGATCTGTATACAGGAGAAGAGAGATCTGTATACAGGAGAAGAGAGATCTGTATACAGGAGAAGAGACATCTGTATACAGGAGAAGGGAGATCTGTATACAGGAGGAGAGAGATCTGTATACAGGAGGAGAGAGATCTGTATACAGGAGGAGAGAGATCTGTATACAGGAGGAGAGAGATCTGTATACAGGAGAAGAGAGATCTGTATACAGGAGGAGAGAGATCTGTATACAGGAGGAGATCTGTATACAGGAGGAGCAGTACCAAACCTCAGATCACGGTGTCAGACTTGAAACAATACACAACTTCCTGTAGAGCATACAGCAGCTGATAAGTACTGGAAGACTGGAGATTTTTTGAATAGAAATAAATTACAAATCTGTATGACTTCCTGACACGACCCTTTAAGAAGCCGCAACAATGATGGATATAATCTGACAACCACCCCTCCCCCGCCTTATCTCCTCTTGTGTCACAGATAGTTTTTCCCGTCTCAGATATACGCGAATCACTGCAACAAGACGACGTTGCGTCTCCCACCCCCGGAGTGGCCTTACCTGGTCTTGCAGCGACATGACGGGGTTATTCTTGGTGGTGTTGATGTGAAGGACGTGATACTTGTTCTTGGCGCACAGGTCGTAGGCGATGTTGGTGAAGGACGTGCTGGCCGTCTTAGGAACCCGATTATAAATAATCAGAATGTCCTCGTCTTCATCCAGCGGGAGGTCTTGTCGGGATCCATCCATGGAATGGCGCTGCTCTACTTCCCTTATTTCGTGACGTGCGATGGCCCGCTCTACAATACACAGAGACAGAGGGAAATCAGGGACAGGTCTGGAGATACACAGCTGCACAGGAAGAGCGACGTTCTGCGGGAAAACGGGCGACATGTGCTGCTCAATTCTTTCTAACAAATCAACTGGTGTCAGAAAGTTATATACATTTGTAATTTACTTCTATTTAAAAATCTCCAGTCTTCCAGTATTTATCAGCTGCTGTATGTCCTGCAGAAAGTGGTGTATTCTCAACAGTCTAACACAGTGCTCTCTGCTGCCACCTCTGTACATGTCAGGAACTGTCCAATGCAGCAGCAAATCCCCATAGAAAACCTCTCCTGCTCTGGACAGTTCCTGACATGGACAGAGGTGGCAGCAGAGAGCACTGTGTCAGACTGGAAAGAATACATCACTTCCTGCAGGACATACAGCAGCTGATAAGTACTGGAAGACTGGAAATCATTAAATAGATTTACAAATCTGTACAACATCAGAGTACCCCTTTAACCATTTTCATTACTTTTCACATTTGTTATCCTCGTTTTTTCCGGAAGGAGTTAAATTGTTCAACTCCACCGCGGCCCATTCAATAGAATTAAGATGATTCCACATATGTATCGTTTTATGTTTCGCTACAGTTTTAGTTTAGTTTTGCACCTTCACAATCAAACATTTTTATTTTTCTGTCATTTTTGCCATGTAGGGCTTGTTTTTTGTGGGACAAGACTTTTTCCTTTTTCTTTTGTAGAACTATATGGGACCAGGTCCTGTGCCCGTGCTGTCGCAATAACACACGTCATTCTATGTATGCCTGGCTGGACCCCGATGCCGGACTTAGTCACGTTGTGTAAACCAAATGTTTTTGAAATCCCGTTCATTACAATGTAACAACTGAAAACCATAGTAACAGAATTTCAACATAAATAGTGTGAACTATCCCTCAGTCTTTAGAGGACATTAAATGTCTCCAACCCTCTCCAATAGAACTAGGTCTGCTTCTCGTCCCAGGGTGGAGTGAATCCCTTCTTATAAGGAGCGGGATATTCTTCCTACGCTACATATCCTGCCAGATTTCCAGTTAACAAGGAATCAACAAAGCTATTACCCCCCCATCTCTAAATATACCGCCGGGGCCCTCCGGGGAATTGGTGCCACACGTCGTGAAATGAAAAACATCTCGTAGGAGAGTCGTTTAGTGCAATGTGCTGCGCTCAGTCCCCGCAGACCAGCATCTCCAGGCTTCACCAATGCGATCAGAGCAATCTAGATACCTTTTTATATAGCTTTTTATATGTTTCAGCCTATGGTGGTCCTCCCCCCTCCATTCTGAGACGGCTGATGTAAACAAGTCCCTATCTGCAACATTGTAGCTTCTTTGCAATGCTGAGTGGCTTAAACTGAGGACAAGTTGCTAATGAACTCTCAGTGATTACTCCTTCCAGCATTACAAAGAAGTTACAATGTTGCAGATACAGCCTGCCAGGGACTTGTTTACATCCGCTGTCTCAGAAGGGAGGGGGGAGGAGGGGGAGTTAGAGAGAAAAGCTCACACAGATTTTTGCGTCTTCAGCAGAAAGCAGCAGCTGAGAACTGGGGGAAGGAGACTGAATAGATAATAACAAGTATGGGAGGAATTGTTAGTCTCACCATGGACAGCAACATAGCAAAAGTTATGTGTGAGTGGGGTACCCCTTTAAAGTTTAACATGTGAAAAACTGTGCTCAATGGGGATCCAGCTGCAGAGCCCCCCGCAGATAAAGAAGGGGCAGAAGCACTTGGCTGAGCACAGGGTCCCTTCATTTCTGTCAGTCAGTCCCCAGTGACCACAACTTAAAACTTTTTTCTGCAGGCTCCAATTTTTAATTTTTTAAATTATTTTTAATTATTATTATTAATCTAACTTTACGACGTTCAGTAAAAGCTAGCAGAACTACAAATCCCATCATGCCAAGACTCTCAGGCATGATGGGGATTGTAGTGCTGCAGCAGCTGGGCTGCGGGGGACTCCCTGTCCCTGCTATAGGGAATCAGTCCTTTAAGGGTGCGTTCACACCTACAGGATCCGCAGCAGATTTGATGCTGTGTTCAGTTATATAAATGAAATCAGCTGCGGTAAGTGTGAACGTACCCTTAGGTTTTGGTTTTTTTTTTGCGCCTATTATACCAGAATCTTCCAATGTCGTCTCTAATCACAGACACAAAGAGATAATTACCCAATAATCCAAACGTTCCCCAGTTGCGGAGCGCCACGTGACACAACAAACGCTTCCAACGCAAAGACGAATTTATGAAATGTCGGATGGGGAGCGTACACGGCGGCGCCCTGAACATTATAAAGCGAGTCTCTCTTTTTTTTCCTCTTCGCCAGGCGAGTACATTGTGACATTTCAGCCGGTAATTTCTAACCCACAGGAGAGCGGATTGTCATTTATTATGTGCAGCTTGGCGCCCAATTATAAATCCACTTGGCATATATTTTCTTTTCATTATGTTCTGTAGCCTTTAAGTTATTAACATCGGCAGGAGGAGGAAAAAGAAATGATCATTCAGATTCTACATAACACGGACACCAGTTACACCGACGTCCGTGTGTATAACATCGCCATGAGAAACGCCAATCTAAGATGACACAAACCTATCGAAAAATCCGACCCATTGAAAATTCTTATTCTACCCATTGATTCTAATAGGCAGCATGATACATGATACACCCCCCCCCCATAAACAGGAAGTAAAGAGATCACTTTTCCCAGAATGCACTGCTTCCTTCTCCATTACAGTCCTTCCACCCTGCCTACTCCTCTCCCGCAGCACTCCTGCCAGTTCCCGACCTAAACATGTTGCAGGACATCTCATGTCACAGCAGATTATTGCACATGATTGAGATTGCAGCACCTGTTGCATTCACTCCCTGTCTGCTCTTTCTGTAGCATCATTCGGTTGCACGCTGTAACCACACCTCACTCTACCAATATGTGTGTGTGTGTGTGTGTGTGTGTGTGTGTGTGTGTGTGTGTGTGTATGTGTATATATATATATATATATATATATATATATATATATATATATATATATGATGGATATAGCGATGTAGGCTGGGGGGTGGTCAGAAATGGAGACACCACTCAGGGGATAGGACTTGAGTTCAAGATCCATCCAGCCGAGAAGCTGGAGACATTTAAGGGGTACTCCAGCCAAAATCTTTTTCCTTCAAAACAATTGGTTTTAGTTACGTCTATTTAAAAAAAATCTTCAGTCATTCAGTACTTATTAGCTGCTGTATATCCTGCAGGAAGCGGTGTATTCTCTCCAGTCTGACACTGTGCTCTCTGCTGCCACCTCTGTCCATGTCAGGAACTGTCCAGAGCAGGAGAGGTTTTCTATGGAGATTTCCTGCTGCTCTGGACAGTTCCTGACATGGACAGAGGTGGCAGCAGAGAGCACTGTGTCCGACTGGAGAGAATACACCACTTCCTGCAGGACATACAGCAGCTGATAAGTACTGGACATCTGGAGATTTTTAAATAGAAGTAAATTGTATTAGGGGTATCATATATCCGGGGGGGGGGGGATAGTTTTATTGTATTCTGGGTATCATATATCCGGGGGGGGGGGGATAATGTTATTGTATTCGGGGTATCATATATCCGGGGGGATAGATCTATTGTATTCGGGGTATCATATATCTGGGGGGGGATAGTTTTGTTGTATTCGGGGTATCATATATCCAGGGGGGGGGGGGGGGGGGGGATAATGTTATTGTATTAGGGGTATCATATATCCGGGGGGATAGTGTTATTGTATGAGGGGTATCATATATCCGGGGGGGATAGTGTTATTGTATTAGGGGTATCATATATCCGGGGGGGATAGTGTTATTGTATTAGGGGTATCATATATCCGGGGGGATAATGTTATTGTATTAGGGGTATCATATATCCGGGGGGATAATGTTATTGTATTAGGGGTATCATATATCCGGGGGGATAATGTTATTGTATTAGGGGTATCATATATCCGGGGGGGATAATGTTATTGTATTAGGGGTATCATATATCCGGGGGGGATAATGTTATTGTATTAGGGGGTATCATATATCCGGGGGGATAATGTTATTGTATTAGGGGTATCATATATCCGGGGGGATAGTTTTGTTGTATTAGGGGTATCATATATCCGGGGGGGGGGATAGTGTTATTGTATTAGGGGTATCATATATCCGGGGGGGATAATGTTATTGTATTAGGGGTATCATATATCCGGGGGGGATAATGTTATTGTATGAGGGGTATCATATATCCGGGGGATAATGTTATTGTATTAGGGGTATCATATATCCGGGGGGGGACATATATCTAGGGGGATAGTGTTATTGTATTAGGGGTATCATATATCCGGGGGGGATAATGTTATTGTATTAGGGGTATCATATATCCGGGGGGGATAATGTTATTGTATGAGGGGTATCATATATCCGGGGGGGATAATGTTATTGTATTAGGGGTATCATATACCCGGGGGGGGATAATGTTATTGTATTAGGGGTATCATATATCCGGGGGGGATAATGTTATTGTATGAGGGGTATCATATATCCGGGGGGGGGATAATGTTATTGTATTAGGGGTATCATATATCCGGGGGGGATAGTGTTATTGTATGAGGGGTATCATATATCCGGGGGATAATGTTATTGTATTAGGGGTATCATATATCCGGGGGGATAATGTTATTGTATGAGGGGTATCATATATCCGGGGGGGATAAAGTTATTGTAATCTGGATATTAGATGTGGGATAGATCAGTGATTTTCAAGCTTTTTTGAGCCGCGGCACACTTTTTATACTTAAAAAAATCCCGGGGCACACCACCAACCAAAATGGAACAAAATGACACTAAAACAGTCCATATTATACATATAGTTAAAAATATAGATTCTAAATGTATTTATACTCACTCAGTGTGAAACCTGGGCCTGTTTTCTTCTTCCCCTGTGCTTCTCTCCTGTGCTTCTCTCCACCATACTTCTCTCCACCATACTTCTCCCCCCTACTTCTCTCCTGTGCTTCTCTCCACCATACTTCTCCCCCTGCTTCTCTCCTGTGCTTCTCTCCACCATACTTCTCCCCCCTGCTTCTCTCCTGTGCTTCTCTCCACCATACTTCTCCCCCCTGCTTCTCTCCTGTGCTTCTCTCCACCATACTTCTCCCCCCTGCTTCTCTCCTGTGCTTCTCTCCACCATACTTCTCCCCCCTGCTTCTCTCCTGTGCTTCTCTCCACCATGCTTCTCTCCTGTGCTTCTCTCCCCCGTGCTTCTCTCCACCATACTTCTCTCCCCCCTGCTTCTCTCCACCAAACTTCTCTCTCCCCTGCTTCTCTCACCCATCCCCAGGTTTCTCTCCCCCATTGTTTTCTCCTGTTTCATAGGGGCACCATAGTTTGGGGAACTTTCCCCGCGGCACACCCGACCATGTGTCGCGGCACACTAGTGTGCCACGGCACACTGGTTGAAAATCACTGGGATAGATGATACATTGCGGCTATGGTCACACAATATGTCGTAGCTGGTAAACATGGTGGATTTAGATGCGGAGTAAGACTGAAAGCTTTTGCTGATCTTACATTGGTTTTTGCATGTCTTTGGTTACAGGGTGTTTTTTTTTGTGTTTTTTTAGTGTTTTATGCAAATCAGCTATTGGCTTGCAAATGAAGTGTTGTGTTTTTTCCTTCACATTCACTTCAAAAGTGCAAAAACAATCAATGTTTTACCCCTCAGATCACCCTGCAAATGTCTGTGCGGGAACAAAGTCGGTACGACAATTAGCATCTCTTATGTCTGGTGTCGCTGCCGGTTCTGCTGTGGGATCAGGCGGATCGCTGACTCTCGATGTTCGGGGGGATGATGGGGATTGTAGTGTTCTCCATCTCGGACTGGCTGATATGTCCCTATAGGGCACAGGGCAGTGAGGGGGAGGGGAAGTCTCTTCTTAGGGCCCTATTCCACGGGACGATTATCGAGAGAAAAATCGTTCTATCATTCGAATTTAAACGATAATCGTTTTGTGTAATTGCAGGCAATGACTGACAAATCGTTTGTGTGTCGTTGATCGTTGACTTAGATCTGAACCTGAAATCATTGTTAATCGTTTTCTAATCGTTCGCTGTAGTTCTGCATTTTTTCACTAATTGTTCAGTGTACTTGCACATCTTTGTTTTGTTGGGATCAGAAGGAATAAACGATCATAGTAACAATAGTAACTAACGATTATCGTTCTGTGTAATATGGCGAACAACTTCAGGTTAAAGATAAACAATCTCGTTTGTGATCGTTTATCGTTAGTCGTTAAAAATAGATTCGTATAATAGTACCATGAGGCTGGGTTCACACTACGTTTTTGCAATCCATTTTTTTATCCGTTTTTTTGCAAAAAACAGATGGAAAAAAGAGATGCATGAGTGTGCATCCGTTTTAATTAGCTTTTCCATTGAATTTCATTATTTAAAAAAAACGGATCCGTTGTTTTTAACGGGCACAAAAATGAGGTTGACTACATGTTTGTGTACATAAAAAAAAAAAAAAGGATCCATTTCGATTCGTTTTTTTTTTTTATTATTATAATGGAATTCAATTGAAAAACGTATCAAAACGGATTGCAAAAACGTAGTGTGAACCTAGCCTTACTCTGATCTTCTGTACCATTTTTTAAAACTTTGCACTTTAAGTCATATGCTAATGAGGTGGTCTGGTGCACTGGGGGCGGGACTACCACTCTAATCCGCCCCCGGCCTGCCCACCCCTTCTCCGGTGATAAGTGGCGGTGTGACGTTACTGCCGGGTCGTAGCCACGATATTCATTAGAGAGGAGGGCTGGGGCGGATTAATGCATTAGTCCCGCCCTCAGGGCACCAAACTATCGCTAGGGCATATGGATTAAACGACAGTCCCTGAAAATGGTGCAGAGAATCATGGTAAGAAACTGACCTTCATCCTCAGCGCTCCGTGTGCTATAGGGACATATACCTGCTGTAAAACGGAGATGAACTGAATCTAAACCATCAAACACCATTAGTTTCCCAAGATCTCCATAAATTGTTCTCCTTTTTTCTGTGTCTTGAAGGACTTGAAGGGATAAGCTCCTAGTGATGACCAGGATTAGTAGGCTGCATTGCACATCATTGTTCCTAGAATCTAAAAGAAACTGGACGCCGATAAAAAGCCTTAGGACATGACCGGGGAAGTAAACCAGGTCAGACAACTATGCAAAAATAAGGGTTTAAAGGAGAAGTTCGGCCTCAGGTGTACTTTTTCTTTTTTTTTTTAATTGCAGGGGGAAGGGGGGAAATAAAAACAGTACTAACTCAGCCCTCCCGATGCCTCTTTAGCGCCAGATCACTGCTCCAGGACCCGCGCCAGGCCAGGGATGCCACTCCAGTCACTGAATGGCTAGGCAGGCTGTTCATTAGCCAGGACGGGCATTTTCCCGTTGTGACATCATCACAATTTAGGGGAACATACCTCCCGGCAGGGATCCCAGAGCCGTTCAGGTGGCACATGGGAGGGACAAGAAATGCTTCATTGCTATGCTCTGCCCTGCTGCAACCTTGCCAGGGTCGAACTTCTCCTTTAACTATCCGTTGTAGTTGCCTGGCGTGGCTTTCATTCCCAGTCATGTCCTAAGGCTTCTATCTGGAGTCAATCACGGACTTGAAGCAAAAACTTATCTCCAATAGGTGGCGTCAGAGAGCTGATTTGCATATCCTTCCTCCCAGAATTTCCAGTGGAGTGTGAAAGTCTTTGCACGTCTCAATGACACTTTACACGTTACTAGAGATGAGCGAACCGGGTTCGGGTTCGAGTCCATCCGAACCCGAACTATCGGCTTTTGATTAGCTGGGGCTGCTGAACTTGGATAAAGCTCTAAGGTTGTCTGGGAAACATGGATACAGCCAATGACTATATCCATGATTTCCACATAGCCTTAGGGCTTTATCCAAGTTCAGCAGCCACCGCTAATCAAATGCCGAAAGTTCGGGTTCGGATGGACTTGAGTATGCTCCAGGTTCGCTCATCTCTAGACGTTACCCATTGAGCCCTATAGGATTCCGAGAATCTTTTACTTCACCCTGATCGCTGTTTGCTCTCTGGTGCATTTTGACCCAATTTTTTTTTCTTTCAGGTTCAATAACAAACCGGGATTTTTCCCATCTCGGCTTCATGGCGGGATGGTGTATGTTTGTTCACCTTTGGAGGATAAGGTCACGGACGGGACGCCCAGAGCCCGTGATTTCCCGGCCTCATTACAATAACCACGGCCTGATTAATATGCAATATTTCCTCCGCACGGTAACGTGGAGGTTTCTCTTGCACATTAATCAATAGCAACTTCCCGGGAAAATAAAAATAGTCGCACTCCGGGGCCTATCTCCGGCTAATGAGCCGCCTCCCGGTGCTGAAAGGTTAAGCCATAAAACTGCACATAAACATTATTTTTAGTCAGCCATGTCCTGGAGATCGGCTTATTTAACAATACAAATATATGATACCGCCACATGGAGGACCGGGAAACAAACGAGCGCTTATAAATGTCGACCTACCTAAATAAGAGAGAACAATTACGGTAATAATCGCGTCCTCTGATATCAATGGAGCGGAAATGTGTATAATAATGAAGGTATATAAAGTATATGCATTCGCTTTCCCTCCGGTGCACTGAGATGACCCCCTCGGCTAATGCAGGTGTCTTAAAAGGGGTTGTTCAGCAAAACTGGTGAAAGAAAGTAGAAGAGATTTGTAATTTACTTCTATTAAAAAAACCTCCAGTCTTCCAGTACTTATCAGCTGCTGTATGTCCTGCAGGAAGTGGTTATTCTCTCCAGTCTGACACAGTGCTCTCTGCTACCACCTCTGTCCATACCAGGAACTGTCCAGAGCAGCAGCAAATCCCCATAGAAAACCTCTCCTGCTCTGGACAGTTCCTGACATGGACAGAGGTGGCAGCAGAGAGCACTGTGTCAGACTGGAAAGAATACACCACTTCCTGCAGGACATACAGCAGCTGAAAGTACCAGAAGACAGGAGATTTTTTTTTAATAGAAGTAAATTACTGCATACCTCAATTCTGGGGATTGGCGAAGGTCCCTGCGGTTGGATAACCATTCATAATGGAGTAGTCCCTTTAAGCTGGCTCTACACGTTAGACATAGGTCAAATTTAGTCAGGACGTGAATGTAGAGAGAAGGATCGGCCATGCTGAGTTTGAACTGTCCAACTGCTTTGTTCTCGGGAAGATGAGCCGCCAGCAGAAGAATGTGGCAGTGGATTATATCTCCCCCACTCCACTCAGGACATACAAAAGCTATTCCAGGCTTAGTGTTCATGTGTACTAAGGGAGAGACAGTCACCTGTTGAGTGCGATATATCCCCTACGGCAGTGATTTTCAACCTTTTTTGAGCCGCGGCACACTTTTTATACTTAAAAAATCCCGGGGCACACCACCAACCAAAATGGCACAAAATCAGTACATATTATACATATAGTTAATAATATAGATTCTAAATGTATTTATACTCACTCAGTGTGAAACCTGGGCCTGTTTTCTTCTCCCCCCTGTGCTTCTCTCCACCATACTTCTCTCCCCCATGCTTCTCTCCTGTGCTTCTCACCCCCTGCTTCTCTCCACCAAACTTCTCTCCCCCCTGCTTCTCTCCGCTGTTTCTCTCTCCCATCCCCATGTTTCTCTCCCCCATGCTTCTATCCCCCCCCCGTTTCTCCCCCATGCTTCTCTCCCCCATCCCCAGGTTTCTCTCCCCCATTGTTTTCTCCTGTTTCTCTCCCCCATCCCCAGGTTTCTCTCCCCCCCTTCCTCCTCACCTCCTGCGAGATGGTCGCCGCTGCTGTTCGCCTCACCTACTGGCCGCCCGTAGGGCCAGTAGGTGAGGCGGACATCAGCAGCGGGGCGATCTGCAGGGGCACCAAAGTTTGGGGAACTTTCCCCACGGCACACCCGACTGGTTGAAAATCACTGCCCTACGGTAACATGGTAAGTGATTTCAATGTTATTTTGAAGCAGAGTTCTGACACCCCTTCCTGTGTACATCCAGAACCTAGGAGCTCCACAGTACAAGCGCCTCCTTCAATGGTAACGCAGGAGTTCCTGCTCTTCTCTCTACACTTAGATACATTTCTCACTAACAGTGATCTCACCCTGTGATCTATTGCTTCTGCCAAGTCTACCTGTGGCCCTAGCCAAAGGGCTCTATTATACAGAAAGAATATAGAGTGAAAAATCGTTAATTCGTTCTAAATGAAAGCGATAATTATTGTGTGTGTGTGTGTGTGTGTGTGTGTGTGTGTGTGTGTGTGTGTGTGTGTGTGTGTGTGTGTGTGTGTAGGAAACGATCAAACAACTAACGAAAAAACTTTTCTGTGTCTTTTCATCGGACCATAAAACCATTGTTGAAGAGACTGTCAGTAGGTTTATGGTGTCCTATCTAGAGGCAGAGAAGCTGAACAGAATGATCTATCACTTACATTGTTCTGTGCAGCTGATCCAGAGATCTCCTCCTGAATAACATGGACAATAAGTAGTCCTCTCCATTATGTGCATGAGCCCAGTAGTCCTGGATATTCATGAGAAGCAGAAAACTCCGCCCACCAGCTGCTCATTGGCAGTTATATTTCCATGCAGTGTATAGGCAGTCAACTGTCAATCAGCAGGTGGGGGGGATGGGAAGGGCAAGAATCCTATTCTCCTGCATATTAGGAGAACGGCTGAACAGAATGATGTCAGTAATACACCGATCTGTCAAGCATTTCTGTCACTAGTTTCTGTTGCCCTCATTTAAGGCGGTATAAAACTAGTGAAAGATTCCCTTTAACTCATTCACAAATCACATTGTTCATTCATTTTTACGATTCGATAGCAGAGTATGCGAATGGTCGCCATAACGATTGTAACTAACGCCTATCGTTCCATGTATACATGATGAATTATTTCAGGCCATTCACAAAAGCGGTTGTTTATACTTAAAATGAAAAATCGCTTTGTCTAACAGGACCCTAAGGCGGAAACAAATTTATTAAAAAAAAAAGTCAATTAATAATCTGGTGAAGAGTCGGAAAAAAAACAACGAACTAAAAACTAAACGAATGTAATTCTAATGTGAGCAGCCAAACCTCTAACCAGGCCGGCAGCGCCGCGCGCCATAGATTAGCCATTATGTTCGGGATACATTTCTGCCAGTCTTCTTAAGTTCGGAATCAGGCTAAAAACGTAGAGGTGGCGGCCTCCGGACACAAAGCCGCGGCCGAGAGCGGCTACAAATGTAATGAGGAGTGTCAAATACCACTTAGATGACTTGTGAGGTAACTACCTGAGGTGTAAGGAGGAATCAATACTTCCCCCGCCACGCACTTCTGAAAAATAAACCGGCCAAATAAAACAAATCTGACAAGCCTCTCCGGCTTCCCGCACACAGACTGATCTAATGCCAATTACTGGAGCCCCCCGCAGAAAACGAGCCGCCAGGAAGGGCCGTGCTGCCTCCCAGACCCTGACACCAGCCACACAATGAATGGCTGCGGCCGGTGCGACGTGTCAGGGCGGCTGGAGGACAATGAATGATGCCCGGGAGAAGCCGGCCTCGCGGGAGCCATGAATTACACCGCGCACAGTTCTGTCATCACAAAGGTCTCCGGATGAACGGCCGCGGGGGGGCGCGCCCCAAAGGGCTTCTATTTTTATAGCTTGTGTTAACAAATGTCAAATCCAACTAAGGATCGGGTTCTTCATGGGGAGGAAAGGACAGATGCACAATATCCCTGCGATAAGCTGCGAACGTCCTCCATATCCGAGGGGAGATATCAGGATACGGCCACAATCGCCTTACAGGAGATCAGAGAATTCTATACTATAGCAACAACATAGTCAGCTGCGCTGTACAACATATCTGTCGTTTCTCTATACTGGAACTTCCCATTTATTTAACATACATGTTAAGGCTACGTTCACACAATGTGCGAAAAGAAAGGCCGCTGTTTTCAATTAAAACAATGGTTGTTCTTGTCATAGAGAAATGTGCTGCCTTGAAGTTAATGCAAACAAAGGCCGTTATTCACACAGTGTATAGAACAAGGCCATGGAAACAACTGACATGTCTATTATTTCCGGCCGTTGTGCATTGATTTTAAAGAAATTTCCAATGCAGCAACGGCCATTGTCCGTGCCTTTCATGAACATAACCTTAGAATGAAGCTTTTCCGAAAGTCATCTGCAGAGCTTCAGAGCTGCGTTCTCTAACCTGTAGCAACATTACAACTTCCATCATCCGTGTTCTTGAAGCACCAAATCCCATAATGCATTACTCCAATTCTCGTGGAGCAAGGCACAAGTGATGACAGAGTCCCGACTTAAAGGAGAAGTACGGTGAAAATTTTTATAAAAGTATTGTATTGCCCCCCCAAAAGTTATACAAAGCACCAATATACACTTATTACGGGAAGTGCTTATAAAGTGCTTTTTTCTCTGCACTTATTACTGCACCAAGGCTTCACTTCCTGGATAACATGGTGATGTCACTTCCTGGATAACATGGTGATGTCACTTCCTGGATAACATGGTGATGTCACTTCCTGGATAACAGACTTTCAGAGCTGTGCGGCTGTGGCTGCTGGAGAGGATGATGGCAGAGGGACACTGAGGGACACAGGGCACTGGAGGGACACTGAGGGACATCCCCCTGCCATCATCCTCTCCAGCAGCCACAGCCCGCACAGCTCTGGGAGTTGGGTCATAACATCACTATTTTATCCCTGAAGAAGCCTGTACTGGTGAAACGTGCCTAGGGACAGCTATGACCGACATAATAAAAGGTCTGGCCACCGCTCCAGCGCGCGCAGGTCTGACCACCGCTCCAGTCAGGGAACACGCAATGGACTCCCATTCTCATGATCATAGTGGTGCCAGCAGTCGGACCCCCCACCGACCATTCATCCCACCTTTAGTGGTCACAGAAGTTACTTCTTAGTGGTTCTTTGCTTTGACTACAGCCTCCACATGGGTGCGATGACCTCTATACGCCCCCACTAGGTCACATGGTAATGGGTCTCTTTGCACGTGTGACTCCGTAAGTCCCTATACATACAGTTTTGTTGTATGGTGGTTGAACGGGAAAACTTGTAGAAACTAAAGAACAGCCTAAAGACAAACTGACTCCATAGATATATTATCAGCTCAGGATCCTAGTGATGCAAGTCCTTAGTCCCCAATGCACCCCCCCCCCCTCTCGTCTTACCGCCCCCCCCACCAGGTTATTATGACACCAAATATAACTGGAAGAAACCTTTACATCTCGAGGAGCCAACTGATCTGCCTATAGCTATCTTTAGGATAATGCGGCCATTGTGCGAGCGTGGCTGCTTCCTGTGCTGGGATACACAATACGGCGCCATTGTTAATGGTTTCCACGTCCTTTATTAAAGGGACTTTCATCCACGGCTTCGGTAGTGCCGCATTGTCAGGGTCCACAATGGAGATCTCTGTAAGGAACAAGCTGAGTGATGGAGCGGTCTGGAAGGTGTCGCTACGTTGTGCGGGAGAAAGATAGCGTGACGTCACTTATACTAAGGAACAGAAAGATGGCGGCTGGTCCCAGGTCCTATCCTGCAGTCCATGTGACGGCCCTGGCATCTCCATGTGTCACGGTATAATATGGAGTAAGGGCTCACTGGGGGTCCATACTATACTATGGGAGACATCTTTAGGATTTATATGACATGGATCACCAGTTTGTTAGATGATGTATGCAGCTGTGCCGCGCGGGCTCCGCCAGGGCAGCTGTGCATGGAGGCCATATGGTCTGTGTGCCACAGCCGATACCACTGCACAAGGCTCAGGTGCCAAAGGGGTAAAGCTTCTAGGGCAGGGATGGGGGAACCTGCTGCCCTCCAGCTGTTACTAAACTACTATTCCAATCATACCTGGACAGTCGAAGCTTCAGGTCTCCAGGCATGATGGGAGTTGTAGTTCTGTAACAGCTGGAGGGCCGCACATTCCCCATCCCTGTTCTAGTGGAAGAAAATACTGTAAATGCCGATGTCGGATTTCTTTTTCTAATAGATTTTTACAGGAAGAAAACTACACACAAGAACGGGAACCCTTCACCTACAGAGCTGCGCTCCGAGGATGTGAATGAGGTCTATGACGCAGTATACGCCTTGTATCCAGTCCGGGGAAAACAAGGACAAGGACATTAAACCTGTACACCCTCCAGCTGCAAGACCATTATACCTGAAGAGGTTAAAGTGTCGCTGTCGTTTAATTATTATTATTTATTTATTTTATTTTTTTTGCAGAAATCAATAGTACAGGCGATCTTAAGAAACTTTGTAATCGGGTTTATTAGCCGAAAAATGCATTTTTATCATGAAAAAGCAGTTTGAAGCTCTCCCCCCCGTCTTCATGGTTCTCTATGGAGAGGGGAGGGGTGGAGGGAGATGAGGCACCAAAACAGGACAACAAAGTTATTTACAGCTACATCACCGGGCTATCTCCTCCGAAGTCAGCACTGACCTCTCTGACCTCTGAATACCAGCTTTCACACAGCTCCCACTGTGTAATCCTTTGTTCTCTGCTCTCTGCCTCCTCTCCATAGAACAGACAGGGGCACGTCTGATGCAACAAGACATGATTTCCTGATAATGAGCAGTGGATGAGAGAGAGGGGGGCTGGGGAAAGTCTTTTTGAATGCAGACAATGGCAGATTTGCCTAATAAACCCAATTAGAGAGTTTCTTAAAATCACCTGTACTATTGATTTCTGCAAAAAAAAAAAAAAATGAAACGACAGGTACACTTTAAGGGATTCTACTTCCAGCAGGCGGCAGCACAGAGCAGGGTCCTGGAGGTGGCCACAATATATCCTCGTGGCCTATAGGACTCCACAAACCAGGATGGCGCTCTCTTCATAGAGACATCAGACAAATCAATACCAGACATGGGACACAGCGGTATACGCCCTCAGGGTGTGAGGAGTTAATGTATACGTCACTGACGGCGCTCAGTTAACCGACGCACAGCTGCCGCCTGGCTGGCTGGGGATCCTGCAGCGGCCATAGAATACTAAGCATTATATTACGAGGGAAGAATCCGGCTGAAGTAACATTAAGCGGCGGCACAGTAAATAATCTTCACACATGGAAGGACGCACCTGGTGCTCAGCGTTACTGGTGTGCGAGCGGGAAACGGCCAGCGGACACGACTACAATCCAGCTGGGCCCGAGATCATTAACCACAATCTAATGCGACAGCTGCCAAAGTGCTGTCACCGACCGGTGCCGAGGAGCTGCCACCACCACCACTACATACAGGTTATACACTGCGACTGTAACCGCAGATCTGTTATACGGGTATAGAGACCTCAGGGGAGAATTCACACAGTCACACACTGCTGAGCTCCGCTATACTAACATAGACAAGGATGTCATATAGGAAAGAGAGAGATCTCACACAGTGACACGCTGCTGAGCTCCGCTATACCATTATAGACAAGGACATTATATAGGGGAGAGAGAGATTTCACACAATGATATGCTGCTGAGCTCCGCTATACTACCATAGAATAGGCTGTCATATAGGGGGAGAGAGAGAGAGATCTCACAAAGTGACACGCTGCTGAACTCCACTATACTACCATAGACAAGGACATTATATAGGAAAGAGAAGTCACACACTGCTGAGCTCCGCTATACTACCATAGACAAGGACGTCATATACGAGACAGAGAATTCACACAGTCACACACTGCAGAGCTCCACTATACTAACACAGATAACTATGTCACATAGAAGAGAGAGAGAGATCTTACACAGTGACACGCTGCTAAACTCCGCTATACTATCATAGAAAATGACATCATATAGGAGAGAGAGAGAGAGAGAGAGAATTCACACAGTCACACACTGCTGAGCTCCGCTATACTAACAGAGATAACTATGTCACATAGAAGAGAGAGAGAGATCTTACACAGTGACACGCTGCTAAACTCCGCTATACTATCATAGAAAATGACATCATATAGGAGAGAGAGAGAGAGAGAGAATTCACACAGTCACACACTGCTGAGCTCCGCTATACTAACAGAGACAAGGACATCATATAGGAAAGAGAGAGAGAATTCACACAGGGACACGCTGGTGGATTCCGCTATACTCCTATATACCAGGACATCATACAGGAGAGAGAAAATTCACACAGTGACACGCTGTGGAGCTCCGCTATACTACCATAGACAAGGATGTCATATAGGGGGGGGGGAGAGAGAATTCACACAGAGACACGCTGTTGGATTCCGCTATACTCCTATATACCAGGACATCGTATGGGATAAGGGGATTTTTTTTTTTATTTTTTTTTTTCATTACGAGTAGTAAATGACACAGACATGCTGATCAAGCACAAGGCAGGACGAGTGAAGGGGAAGAACGATCAATGAACGCTGCGCGACCATCAATCTTGCCTTCTTTACGGTGCCAAAAAATAAAGTGGCTCACATTCACACTTAAAGGGGAACTCCGCTTACCATTAGCATAACAAAATGTTATGATTGTGACAGATGAGGAAGCTGCACTGTGGGATCACGCCCGCAGGGGGCACTACAAGGAAGCACAATTACACAGCCTGTAGGTATTACAGCTCTCAGAGCTGCAGTTCCTTAATGGTGTAGCTGCCTTACTATTACTATCTGTGGCTGGGCATCAGAAGACTACCATATAGACAGAGCTTCAGGCAATTTTTGGAGCAGGTTACCTCTCGATCAGTGGTCCAAATCCAGACCAGAGGACGACATGTGCAGCATCATAGGTGCACTGTAGGGGGCAGTGTCTCTTGTATCTAGGGCTCGGCACACAAGGTACTGATGCTGTGATACAATATGCAGTAAAGTCTAGAAAGGAAGGGGATCCCCAAAACAGTGAGGATATTAATTCCCTCTAGGAGTCTGTAATCTTTAGGGTCTGATTCATCCTTGGGGGTCTAGTCTGGGGTCTGATTCATCCTTGGGGGTCTAGTCTGGGGTCTGATTCATCCTTGGGGGTCTAGTCTGGGGTCTGATTCATCCTTGGGGGTCTAGTCTGGGGTCTGATTCATCCTTGGGGGTCTAGTCTGGGGTCTGATTCATCCTTGGGGGTCTAGTCTGGGGTCTGATTCATCCTTGGGGGTCTAGTCTGGGGTCTGATTCATCCTTGGGGGTCTAGTCTGGGGTCTGATTCATCCTTGGGGGTCTAGTCTGGGGTCTGATTCATCCTTGGGGGTCTAGTCTGGGGTCTGATTCGTCTTTGGGGGTCTAGTCTGGGGTTTGATTCGTCTTTGGGGTCTTGTCTGGGGTCTGATTCATCTTTGGAGTCTTGTCTGGGGTCTGATTCATCTTTGGGGTCTGATTCATCTTTGGAGTCTTGTCTGGGGTCTGATTCATCTTTGGGGTCTGATTCATCTTTGGGGACTTGTCTGGGGTCTGATTCATCTTTGGGGTCTGATTCATCTTTGGGGACTTGTCTGGGGTCTGATTCATCTTTTGGGTCTTATCTGGGGTCTGATTAATCCTTGGGGGTTCAGTCTGGGGTCTGATTCATCTTAGGGGTCTAGTCTGAGGTCTGATTCACCTTTGGGGTCTTGTTTGGGGTCTGAAACGCGTTGTATCTATATGGTGTTTTCGTAAAAGTTGTTGACTTCATCTTCAAGGTGAGGAGCAATTGGTGAGGATTGTTTGATATAAAAATACAAGATACGACTGCACAAGGGGCCGGCATGTTTCTGGAACACTAGTCAGCTCCATCAGGGCACGATGCATGAGATGTGCCGGGGTAGGGATTATCAAGCTACATCACCGGATCACATCCAGATTGATGTCCTGAACACGCTCCGGTCTTTGCATTTGGCAATGTTCCCGAGAGGCCATTTCTTATTCCAGCTCCTATGGGATCAACACTGATGGGAAGAGTTACGGAATTATTTCCATCCACTTCCTTTTAATTACTGTAAAAGCTAAAACAGCCGAGTCCATCAATGTCTAATAAACCGGCGTCCCCTCTATCTAATCTACGCTGCATCGAAGACAGACTGACGGGAAAGGAACAGCGAATAGAAAGAGACGGCAGATATCGCTACAGAACTCCCAGCCAGAGACTCCGCAGAGAGAAACCAAAGAAGCCAATGGACTTAAACAAGCCGATGTGCTGTGTAAGCGAGCTCTTAGTGCGGCCGTCACAGACACGTATGGACTGAGCAACAAAGAGCCTGTCATTTGTATCCAAGAACAACAGGCAAGCAGATCAATACAGTGTCTCTGGCACGCCATTTACACAGGCGAGACAGGTCGCTACTTTACGACTGAAGATACGTATACAAGAGGGCGTTTCTGCCAAGAAGCAAATAACCCACAAAGACTAAGAAAAAAAAAAATTATAAAAAACACTATATGGAAAAAATGGAAGATTACAGCAGGAGGACCTCCTGGAAAACTGGGATACAGCCTATGGCTATGGCTGTATCCCAGTTTTCCAGGCGTTCCTCCCGCTGGATCCGCCTGCTGCACGGAGCGGGCAGACAGCGGTAATCATTGCGGATGGTTCGGGTTCGTACGAACTCGGTTCGGACCATCCCTAGGACCATGTGTATGTGCTTGAATGTTTAAAAGGAAACTTTCTAACTGAATCTTAAAGGGGTACTGGAGTTGAGGAAGGGGGGGGGGGTGACAGTGGGGAGGTTATTGTTTTTATCCACCCCCTCCCCTGCCATAGTTAAAAACTAAAACGTCTCCTGCCAGGAGTACACCACTGAGTCGCTGGACATTGCTTTACTAGTTTAGAGACCCGCATTGTCGGGGATGGGGAACAGTAAGCCCTTCAGCTCTTACAAAAGTACAATATCCATCAGTATTGGCTGTCCAGGCATGATGAACATTGTAGTTTTACAATGGCTGGAGGTTCCCCATCGCTGCAATATACTGACAAAGGTGAATGGCAATGAGCAGTCTTATTTATCCATAAGCTACACAACGTAGAGTTCTAAGAAAAGGCAAACTGGCACACTCAGAAGCAGTAGCAGACTAGAGAACATTATAGAACAGTACTCAGTAGTGCGCAATCAGAAGCGGTAGTAGATTAGAGGATATTATAGAGCAATACCGATTGGGGCATTCAGAAGCAGTAGCAGACTAAAGGGCATTATAGAGCAGTACTCAGCAGTGCACACTCAGGAACAGTAGCAGACTAGGGGACATTAGCAGTACAGATCAGAAGCAGTAGCAGACTAAAGGGCATTATAGAGCAGTATTCAGCAGTGCACACTCAGGAACAGTAGCAGACTAGGGGACATTAGCAGTACAGATCAGAAGCAGTAGCAGACGAAAGGGCATTATGGAGCAGTATTCAGCAGTGCACACTCAGGAACAGTAGCAGACTAGGGGACATTAGCAGTACAGATCAGAAGCAGTAGCAGACTAAAGGGCATTATACAGCAGTATTCAGCAGTGCACACTCAGGAACAGTAGAAGACTAGGGGACATTAGCAGTACAGATCAGAAGCAGTAGCAGACTAAAGGGCATTATGGAGCAGTACTTAGCAGTGCACACTCAGGAACAGTAGCAGTACCGATCAGTGCACTCAGAAGCACTAGCAGACTAGAGTACATAATAAAGCAGCACTGTAAGCTCCGGGGAGAGATGTAGCACTTATTAAAAGCTTTTAACTCTAAAGGCCCTATTCCACGGGATGATTATCGTTCGCATAATCGTTAACGATAAACGATCCAAATGATCGCTATTGTGAAAGACCTGAAATCGTTCGCCCATTTACATGGAAAGATGACCATTACTTATGATCGTTCTTGCGGTCGTCTTGTCGTTGCTATTGCGTTTGTCGCTATTGCGAACGACCCAACGACGTCTTATTCAATGCGAATGATTTGCGAACGAGCAACGATAAATATAGGTCCAGGTCTTATTAAACGATTAACAATTTCTCGTTCGGTCGTTAATCATTAACTGCTATTCAACTGAACGATTATTGCTTAGATTCGAACGACTTAACGATTATCTGAACAATAATCGTCCCATGGAAGAGAACCACCTTTTTTCTGTTGTCACCTAAAACTTTTGGCAAGCTGATCTGTCTCTAGACGGATTTTATCAAGTCTCTTGAGCTCAGAAGGGAGCGGGAAGGAAAAATGATGGTACAATAAAGGGGCATTTTCTCTAGTAAGATATATTACATGTTTTCTTTAGTTATCTTAAACTACTTACTTATGCAAAGTTCAATGAAAACTTATAGACTATCACTTTTTGGACAGGGGTGTAGAGGCGGCACTGGTCCATTTCAGTGCATACTATGGCAGTACAAAAGAGTCCTATTTTTATTGTTTTGTTTTTAAATAATTTACTAACTAAAATCTTGCTGATCAGAAGAAAGCAATCCAAATAAAACCCTAGAGAATTGGCGTGTCTGCACTTCCCTGCCTCCTGATTCCGCCATATAAGCGCCCTGTAATACTTAGTAAGGAGGCGCAGGATCGGATAACCTTGCATGGCTTACTTTGTTTAACTGCAGTCTAATTAATGGCTCCTTCCCTCCCGGGAATCCTTCTTTATGGTTAACAGCGGGAAATGATTTGAGGTAATCTATATCCGCGGACAGCTATTGATAAACTAAGGCTGCTGGATTCTCCGCTCACATGGAAAATCATCCTAAAGAATTTACTGCGTGTTTGTCTTCGGCCCGGCAGAGGACATCACTAACGCCGGGGGGGAGGTCTGCTGCAAAACTTTGGCACAAAAAGGGACAAAGCCGGAGAAATCTCCTGTGGGATTTATGTGTGCGGCCATGATGATTTGATGCGGTTTATGTAGACGGGGTTAGAATTAGATCTACATTTATCACAGTTACTGTAATAGAGAATTAATTATGTATCAGGGCTATGGCCGAGTGCTGGTAATCCAGGAAATGAATACGGAAAGGGCTTTATCAGCGCAGGTGAACGGTGGCCGCATCACAATGTAGAAGAGCCAGCAGTGCAAACTATATATTATATATCCTCTTTCTTCAAAAATAAGACAATGTCTCATAAATCTTTCCTCCCAGATACATTTTTGGTGAGGGGTAGCTCCCCACAGCACACTTGTACAGCACAGCAGAGACAGCGTACGGTATGGCAGCTTTCGACCACCAAGGGAGCTTACCATAGAACACTCCTACAGCACAGCAGGGACAGTGTAGAGTATGGCGTCTTCCGGCCATCAGGGAGGGCTCACCACTGCACACTCGTACAGCACAGCAGGGACAGCGTACAGTATGGCGGATTTCGGCCACCGGGGGAGCTCACCACAGCAGGCGACAGGATAACGGCAGGCTGTGTGCAGCTCTACAGCGGGCAATAGGGGACAATGAGAATGGCGGCAGGCAACGGCCTCTTGATTCCTTGCCAGCTCATTTTTAAGTGATGCTGCGGAAGGGAACATTGGGGTTGGCAGCAGGTGCTGGTCTTCATGTCCTGCATGCAGCTGCTCTGCAACGGACAATGAAGGTAGGGGGCAACAGCAGCGGGCTAAAAAGAATCACAGCTACAGGCCCTGGTGTTCTGCTCGGCGGCCATGCTTCCAAACAAAAACTTTTCTAGGTCTTACTTTCGTGGGAGGCCTTATATTTAGCAATTCAGCAAAGGTCTTATTTTCGGGGAAACTGTGTGTGTGTGTGTGTGTGATATGTGATATATATATATATCACATATATGCATATACGTGCACGCACACACACACATATATATATATATTACGATCCTTAGTCTGGATTAAGATCCGCTGGCACCACCAATACAACATTAAGCAGTGCTGCTTCTTCTCTGCATAATATATATATATATATATATATATATATATATATATATATATATATATATATATATATATCAAAGAAAAAATCCTGCAGCACTCCACAAATGTAATATAAGTTGGTGCCAAGCGGTAGGCACGAGAGACCAGTCGTGTCAAACGTATAGCAAGGTAGAAAACCGCAGCACTCCGGATAAATTCAAAAGAAAGTAGTATTTATTTTCACCCAAAAACTTGCGACGTTTCGCTCTCGCTGAGAGCTTTATCAAGCAGTGTAACAACATGTGCTCAAGTCAAAGTATAAATGTGTTCACATACAAATAGGATGATTGGCAAACAATCAATAAATCAAGTGAATAAAAGTATAAAATTCATATGGCATATAGTGACAGTGATTGACAAAAAATAAAGTATAACTATATTTTACATTGTGCATGTGTGACAGTACTGTGAATCCATTTTAGTGTAATATAATAATAGATATAGCAGATAAATCTTCATAGTACATCAATTGGGTACACAGCGGGGGGTCACTCACCAAGGAGACATGTACAGGTGTGGCAATAAGATCATAACAAGATACAAAGAAGGTCATGGCGATTGTATCCATTCGGCAGCAAACGACGATGTCCCTGCGGTACAACTGCGCATGTCCATGCGGCAAGCCAATCGGATCGCCCTGTATACGTCACAGGGTAACCCGGACAGCTCATTGGTGGAGCCGACATGTATAGTAAACAAAACATCATGTGTTGCTGTAAAAAGCCTAAGGGTCTCAATGTCGACTACAAAATATTACCGAGGTACCTAAGATAGTCGTTCTACTCCTGCCTTTGTGGTTTCCTGTGGTCTCTTACTCTAGTGACGATTGGACCATTGTATAGACATGATGCTCTGTATATATTTGTATATATTTATGTATACCTAAAAAATCTTTTCTCTCTTCTATTTAGATGTAAAGAATCAAGCAATCTTTCTATGGGACACATGGGGTTAACAAAATCCAGGATGACAGTGGCATGAAAATCTGTTAAAGCTCGGTTGCTGTACACACTGTTGCGTCTTCTTCTTTTTCATCATTGCTTATTCAATGCTCCACTCCCGACTCGGTGGTGTGTGTGGTTTCTCCCAAGCCTTGGCCCCCATGGGGTGAATGTTCGGTGGATCGCATGGTGTTCCGGTGTCGGCGCTCCTGCGGTTTTTACTGTAACATTCTACAGGTTCGCCGTACCGGTACGTGGCTGACCTTCGGCTGGCTGCACGCCGGCGGGCTGCATCTGTTTCCCATGTTAGTTGGAGAGCCAGGCGACGGAGGTGTGAGTGTTACTATACCGAGTATATGCCCACTTATTCGCTGATGGTTTGTTTATTTAGCAACAGTTTTTACAGCAACACATGATGTTTTGTTTACTATACATGTCGGCTCCACCAATGAACTGTCCGGGTTACCCTGTGACGTATACAGGGCGATCCGATTGGCTTGCCGCATGGACATGCGCAGTTGTAATATTATATATATACGAAATCTATGGGAAGGCAAATATTTGCATCAATACATGCATACGTTTCATTTCTTATGGGAAGGTGTAATGATTTATGATGTCTGTGACCCTCTGGGGTAATGGACTCTCTTACATTATGGGTCAAGGAGGCAAGTAACAACCTGTATTGTACAGTATAATACATGCAAACCACTAGCCTGAGGCCGAATGGTAGGGTCTTGTCTGATAATATGGATTGCTCGTGTTTCGACAAACATTTCCGCCTTGAGGTATGTTCACTGTGTATTCTGATAAGTATTTTGCACTTACTCCTGGTTTCAGCATAAAAATACTACAGCAGCACAGGAGTAAAACACCCATATAAAATAAAACAGGAAACGCATTGGCTGCCGTCCCAGTTTCTTTGGGTCGTCCAGCTTTCGGTTTATCGGTATCCGGGTCTGTTGGGAAATTTTTCTTTATACAGATTTGTCCATGTTTTGTGCATTCCTTGTCTAAAAGTCCCATGTTTATATAAGCTGAACAGTGGTGTACAGGCAGCTACCTGTAGGTGGCAGGAGAGAGTCATGATTCCTCCTTCTGGAGGAGAGCTCATAGGCATACCTTATCCCATAGTCCTTTGCTTCAATGCCTCCATCCACTTCTGCATCTCATCAATAAGAAGCAATATCCCCTAAAGCTAATGCAAATATCTAACCAACCAATCCCTTGTTCTGTACTGACGAGGGGCAATAACCCAAAAACAGCTGTCTAGAGATATTGACTGACTTACAGGGTAGCTACCTCAGGGTGGCACTAGAGAGTTTATTTTCTTTTAGATGAGAGCTCATTTGCATACTTTCTCCCCATAAAGCATTGCAGGCAAGTTATACACAGCTGGCTCTCCACAATGAGAAGCAGTAGCTCACGTCCATAATATATTCTTTGAAGCCCCCGACAGCAATTCTCCGTACGTTCCTAGATTTGTCAAGAGAGACTCAAACAGTATTGTTTTACAGAGCATTGCGCCTTCCTGCGATTTATATTTAAGACGAAAGCAAGCAAGCTTAAAAAATAAAAAAAAATAATGACACTTTCAATTTGTCCGAAATAGCGATTACTAGTAGAACGGGGATTCTGATAAATACAATGGAATCACTTTGACACCAAATTAAATGGAAAGAATTGGATAAGGACATTTCAGGAGATAAAGCGGCGGGGGCTCACGGCTCCAATTGAGGAGAAAAAGAAGAGAAAAAAAAAATTATCTTTTCCATTCGTGGATTTGCTGTGTGACCGGTTTCCATTTTACGGAGGAGGTAATAAGAATTGGCTGAAAATGAAATGACATCATTCTTTAAATGAAGATTGCTTTTTACTGATGGAGGAGAAAAAAAACGGCAAACAGAGATGACACACTTAACGGAATGACAAATGGCTCCGCCACCGCCACAGCGGTAAATGAATGAGCCGGGCGGGCTTGATGGACCGGGCACATGGGTGCTTAGCAAATTTTTCACAGCCTCTGTCTAAAAGAGAAAATAATTGACTGAAATATTGGTTATATTGCGGAGAGTGGGAACAATACATTCCTGAACACGGTGAGAAGAACAAAAAAAACGAGGCGTCAAACACGACGCTGACGAACGAAATGTCACAATATCACAAAGAAATGCAGAGAGGAGCGAGACAAAGCTAAAAAAATATATAACAAAACACAAAAAACACTCAATCAATACTAGCAGATGTAAAATGTATAAAACCATCGAAGCTAGAGGAGTAAAACTGATGGACAAGCCTGAGTGCAGGCCCCTGGGGGGCGGAGCATCAATTAAAATTACTTATGCTCCGCCCCTGCAGAACCTCTAAAAATTAGACAAAGGTTAAAGGTCATTTGCTCACCGCTTGTTAAATACATTTTACTGCAAGAAGTCCCCAATAGGTGGCACTATAAGTTGTGTACATCACAATATAAATTTTAAGTTTTAACAAACTTTGTTCGCATTTCTACAACTTTAAATAACTATAAATGGCGGAATGACCTTCATATCTGACACGGTAGACACTGTCCCTCGAGAACCCCGATGTGTCAGGACACAAGACTGGATGAGGAAAGAGGCCATGCTGCTGGGAAAGAACAGCCAATCACCTGTGCATAAAGCAATATGCAAATAAAATCCTGTTACTGTTACAGCGCCACCTATTGGAGACCGTCTGTAGTGCCTGATATCCGATTTTTGTCTTTCTTGGAGCAGCAGAACAAGTTAGGGAAATTTAAAGGGACTGTCCATGCAAAAAAAAAAAAAAAAAAAAACTGGGCAGCCGCTCTAGTTCACACCATGACAGCAAACCACCATGACGGTGGCGCCATTTACAACTCACTTGCCTAAAGTTTATAGGGGGATCCTGATGCCTTCTCCCCCTCCATATGGATCTAATAGACCTGTATATAAGTCAGATGCAGCATGTCACTTTTTTTATTTATTTCTTTTTCTGCAAAGAACTCTCAGTATATATGTGAGAGATATGGTGGTAGAGTAGCGGGATGGTGCCCCTCCACCGGTGACACTGTAGGTGCTGGATCATAGTCTGTACTGTGGCCGCCGCAGGTCTCGGTGTCACCATCAGAGCCCGTCCTGCACACAATGAGCGTGCAGAGCCCCGGGGCATGGAGCGTCTCCTGACTGTGCAGACAGCTGCTCTTTCCCATGTAATCCGGGGGACAGCGGCTGTCAGCCATCATGTGACTATTCCTAATGGCGTGGATCGCACATTCCTCTCATTAATGCAATTACGCCACCACAACTGCGAGACGGATATAATAGACCTGACCCTGACGTTCCTTGGATGCCTGACATGGTGACCGCTCCACATGGCGGGATTATAGCTCTCAGCTTCACATCCTTGAAATAAGAAGCGTCCTGACCTCCACCTTCCCACCTCGCTCAGTTATATAAGTCATAGATGGAAGACGCTAATAAGAGCAAGGTGAGATGTGCGACGGCGAGGAAAGTCACCCGCCATACTGGGATAACAGGGGGCAGCGGTAATAGCGGTGGGTCTGACGTTATAACGTGAGAGCATGTAAGTGACTGACTAAAGCTGCAGGTCTTAAAGGGGTTATCCAGGATTAAAAACAAACTCATAGTTGATTACACTGGGGGAAAAAAACATTGCCACCCCTGACTTCAGGTTGTGTGCGGTATTACATCTCTGCTCCATTCATATGGGGATTTGCTGCTGCTCTGGACAGTTCCTGACATGGACAGAGGTGGCAGCAGAGAGCACTGTGTCAGACTGGAAAGAATACCTCACTTCCTGCAGGACATACAGCATCTGATAAGTACAGGAAAACTGAAGATTTTTAAATAGAAGTAATTTACAAATTTGATACCAGTATTTTCCTCTCCAGAGTCCCCCTTTAAATTGCAATTTTTTAAACCCACTGCGCTCGCTCTCTTTGTACACAAGGAGGCGTCAGTGTAAACTCCGCCATTATGCATCATCTCCCTTAATGACTCGGCGCTGTTACGGCTCGGTAAATCACCGTACGCCGTGCCTCCTCCATTCCGTCGCACTTGCATATTTTTACACCAGAGAGCTTTTTAGCGAGCAGTAAAAGTGCTAAAATCTTCACATTATTCCCGGCGTTCCCCGGAGACGGCGAATGTTATGACTGCGCTGCCGCTACAAGCGTGCGCGTAATAGATGTGGAAGAAGGCGAGTAGTAACACATCAAACCTTATTTAGAAGCGCGGGAGCCTTTCATAACTTAATTAGCGCCCCCCCCCCCATGGCGGCGAGGGGGGGCACCCATCCTGTCAATCCGCACACGCCGCGTTGACTGAGATCTGCTCGTACTCTGCCCACACATACATCACACACAAGGTGTTTTCAGGACCCGAGGCAAATGGCGCCCGCACCAAGATTTCGCTTTTAAACTGTCGCTTTTTTTTTTTTTTTTGCATTATTATTTTACCACGTCTCGTTTTCAGGAAATGTATTCTGATAATGAGGTCAATGTGATTCTATTCCGAGCGAGCTGGAACCGGCGCACGTTTACAGGGAACAAGCAGCTCGCAATCTACTTCCCTGCAGCAATTGTCGCACGGCGCCGGCTGCCTGATTGCCGGGAATTGCGGATACCGCATCTACATAAATTATTTGTCGCTGGGGCTGTGACATCTCGGGGAAGTAACACAGGCGAGCGTGTACGGGTTATAGACCGCCAGTTACCTGCTAACGTGGCGGCTTCCGGAGCTAAAAATAACAAGAAGGTATATGGACGGGTATGTTATATCCTGAGGGGGTAGGCGCATACAATATGGCGGAACTCATCCATCAGACTCCATACAAATCACAGGAGGAAATAAATAGTGTGCCATCTTCCACTGCAAGGTATATCATCAGGAGAAACATGTCGGACATCCTTGGAGCCCCCTTCCCCCATTAGGCCTCAGCCCCCCCCCCCCCTGCTTTTCCCTTACAGCCCCCCGCTAGTCCTCAGGTGAGCCCCTATACAGCCCCCGCTAGGCCTCAGATGGGTTCCTATACAGCCCCCGCTAGGCCTCAGGTGCCCACCATACAGCCTCCGCTAGGCCTCAGGTGAGCCCCTATACAGCCCCCGCTAGGCCTCAGGTGGGTTCCTATACAGCCCCCGCTAGGCCTCAGGTGGGTTCCTATACAGCCCCCGCTAGGCCTCAGGTGAGCCCCTATACAGCCCCTGCTAGGCCTCAGGTGAGCCCCTATACAGCCCCCGCTAGGCCTCAGGTGCCCCCGGTAAAGCCTCGGCTAGGCCCCAGTTGCCCACCATACAGCCTACTCTAGGCCTCAGGTGGGCCCTTACACAGCCTCCGCTAAGCCTCAGGTGGGCCCCTATACAGCCTCCCCAAGCCCCCAGTTGCCCACCATAAAGCCTCCAGTGGGTTCAAGCCTTAGGGAAAATTTCCCACTGCAGATTTAGCAATAAGAACAGTGTTACATGAACGTCCCAAACTGCTCGGTTTCGGCGACATTCTCTGAACTCGAACACTCAGCATCTCACTCCCAACTGCTGAAGACGTCGGATGTCGCCCTAGGAACTATCCAGAACAGGAGAGGTTTTCTATGGGGATTTGCTGCTGCTCTGGAGAGTTCCTGACATGGACAGAGGTGGCAGCAGAGAGCACTGTGTCAGACTGGAGAGAATACACCACTTCCTGCAGGACATACAGCAGCTAAGTACTGGAAGACTGGAGATTTTTTTTAATAGAAGTAAATTACAAATTTGTATAATTTTCTGACACCAGTTGGTCTAAAAGAATTTTTTTTTTTTTTTTTTGCTGCAGTACCCCTTTAAGAAACATTTACAGCTTAAGGTCTGATTGCCGCAAACACATTCAATGCTTCATATTGTGCTGCAACAACCAGAGACAACCCCTCGCCCTATTGCCTTGAAGTTCCTCCAGAGCGCACCGTTCACTTGACAATACGGCCTCATAACAAAAGGTTCAAATGGAAAGTACCACGACAAAGCCCAGACCCCCCTGCCCCTCCCCCAGCTAGCAATAATGCACCTCGTTTGGTTTTATTTCTATGTCTTGTGTTTGATGTGGATAAAAGAGAAAGCCTGAAGGTCCGCGGCGGCGACGATGGCGGATTACCTAAAATCACTGCGTTCAATCAGCTCCTTTGTGCTCGGACGGCAGAATAACTCGTAGGGAGAATAATACAGATTCCCTTCTAGTGATACATGCATTAAATATCCCGCAACTCGCTGGGATCTCTGGGTAATAGCCGGCCGCGGACCGTGTGTATTCGCAGCCAGCGGTCTAGTTTTACAGGTCAGTGGCTTTTATATTGAGCCATTGCTGAGAACGACTGTTAAAGGGGTAGTTCAGAAAAAGTATAAATGTATATATATTTTTTTATTAAACAACTAGTGGCAGAAAGTGCCAGAGATTTGTAATTTACTTCTATTAAAAAATCTCCAGTCTTCCAGTACTTATCAGCTGCTGTATGTCCTGCAGGAAGTGGTGTCAGACTGGAAAGCAAACACCACTTCCTGCAGGACATACAGCAGCTGATAAGTACTAGAAAACTGGAGATTTTTTAAATAGCACAGGCATTTTCTAGCACCAGTTGATTTGGAAGAAAAGCCATTGTAGGGGGGTGGGGGTCGCCATTTATTTTCATTATGGTTTAGACAATTTCTTTTCATGTTCTGATCCTGGATTGTAGGAAATTACAAAGGCCATTAACCTTTTCTCATTTTGCTTGTCTCTGTAGTCTCTGTGGGCGGACGGTTAAATGGTGGCACGGTGATCGGGCGGCATCGGCACCACACGCTGTGTAATCTACAAGGAAAGAATGACCAGAAGAAAGTCATCGGTCTCGTGGCTAGAGAGTCACGTTATAGTTCTCCAACATGGGTGACGGGAACCAGACCCTTGTGGTACACCTCAAAGCCACAACAAGGAACGGGCAGTCGGCATTCTGGTTAAGAGAGTTTACAGTGAATGGTTTTTATAATCCATGCTCATAAATAGCAACACGGTGCACCCCCGGCTGTTATATCACCCCGAAAACCAGATCACCATCTGTTAACGTGAACAGTCTAACAGTCTAACGGTGAATGACTTGCAAGAAGGACGTGCAACTCACTGTGCAACTGTCCTGTCCAAGCATGCAGCGGCAATGGGGATATGTGACTGTTAGGAGCAGGGCTTCAGCTGCTCTGCAGTTCCTGATCTAGCCACTGGTGGCAGCAGAAGCGCACTGGGGGTATTAAAATTGGTGGTATTATAATTTGGCTCCATTCACTTAAAGGAGAAGTCCAACGAAAAATTTTTATGAAAGTATTGTATTGCCCCCAAAATGTTATACAAATCACCAATATACACTTAAGGGAAATGCTTATAAAGGGCTTTTTTCCCTGCATTTACTACTGCATCAAGGCGTCACTTCCTGGATAACATGGGGATGTCACTTCCTGGATAACATGGTGATGTCACTTCCTGGATAACATGGGGATGTCACTTCCTGGATAACATGGGGATGTCACTTCCTGGATAACATGTTGATGTCACTTCCTGGATAACATGGTGATGTCACTTCCTGGATAACATGGTGATGTCACTTCCTGGATAACATGGTGATGTCACGACCCAACTCCCAGAGCTGTGTGGGCTGTGGCTGCTGGAGAGGATGATGGCAGGGGGACACTGAGGGACACAGGGCACTGGAGGGACACTGAGCATCCCCCTGCCATCATCCTCTCCAGCAGCCACAGCCCACACAGCTCTGGGAGTTGGGTCGTGACATCCCCATGTTATCCAGGAAGTGACACCCCCATGTTATCCAGGAAGTGACATCACCCTGTTATCCAGGAAGTGACACCCCCATGTTATCCAGGAAGTGACATCACCATGTTATCCAGGAAGTGACATCACCCTGTTATCCAGGAAGTGACATCCCCATGTTATCCAGGAAGTGACATCACCATGTTATCTAGGAAGTGACATCACCATGTTATCCAGGAAGTGACATCACCATATTATCCAGGAAGTGACACCCCCATGTTATCCAGGAAGTGACATCACCATGTTATCCAGGAAGTGACATCACCCTGTTATCCAGGAAGTGACATCCCCATGTTATCCAGGAAGTGACATCACCATGTTATCCAGGAAGTGAAGCCTTGATGCAGTAGTAAGTGCAGGGAAAAAAGCTCTTCATGTGCATTTCCCATAATAAGTGTATATTGGTGACTTGTATAACTTCTGGGGGGCAATATAATACCTTAATAAAATTTTTTGCCGGACTTCTCCTTTAATTTGATGCTCCGTAACAGGAGGGTCATCTGTAAGTCGGAAAGTTTCTCCAGCTAGACTGCTTACCCCAGAAGGTAAAAAACTAAACAAAAAGGTAAACCCTCTGTCACGCTAGTGCTGACACTATGCAACGCAATGATGACATCACGTACATCCAAGTGACCCCTGCAGCCAATCACAAGCATCAAAGGTCAAGTGTCACACGCTGCATCACTACTGAGGCTGGTAATTGGCTGCAGTGGTGACATGGGTGGACCGGAGAACCGATGCAGGAGCCACGCGGGAATTATTAGATGAGTAACTATCATTTTTTTTATATTCTAGCAATTCCAGCTTTGATGCCCTTTAATTCCTCGGACAATCCCTTTTACTATATTAACCCTCGAAATTGTAGAAAACGAGTTCGGTCTTAGAGGAACGTCACCACATCGCTCATTTACTCCTCCGGCAGATCGGCAGCGGAATGGAAATTAAACTGTATCATGACTAATGAGAGATTTAATGGTTTAGCCGAGACGCGTCATGATGTGTGAATCTGGCGGAATGATTATCATATAGACTCGATATCGCTCGACGCTGGAGATGACAGAACGTAGGAAGGTTCCTCATCACAGGGACCCGAGCAGAAACCGAAGAAATAAAAGGACAGATCCGCAACGCCGAATCCCCAGGAGAGACTGACAGAATCCAAGCAGAACGCCAAGACATAAAAGACGACACGAAAATCCCAGCGCAAAAAAAAAAAAATCCCAGTAACCTGGTTAAAAGCCTAATAATGATAGACTGCTAATGCTTAGTCTCTGACCCCCGTGTCAATTGAATTTCTCACTTGAGACGGGCTAAATCAATGGAAGTAATAGGTGAAGGGTTTAATCTGGATGAGTGACACATCCTATCCCCCCGCAGATAACAATCCTTGTCTCTACTACCCAAAGAAGAGAGTCTGACAGCTTAAAGGGGAACTACAGCGGGTTAGACAAATATAACCTGCTGATATGTTCCTATTGCACAGGAGATGCCAAGGAGGATGGGATGTCGCTTACCTTCCTCCTCGGTTCGGTTCCGGTGCAGTTAGTAGTTTGCTCCATGGTGCGGTGAGACGGCTAGGAGCACTGCCCCCCCCCCCCATAGCACCGTCCCGTCCCCGGATACAGTCTATGGCCTATGGGTGCATCAATGTTTTCCAGGACTCCCTAGGGCGGCATCCAACTTCTTCAGCCATCGGTATTCTCGGTCCAGTTGTGCTAATCTCTACTGGATAACTTAGGGGCCTATTCCACGGGAGCGATAATTGGCCCCATTCGGCCTATCATCGCTCAGTGGAATAGAGAAAACGATCAGTTGATGATCGTGTCATCGGCTGATCGCTTATTTAGGGCCAGACCTAAAATCATCTGTCCCCCACCGCGCATCGCTACGGTGGAATAGCAGTGCGCGGCAGGCGACAGACAATTTGAGAAGCGCAGCATACATTACCTGTCCGGGCTTCTCCTCTGGTCAGTCTTCCTCCCCGGGTCCTGCGGCACAGCATCAGCAGCTCCGGAGTGGCCTGACTGAGCAGTGATTGGCTGAGCGGTCTGACAGCTCAGTCAGGCCGCTCCGGAGCTGCTGATGCTGTGCCGCAGGACCCGGGAGGAAGATGGAGCCGAGGAGAAGCCCTGCCAGGTAATGTATGCTGCAAGGACATCGGTAACGATGTCCCTGCAGCCCCAGCTCAACGATCATCGTGCCGTGGAATAGGCCCAGTAAACAAGCGCCGATCTAGCAGATCAGCACTAGTTTACATCGTTGATCGGGCCCCCATCTGCCAGTGAAATAGGACCCTTACAGAGACTAATTTTGAAGCAATGCCTTGTGGAACAAAGTATGCAAATTAGATCTCTTCCAAAAAAGAAGAAAATGCTCTGCCCAAAGCAGTTTCTCCTCCAAAAAGCCCCCCCCCCAAAATTGGCCGATATCATGCCAACATCTGCACCAGTTCAGTCCCCCCCAAAAAAAAGTCTTAAGCACCCTGTTAATTTTTATAGGAATTCACAAGGCAGTCTATATAGTGTAGAGTTAAAAATCTACATCCAGAACAAACAGAAAACACGTCTATTAGACTAAGATGAATGAGATCGTTTATCGTTAACCTGAAATCATTCCCCATATTACACAGAGCGATAGTTGGTAGTTACCATCGTTATTACCATTGGTTACCCCATCTGATCCCAGCAAAGATTCCAGAAGGAACAATGTGGAATTATGGTACGTTTGCACGGAACGATTATCGTTCGTATTTTCGCGATCGCATTTGAGCGATAATTGGCTCGTGTAAACACAGCTAAAGATCAAGTGACGAGCGAGAAATCGTTCATTGTGATCTCAAATCATCGTTGGTCGTTCGCTAAAAATTTGCAGATCACTTCGTGCAGTCTTTCACCGATTCACCGTATGTGTGAGATAGGCTTAAGCGTTCTTAAAACGATCGCAATAATGATTTTTCAAACAATATATCGTTCCGTCTAAACGCTGATCGTTATAAAAAAACATATCGTAACTTCGAAATCATTAATCGTATGATTGGGCGAATTATCGCTCCGTGTAAACAGACCATTACACTGAACGATTGGTGAACAAATGTGGAATTACAGCGAATGATTAACAATGACTTTATGTTCAAAGCAAAAGAGGAGAATGACGACATTCGTTGCCTGCATTCACACAAAACGATTATTGTTTAAAATTCAAACGATAGAACGATTTTTCGCATGATAATAGTCCGGTGTAATGGGGCCCTCAGATTAATCGCATCAGCCTGATGTACCACAGTAAATCTGGTGAAGTGCGGTAAAAATGAGACCGTTGTAGTAGATCTGGACCAGCGTGCCCGGTTCCGACAGGCCTATGTCCTCAAGGAGAAGATACATGAAGAGTAGAGCGGCACAGCTCTATACAACCGCACAATTGAGGAGAGAATTACTGACCTCAACCCCTAGAGGAAGGATACGGCACGTCTCTACCTAGTGATCCATAAAGCACAAGCCAAGGTCATGTAATTGTCTGATGGATACAATAGCTGTCAATACGGCTGCACCGAGGTCTGCCGAATGACTCCACAATTATATCTGCACTAAAGATTAAATAAAAAAAAAAAAAAAAAAAAAAAAACAGCAAACATCCATCCAGCCCGGCGAAGGCAAGAATCCCATGAGAAGCCGCCCGGCAATCATGACACACGTCTTATTGTGCTAAATTTAACATGGAGAAGCTTGTTTAACAAGACTGCGAATTGGCCAGGAAGAAAATCTGAAATAATTGAAAGAAAAAGACACCAGCATCTCCAACCAAACACCTTGGCGCGTAAGAGGCGCGAAGAGCGCACCGGCTATGTGTCCGGAATCAAACACAAGCCGGCTACAGGCGGTCGGAAAGCCAAGAGCAATTCAGTGATATAATGACTTCTGCCAGGTAGGAGGAAAAATAAGAATTTCACATCCAAAAAGTCGGTAATAACGCCTATAGGGGAACATCACCCCCCAACACTGCAACCCTCCGGCCCCCAGACCATGTGACCGTTTCCAGCATCCAAGAATATTTTTTATATGTTTGAACAAAACTCAATGTAGATAGAATCTGCATCCATGGTGGCAACAGATAGTCAGACATTCCGAGGAACACTTGGCTTTGTTTTCTCCAAAGTACATGAAGATTTAGACTCTACCAGCAATGGAACGTCAACCTTCTAATACGAACCACCAACAATGGGCAAATCCTCGTTGTTTTGGATCCTTTTTTTTTTTTTTTTTGTTTGGGTCAGTGGCCATGGTGTATATGTTTCAGCCAGCTTTTAGCAGGCAACGATTAAACGACCAACGAGAAATCGTTGATCGTTTAATAAGTTCTGGACCTATTTTTAGCGTTTGATTGTTCGCACATAGTTCGGTGGAATAAGAAGTCATAGCTGAAAAGTACGCAATAGCGACAACTAAACGACCGCAAGAAGGTGAACGATTTTAGGTCGTTTGGAGCAGCGGTCAATTAAGATTGTTTATCATTAGTCGTCAAAAAATCACTAGGTGCCGTTTTGGTGCAGTTAGTAGTTTGCTCCACAGTCCGGTAAGACAGTTAGGAGCACCGCGCTGACCTCAATGGGCTACCCGAGCAATCAAAGTATCACCAGTTTTAAAGGAAAAGCCCTTTAATAAGCAATGTTAAAAAATGATAATAGTAATAAGTGGATCCATTTACTAGTTACGGATATCAAACTGAATAAGCAACCCAAGAGTTAATAGCTGTAAAGCCCTTAAAGAGCTGAAAGCCGTTTCTCCTCCTGGTAACGCACACGGTGAGATGGTGATAGAAGAAGTGTGAACAAACCATAGTACAAGATGTAGATATTCAGTGGGTGAGACGGATGAGCCTGGCAGACAGAGTGCACACAACCATCCATCATCCGCGCCTTACGTGCACAATTCAGGTTAAGCTCTTTGCAAGTTTCAGTCACCGGGGACGCGAGACCTTGAGACAAGAATATTACAGGGTAATCTACAAGCTCAGAAATAAAATCTTTCCACGAGTCCAGCAAAACGCCTCCGCTTTCTTTTTCCCAGTGGAAATTTCAAAAAGTTGCCGTCCGACTAAATGATAAAATCCAAGGCGGCCGCCGCAGTGTGTGCATGAGGGGTAGCCAGCTGCGTGAGCGACAAGAGCGATGATCGAGATGGAGAGATGCGACATGACCCTATCCACCGGCGGAGAATTTATACTGCGGAAACCTGAAGATTTCTGCGGATTCGTTTCCATATGTCAGTATAGGTCATGTGCAATAAGGCGGCAAAATGTCAACAAAATAACTTCTGCCGCCATCTGCTCGGTAAACAATCGTGAAAGAGGAGTTCTCAAGTGATTACTAACATAAAGAAGAAGATGGTAAGATGTAGATCTGAAAGTCATCGTCACATCATAAATACAAATCAACTGCGAGAAGCCTTTCCGGCTCAGTGGTGTCAGGAACTGTCCAGAGCAGGAGAGGTTTTCTATGGGGATTTGCTGCTGCTCTGGACAGTTCCTGACATGGACAGAGGTGGCAGCAGAGAGCAATGTGTCAGACTGGAGAGAATACACCACTTCCTGCAAGGCATACAACCTAAGGGCCCTATTACACAGGACGAATATGGTTCAAAAAATCGTTTGGTCGTTCGGATATAAACGATAAACATTGTGTGATAGCAGACATTTATTAAACGACCAACGAGAAATCGTTGGTAGTTTGATAGAATTGGGACCTATTTTTATCGTTTGATCACTCGCAAATTGTTCGCACATCGTTCAGTGTAATAAGAAGTCATAGCTGAAATGTACACAATAGCGACAACAAAACAACTGCAAGAACGATCATAGTTACGTGTAACTGGGCAAATGATTTCAGTTCGTTTGCCATAATGGTCGTCTGAAATAGTTTATCAGTAGTAGTAAAAAAAAATAAAAAATAAAATTGCTTGGTGTAATAGTACCCTAAGCACCCCTCTAAAAACCGGGGTCTCAAGTTGGAATCCAACCTATGTAAGTATCTACCAACAAAACAACTGAACAAGATTCCGTAAAACCTCGGTTGCGATTCTCAAAACACGGGATAGCCAGATATCTCTAGCCTATTGCCACGGGGCGCCTCCATGATGGGGAGAGCACCACACCACCCTGATAAATAGCCCCTTAAGTCCCACTCGGTTGCGAGTATTGGAACATAAATAGGCAAACACCAGGGTGGCCCCTTTTGTGTCAAAGTCTAACTCAAGGTGTGAGTATTGCAACATGACAAAGGTTTGCCAAGGCCGGCATCCATCCACAGACAGCTGTTTTGGGGTATTTGCCCCTCGTCAGTGTGGAGAAGGATTCTGGGTAGTTGGGGCAATGACAAATCAACCGACAAAAACACAGTAATCAATGTAAGTATCTAAACGTACGCTCCTCTATTTGCCAATTTTTGGGGATTACACACAACTACAATCCTGATCCCGCACCTAATACTGTCTGCAACTGGGCAATTCCCCCCAATGTACCTGGTGAGTCATAGGTGTCAGCGGGTCTATCTTTTAGGATATGTTCAGAACGTGGGAAGATGATGTCTCCATGTACGGCTCTAGGCAAACAGTCCCAGACACTGCCCATAGATAGTGTAGAGTTACCAAACTGTTTGGGTTCAGCAACGTCCTTCAAATCTGAACACTCATCATTTGCCTCCCGGCATCTGACATGCCTCCCTAGGGAGCCTGGAAAACATGGATACATCCATGGGCCATATCCATATTTTCCTGGCAGCCCTAGGGAGGCATGTAACTTGTCTAGATGGAGAGTCCAAGTGAGTGGTCAGGTTTCAAAAACATTGCCAAACCCGAACAATTTGGCGACTCCGCTCGACACTACCCACAGACATTGAATCTCCACCAACAGAAGACTTCGAGGAAGAGAAGAATTTGTCGTCTGAATTCCGGCTGCCCAATTCTTTTGTTCCTGGGATGAGAAGCAGCTGTCAGAGAAGTGTGAAGGAGGCAGAAGAATCTGGCAGCGGCTTTCTCAATTCAGAATCAGAGGACAAAGGAACAGCAGAGCAACAAGCCAACAATATCTATAGTGTGTGTCCAGCCTTCGGGTCCTATTACACGGGCCGATGGGGGCCCTATAATACCTGTCAGATCGGCGCTCGTTTACTGGGCATATTACACGGCCCGATAATCGTTTAACAAGGGCTGCATGGACATCGTTACCTATGTCCTTGCAGCCCTTGTTTAAACTGTATACATTCCCTATCCATGCGGCAGGGCTCCTCTTTCGCTCTGCAGCTTCAGAGTGGCCTGTCTGAGCTAACAGGCCGCTCAGCCAATTACTGTCCGCGGCGTTCCTGGCCTGTGATTGGCTGAGCGGCCTGTCAGCTCAGAGAGGCCGCTCTGAAGCAACAGCTTGCGGGACCCGGGGAGAAGCAGAGTGAAAGAGGAGCCCTGCAGCATGGATAGGTAATGTATAGAGTTTGGAAATTGTCAGCTGCTCACCACTATTACACGTAGCGATGCGCAGTTGGCCCAAGACAATTATAGGTCCAAACCTATATCAACAATCAGCCGATGATCGTCATTGGCTGATCGTTGTGTGTTTATTACACGGAGCGACAATCGGACTGAGAGGGCAGATTCGGCCAGTTATCGCTCCGTGTAATAAACCCTTTAGACCCTAAACCCAGATTCCTAATGGATGCCAGAATACATGTATGGGAACCTGCACCAAATCTGCTCTGCCGATCTGCGCTTGGCCTAATCGCCACAGATAGCAGAATAGAATTTAATCTGTGCATTTTCTTGGATGAATTAAGTTGTACATAGGCTGATATACATTTAGTAGGATAGGTGTATAGTCCAGATAGGTGTATGAACATGGCCGCGTACAGACGCCGATTATCCGTAAAGCACTTCTACTTCTGTGGTTACCGAATCGATACGCGACCAGCAGACTGATGTTCAGAAGAAAACCCCTGATCTTCTGTAGACGCAAAACAAAGCGTCCGGATCGATAGAGGCTGTATGAATTGTGGTGATGTGAAAGCGCTCGTGTACATGCGTAGCCGGGCCGGCCGCTGCAGGCTGAGCCGGGAGGAGGATGCAGAGTCAGCGTTATGTAAGCTACTCGCAGGATGAAGCCAGAGACGAAGGGATCAGCTTGTGTCCCATCTCTGGTGTGCGACAGCCTGGCATCTCTGGTGTGCGACAGCCTGGCATCTCTGGTGTGCGACAGCCTGGCATCTCTGGTGTGCGACAGCCTGGCATCTCTGGTGTGCGACAGCCTGGCATCTCTGGTGTGCGACAGCCTGGCATCTCTGGTGTGCGACAGCCTGGCACGCCTGGTATCACCTCAGGGCTGGATGATGTCGCCCACAGAGGAGGATGCAATGTACAACAATGTGTACGGGTGACTGAAAGCTTCCTGAGCACAGGATACCAGGGGGCACATAGGACGCCAATATACTGATGTGTAACATAATATAAGAATCCTAATGATTATAATAAAATCTCCTGGAAGGATCCGGACCATCGCCGGCTGTAATGGCTGATCAGGGATAAGTGTGTTGGCGTGTGCACCAGGTGACAGCTAGTCTTCTCTATTCCAGCATACACTCCACACTCAGCTGAGCAGTGGGACTTCTGAACTGCTGCTGCCAGACACCTCCATTCCATCCAGACTCCTCTGGCAGCGGCTCATAGACACATAGAAGATTCCACGCCAACAAAGAAATAATGGCTGGCACACCAGTCAAAATATAAGGCAAGCTCGGGCTGAGTGCTGAAGCTGGAACCGCTGTTATACCATCGGGTGGTGCTCTGCCAAAGACATAATAGGTAAGTTCTTACGTAGAGACACAGTAGCGGCACTCTCCCATAGGTAAAATTGCTTTATTTCTTAGGCAAGGACATTGGACAAACAGTGCGATCCACAGGAAAAGCTACGAATCGTAGCTTTTCCTGTGGATCGCACTGTTTGTCCAATGTCCTTGCCTAAGAAATAAAGCAATTTTACCTATGGGAGAGTGCCGCTACTGTGTCTCTACGTAAGAACTTAACACATAGAAGATTGTTGGCAGAAAAAGACCCCTCGGCCCATCTAGTCGCCCTATTAGTATTTCCTTTCTTATTATGTTAGGATAGATACAGTATATGTATATACCAGGCAGGTGAATGTTAACTTAATGTAGATTTACCAACCACATCTGCTGGAAGTTTGTTCCAAGCATCTACTACTCTTTCAGTAAAGTAATATTTTCTCACGTTTCTTCTGATCTTTCCCCAATAACCTCTCACTGTGCCCTCTTGTTCTTGAGCTCAGTTTATTTCTAAAAACACTTCCCTCCTGAACCTTCATTAGTCATTTAAAGGGGAACTATCAACAGCTTAGACAAACCTAATTGAACAGGAGACGCCGAGGAGGAAGGTATGTCCCTTACATATGTCCCTTACCTTCCTCCTCAGCGCCATTCTGGTGCAGTGACTCTTTTGCTTCACAGTCCGGTAAGCCCGTTAGGAGCACTGGGCATGCTGAAAGTTGTAGTGTTGTCCAGATGGAGGAGATGTGAGTAATGCTACCATAGCAGTACGTGCAGTGCACCTTTCTCTACAGCGCCCTCTCCTGGCCCCCAGACATAAGATTCAGGTGCTTTTCTATCAGTTGTTCAGGTTATTATTGGGATTATTACTTTTGGTGACATAAAGAAGGTTATTACATTGGTTATAATACATACAGTGCTGGTATGGTTAGCGCAGCTCCGAGGCGACGTCCACAACCCAGCACCCACCCCCCCAGCTGTCGCCTCCGCGTCCACTGACAGATAAGATAATACAGGTGGCAGCCGCCTCCTGCAAGAGACGAGTACAGTCCTGTCCGGGGATCAGCTCCACATACCAGGCCGACCATGGCTGATCAGCTGGAGCACCAGAGGAGGAGATATATATAATTATATATATATATATATATATATATATATATATATATATATATATATATATATATACACACACACAGCATATGAGAGAAACATGTGTGCCCATACATACACGCACCAAGTGACCAGGATATTGGAACCGCACACTGCCACAAAGCAGCTCTGACCCATCAATGCCCAGACCCCATAGCCCTGTGATGTATCCCTCCAGACCCCATAGCCCTGTGATGTGTCCCTCCAGACCCCATAGCCCTGTGATGCGTCCCTCCAGACCCCATAGCCCTGTGATGCGTCCTTCCAGACCCCATAGCCCTGTGATGCGTCCTTCCAGACCCCATAGCCCTGTGATGCGTCCTTCCAGACCCCATAGCCCTGTGATGCGTCCTTCCAGACCCCATAGCCCTGTGAGGTGTCCCTCCAGACCCCATAGCCCTGTGAGGTGTCCCTCCAGACCCCATAGCCCTGTGATGCGTCCCTCCAGACCCCATAGCCCTGTGATGCGTCCCTCCAGACCCCATAGCCCTGTGATGCGTCCCTCCAGACCCCATAGCCCTGTGATGTATCCCTCCAGACCCCATAGCCCTGTGATGTGTCCCTCCAGGCCTGGACCCTATGGCTCTGTGATGTATCCTCCCCAGGATCCGGAGGGTTCATACCCCATAATTGTGTGATGTGATCCTGCAGACCCCATGACCCTGTGCCGTGTCCCCCCGGGCCTGGACCCCATAACCCTGTGACGTGTCCCCCCCAGGCCTGGACCCCATAGCCTTGTGATATTACCCCCCCAGGGTCCAGACCCTATAGCCCTGTGATGTGTGTCCCCCAGACCCTATAACCCTGTGACGTGTCCCCCCCAGGCCTGGACCCCATAGCCTTGTGATATTACCCCCCCAGGGTCCAGACCCTATAGCCCTGTGATGTGTTCCCCCTGGGGCCTGGATCCCATAACCCTGTGATGTATTCTCCCCAGGGTTCATACCCCGTAATTTTGTGATGTGTTCCTGCAGACCCCATGACCCTGTGCAGTGTCCCCCCAGGCCGAACATCATCTTATAGAGACTCTCATTCTCCGCACTATAACACCTTCTGCCTTTTGTTCTCTGGAAAATCAGTAAAACTTATATTGTTCTATTCAGATTTCCGTCATATTTCTCATGGAAATAAGATCAATAACGGTAAATCAGGGTCTGGTGCCGCGCGCTGGAGATTTGCAGCCGGGAATATGGATGTCCGCATCATTCTTCTATTAGTGGAGTAAACTTTATGCGAGTCCTGAGGGCGGATGGAGCGGGGCCGGTATGGCCGTTGTTAATAGGATTACAGGTGGGTGGAGGAGGAGGAGGAGAGCGGCGTTCTCTCGCCATACAGGGGGACGGATTTCATTGGCCTGAAAATCTATTTAAATATTTAGCGAAAAGTGGCGGCCTAAACATGGCGGCTCCTCAGAAGTCCCACTGCTCAGCTGGTCCCGCCCACAGGGCACCTAACCGCCTCATTAGCATATGGATTAAACTACAAACTGCACAAAAACAGCAGCAATGATCAAGATTAGAAACCTACCTTCATCCTCAATTTTTTTTTTCTTCCAAACCAACTGGTGGCAGAAAGTTATACAGATTTGTAAATTATGTCTATTTTAAAACTTCCACTACTCATCATCTGCTGTATGTCCTACAGGAGGTGGTGTATTCTCTCCAGTCTGACACAGCGCTCTCTGCTGCCACCTCTGTCCATGTCAGGAACTGTCCAGAGCAGGAGAGGTTTTCTATGGGGATTTGCTAATTCTCTAAGAAAGTTGATTTGAAAGTAAAAAAATAAATAAAACTTTGCTGGATTCCGTTCCTCTATAATTCCTCCTGGCAATGTGCAATTAAATTAATAGAATGTTCCCATCCCCCCATAACCATAGGGGGCGCTCCCCCATATTCGCACATTTCCAGCACTTTATATCCTTTCATACAGAATCAGCGTGAGAATAAAAAAATAAAATTAATGGAACAAAATAATCTAAAAAAAAAAAAAAAAAAAAAAAAAAAAAAAACCACCACCCCATATCATTACCATGTGGTTACTGGCGTATTATTCTCAGCTTATGAGGAGGCGGTCAGGCATTATAGATGGGAAATTGGAATAGAACAAGTTATTGTATCTGTATATGAGATTGTATAAATAGTGACAATTCCCCGGTGACCACACAATCATTCACCATATCCCATATAGCGCCCCATGTCCCCGAGGGCTCCGCCACCATGGTGAACGCTGCCATATACCCGGCCATGCCCGTCGACGTGCTGCGGATTTCTATTTAAAGAGGTTATAGAGAATTCCGCCTTTAGCTGCTGATAGACGGATGTAATCCGATCCCGGAAACAAGTGGAGAGCCTGTCAGTCACATCCAGCGAACGTGTCATCCACACAACTAATAATAGCAATAGTAATGAAACGAACAAGGAAACGTTCTAGGAAACTTGTATCCACAGATAGTAGCCTGCGGCTGATCTACCACACTACATAGTCTGGAGGATCAGAAACCGAGAGGAAGGGAATGTGAACATGGGAGCAAACCTCCACAGTGCAGGGAGAAAAAGCAATAATTCTGCAAATAATTGTAATTGACCAATCTAAACTAATATCACAGCTTATTTTTTGTGAGAAACCCTGCACACATCAGGGAAATTCAAATCAGGAATCCGGATAGATGTCTGGATTATTGGGCACAAATACCTGAAAGGTGTCCCTGCTAGAAAATAGACCCAAACATTATAGGACATGTCCTATTTGTGTCTGGAATTCTGGCACAGATGCCCCATCGAAGTCTATAGGAGCATCTGGAATTTCAGACATGCTTCAATGCCAGACCGGGCCAGTGCGAGCATTTATTCTGATCGCCATCTGGAGTCAGGAATCAGGATTCCCCCCCCCACTGTGATAGGACAATTGTCATCGGCTCATGAGGGTTTTTGCCTTCCTCTGGATCAACAGTAGAGTTTCTGGAGGTTAAACTTGATGGACTCTTGATGGAAACTATGTTTTTGCAATACATTTTAGTAAAAAATGGATGAAAAACTGGTAAAAAAAAACAAACAGATGCAACTGTGTGCATCCCTTTTAATCTATTTTTCCATTGACTTCCATAATAAAATAATAAAAAATATATATATATATTTTTTTTTTTTTTTTGACGGACACAAAACTACTGATCTACCTCATTTTTATGAAAATTTTATGATCTGTTTTAATCCGTTTTTTATAATGAAAAAACGGATCAAAACGGATACACACACATGCATCCGTTTAAAAGAAAAAAAAAAAACAAAAAAAACTGATGAAAAAAACTGTTGCAAAAACGTAGTGTGAACCCGGCCTTACCAATGCAAGTGCAGCAGGGTGCTTGCTCTTTGCCCTTTAATTAACCAGGAGCGCTTAAAGTTAAAGTGTCACTCAGTCTGGGTCTGAGTGTTCAGATCAGAACCAATCATGAGAAGAAGCCGGGAGAACTCTGCGCTTCCTGCGGCCCTCTCTCGGCTCTGTGTCACGTGATGAGTCCGGCTACTGATGAAAGTCTATGAAGCCCGGCTCAGCGCGCTCCTCTCCTCTGCAGTGAGGTGCTCTCGTTTTCATGAACGGTACCCAGACCAATCAAAACCTTTTACATGTCTCTCAGACACCAAAAGTTTTTTTTTAAAAAAACCATCGCTACACTTTGAATGCCGAGCTGTGTTTTATGACAATGACTCTTCTAGCTCTTCTACCCCCAGCGCTGTGGCGTACAAATGATGTCACTCATGCGCCCGCAAAGCAGGAAGAACCTGAAAGAGGCCGTGCAACAGGTGAGTATGAGGATTATTTATTTTAAGTAAAGTTTTTAAAGGTCAGGAAACACTGATGTTTTCTGAAAAGCTTCCCGATTCGTATTTCTTGACCGTAAAAAAATTGCAATGGACACGTGCAGGAGGCCTAAACAGCCACAATGCCATCTATTTTATTCCAGCATAGCTGCATCCATGTTTTTCCACTGTAACTGGGTCATGTGATCAGCAGCCTGACCCACAGGAAATCACAGTGTTTAATGTCTCAGAGAAAGTGCTGACTACCCTGGGTCAGCTGACTACCTATGGGTTCCAGGATAAAGACATCATCACCCATCAGACCCCTCCCCTCTCCTTCCCAACCAATAGCAAACATAAGTCACTGCATAAGAAAATGCATGTAGTGTGAACCATTAACCATTTCACTAGCGGCCCGACTAATGAGACTCCGCCCCTCCCCTCCCCTTCAGAACCAGAGGCTTCATGGGAATTGGAGGAAACATTAGGAAAATATTTTAATGTGAAAATCCAAATCAATATGTCTGCCATGTACTTTAATACAGGGAATCACATGACCCAATTTTTCCGGTAATAACGTACATTGCACTATAAAAGTAAACAGGATGTGGCGCCATATCTAAGCTCCGGCTGAGTGGGCCAGTCATCCAGGGTTACAGGGCGTCTATGGCCGGCCGACATCTTCCTACCTTCTCATCATTTTCTGAAGCGTCTCGGCTGCGAGGATGAAACCACTTGGAAGTCTTTATTGGCGTTTCCTCAAAGAGCCGATATTCAATAAGCCATATCTGACAAGTCTGCCGGTGCCGCTGCCGCCGCCGTCTAACAAGGCGGCGCCGCTTCCTCGGGAGCGATGGATGTAAATCAGCCGCCTCTCAATACTCCGGCAGAAAGTCTTCATGGGAATCAATCTATTTAATCAACTCTTGGAGTCGTGCAATTTCCTTTTGGCGAGATTTATATCAGTCGGCGGATTGTTACGTGAAAATACAGATTTACATCTGTAAGTAAACCTTTATGCAAAGTCGACTGCGGCGAGCGATCTATTATCCGCTGATTCACGCGCCACATTAACTATAGGATGACATCTAATAAAGGGAATGGCTGCTTTACTGCGCAGATATTTTTTTTGATGATGATGATGATCTGGAATATATAATAAAATCTAATGCTGAGCCTCTGCAGTTCACTTACTCGCCTTGCAGTACCACTTCTGGCCACTGCTAGTGCAGATAAATTCCATAGACAACAGTGGAACAGCGCCCCCACACACTCTAAACATCTCTTAACATATTTATGTATTTTGTGTAAAATTACTATATTACTAAATTATATAGATATATATATCAGTGTATAGAGAAAAAGTTCTAGAACTTTCTAACAAACTTCGTTTGTTATTGACGGCTTTGTACCAGGTCACAGATTTCTGACTTTTGAGTTAAAAGTGGGTGAAGTTAACTGAAAAAGAGGAGGCACTGCTTTCCTCCAGCGCCACCCCTGTCCTCAGGTTCTGTGTGGTATTACAACCTGGCTCTATTCAATTTAATGGATTGGAGCTGTAATACCGCACACAGCCTGCAGACAGGAGAGGTGCTGTTTCTGAAATAAAGCAGCCATGTTTTTCTAAGCCTGGTTAACCCCTTTAAGGAGGGGAAAGTGAACTGCTCCCAGATATGTTGTATCCCCCTTTGAAACAGAGGATGTTGCCGGGGGAGATACACCCCTGATGACTGAAATTTGTGACTATTCCATCTGTAGGATAGGGCGATCTCTAGCCGATCAGTGGAGATCCAAGTACTACAAGCCCCAGCAATCCCAAACTCAGCATAATAAGGAATAGAGGGAGGGCCGGTCACATGTATACAGTGCCATTTGTTTTCTCTAACACCCGGAAGGCGAGCGAGCGGGAAATAGATTATATAGATTTGTAATTTACTTCTATTTTAAAATCTCCATTCTCCCAGTACGTATCAGCTGCTGTATGTCCTGCAGGAAGTGGTGTATTCTCTCCAGTCTGACACAGTGCTCTCTGCTGCCACCTCTGTCCATGTCAGGAACTATGCACGGACATCCTTGCACGGCCCCATATCAGCTCGGCCAAGTTTGCATGTGAAAACCCAAAACCCTCCAGCTGTTGCAAAACTACAATTCCCATTATTCCCAGTCAACCAAAGCAAGCTCTGACTGTCCAGGCATGATGGGAGTTGTAGTTGGAGGGTCACAGGTTTCAATGGATGAGGTAACCCTATCTGGCGTATCGCCTACATACGCCGGCGCTCGGCCTTCTCAGAAGCTCCTAATTGGCTGTGATTTATGGCGCCGCGGCTCCTCCATGTAAATGAGCCTCCCGTATTGACGTCCTGATTCCTATTTGCTGATGACCTTTCAGAGATAATTAGAAGCTTGATTAAAATAAGAGGCGATAAATAAGACTAAGAGCGGCGGCGGCAGCGCACACGTGCTGACCAAGAGAGAAGGTAAAAATAATCCCGACAAGGCGGCCGTGATTTCATGTAATGACGCTAATCATCGGCCATCGTCTCCATCTCTCCCGAACCATTAACTCCGCGTTTATCACAGCGGATGAACAAATTACAGGAAACTTGTCAAAGTCACAAACAAGAGTGAACGATCCTCAGAGCTGAGAAACCCGCCGGATCAATGCGGGAAGGAGCGTCGGTCATGACAGGTCAGGGATGTGTTTAAGCCTCCGGTCACACCTAGGCTGTAACTCCCATATAATGGTTAAAGGGGTACTCTAGTGAAAATTTTTTTTATCAATCTTCTAGTACTTATCAGCTGCTGGATGTCCTGCAGGAAGTGGTGTATTCTCTCCAGTCTGACACAGTGCTCTCTGCTGCCACCTCTGTCCATGTCAGGAACTGTCCAGAGCAGCAGCAAATCCCCATAGAAAACCTCTCCTGCTCTGGACAGTTCCTGACATGAACAGAGGTGGCAGCAGAGAGCACTGTGTCAGACTGGAAAGAATAAACCACTTCCTGCAGAACATACAGCAACTGATAAGTACTGGAAAACTGGAAAAAATTTTAATAGAAGTAAATTATATAATCTATATAACTTTCTTAAGCCAGTTGATTTGGGGGGTGAAAAAAGTCACCAGAGTCCCCCTTTGGGGAGTTAAGGCACTGCCAAAGGTGTCCAGAAGTGGCTGCTCTGGGTGCCTGAAAAAGCTGGTTCCAATACTGGGAACTGGGCAAAGTTTCCCAGGACTGGATCCAGCTTTTCCAGGTACCCAGAGCGGACTGACTGACTTCAAGGAGGCCTACAGATGGGCGACCCCTCCATTTAGAGGCTGGAGATATAAATATGGCGCCTCCTGATCGCTGCTCCTGTTGGTAAAAGAGTCTTATTGGACAACACATGGTGAAAGGAAAATCATCTCTTCATCAGGTCGTCCATACAACTAATGTCATTTGTGCAATTATAGCTTATATATGTATATACTATGGCCTCTGCACCGATATGCCCACAACAGGAGCGGTGCTCAGGATCCGCCATTTCTGTGTTCTCTTTGCTGGTATTACCATCGGCACCAAGGAGAGAGCAGCCCGTACACTTAAAGTGTCACGGTCGTATTATTTTTATTTTATTTGCAGAAATCAATAGTACAGGCGATTTTTTTTTTTTTTTTTTATAACATTTTTAATTTGAGTTTTCAAAATATAGAAAGCATTTCACAGACAGGGCGGAGGAACCCTCCCCCTATGTTTACCAAAAGCGTAGAAGGTATCATATAGTACATGAATTACAGAATAAGACGCCAAGAAATCCAATACAGTTTTAGGCTATGTGCACACTTGGTATGAGACCGGCCGGGTCACAGAATGGCTGGTCTCTGGCTGGATCATCGCGGCCGGTACTTCAGCGCACGCCCGTTGACTGAATTCCGGCCGCAGAAAACTGACCTGTCAGTTTTTTCCGGCTCCGCATGGGATCCCGGCCGGAGCGTGTACGATGTGTGTACGCTCCGGCCGGGATCCCATTACAAGTGAGGCTATGATACACACATAGCCTTAAGTAGTCTGCAAAATTAAGCTCCCTCCCCCAAAACCAAAACAACCCCTCCCAACCTGGTGCCCGACCCCTCCCAAGCCTGTGTCCGCAGTCTAGCTCCTCCACTTCGCATTAAGGAGGTTAAAGTTTAAAAAATCCTAGGTGCTTCTCTGACCACCGTCCACCCGTCTAGTATGGGTTTCGTCAAGTCCTCCCGTCCTAGCTTGGTCTCCCAATGTCTGAAAATCCCTTGAGCATAGAAGTTGGAGGATTGTCTACAAAGTGCCCAATAAAGGTAAGAAAGGTGTTCAGAGGTCAGAGAGGTCAGTGCTGACTGTCAGAGGAGATAGCCCGGGGATGTAGCTGTAAATTAACTCTTTGTTGTCCTGTTTTGGTGCCTCATCTCCCTCCACCCCTCCCCTCTCCATAGAAAACCATGAAGACAGGGGGGAAAGCTTCAAAATGCTTTTTCATGATAAAAATGCATTTTTCGTCTAATAAACCCAATTACAAAGTTTCTTAGAATCTTCTGTACAAAAAAAAATGTAAACCACAGTGACGCTTTAAGGGGTATTCCCATCTTACCTTCTTTTCCCTATCCTAAGGGCCCTATTCCACCGGGCGATTATCATTCAGTTGAAATGCAGTTAACGATTAACGACTGAACGAGAAATAGTTGATCGCTTTATAAGACCTGGACCTATTTTTATCGTTGCTCGTTCGCAAAACGTTCGTAAATCGTTTGCATTGAATAAGACGTCGTTCGGTCGTTTGCAGTAGATACCAACGCAATAGCGAATAAATAGCGAAGAAAAAATGATCGCAAATACGATCATAACTAACAATTGTCGTTCCATGGAAATGAAGAAGCGTTTTTAAGTCTTTCGCAATAGCGGTGGTTTGAGATCGTTAATCGTTAACGATTATGCGAACGATAATTGTCCCGTGGAATAGGGCCCTTAGGCTAGAGGATAACAGGCTGATCGATGGGATTCCGGCCACAGTGACCAATTCAGATCCAGAGGACGGGGACGTAAATCACTCTATACTGACGCCAAATGTTTCCTAGTTCAGCAACCCCATAGACAGGGAATGAGGCACACAGACTCCGTTCATTGCCAGGGGTTGCAGCCCCTTTCTCAGAATCAGTGGGGTCCCAGTGATGAGCATGTGATGCCCTATTCTCCGGATATTGGAGATGGGAAGACCCCTTCACCAATCATACTAATCACATGGCTGCATTTGCAGCATGAGCCATCCAGATGAGCATGCGTATGTGTCACCATAGGACACTGTAGCAGTCAGGCTGGGTTATGGCACTGCTGCTCTCATTCACATCAATGGGAGACACCATCGCACAATGTACGGAGCCAAGTCTTCCAGCTCTGTACACGGCCAGGGCTCGCCCACATAGCTGACTGGCGGGGTGCCCTGAAGATGGGCTGTTATTATGCATGAGGACCTCCCGGACAGAAGAGCATGGGGTACACCAGATTCTGACTAGTCCTTCATGGATGAGGATTCCCTTCCATCAAGCGTGGAGAAACCTCCTCGGCGGGTCTCTGTGCCAACGTCTTACACAATGTTGGCATCTGCCCCATCTTGGCTGGAGATGCATCTACTCCGGCCGTCACCTCCAGCACAGACGCCTTCCAGGACTCATCCTACTGCTAGTATTAGGGTACTATTATGGTGCGTTCACGCGGAGCGATTATCGTTTGAATTTTTGCGATTTTAACGACCGCATTTGAGCGATAATCGGCTCGTGTAAACACATCGAATGATCAAGCGACGAGCGAGAAATCGTTCATTTTGGTCTTTAACCATGTTCTCAAATAGTCGTTGGCTAAAAATTCGCAGATCGCTTCGTGTAAACAGTCTTTCACAGATTCTTCTTATGTGTTTGATGGGCTAAAGCGATGTTAAAAACGAACGCAATAACGATTTTTCTAACGATTTATCTGTCTAAACGCTGATCGTTCTAAAAACCAAACAGTTGCTTCAAAATTGTTAAACGATCGATTGGACGAATTATCGCTTCGTGTAAACAGACCATTACGCGGAGCGATTTTTAACGATTAAAAAGAAGCGAAAATTTGCCCACTCGATCGTTTAACGATTATGAAGCAACAATTTGGTTTTTAGAACGATCAGCGTTTAGACGAATAAATCGTTATTGCGATAATTTTTAAGATCGCTTTAGCCTACCTAACACGTAAGAAGAATCGGTGAAAGACTGTTTACACGAAGCGATCTGCAAATTTCTAGCGAACAAGCAACGACGATTTGAGAACATGTTGAAAGATCAAAACGAACGATTTCTCGCTCGTCGCTTGATCGTTTGGTGTGTTTACACGAGCAGATTATCGCTCAAATGCGATTGTTATTGCGAATATTCGAACAATAATCGTTTCATGTAAACGCACCATAATGATAGCAAACGAGATTGTTTATCGTTAACCTGAAATCGTTCTCCATATTACACAGAGCGATGGTCGTTAGTTAGGATCGTTATTGCGATCGTTACTATGATCGTTTATTCCTTCTGATCCCAGGAAAACAATAAACAATGCGCAATTACACTGATCGATTAGTGAACAAATGAGCGAACGAAGGCGTAATTACAGCGATTAGCGAATGATTAACGATAATTTTACATTCAGATCTAAATCAAAGATCAACGACATACGAACGATTTTTCGATCGTTGCCTGCACTTACACAGAACGATTATCGTTTAAATTCGAACGACAATGATTTTTTGCACGATAATCGTCCCGTGTAATAGGGAGCTGACAGCTTCCTCCTCCGGGGCTTCTCCTCTGAGCCCCCGGTACCGCCCGTGTCCGGTCATTGGTTGCAGGTGACTTCGTGTCTCCGCCGTATCTGCCGTTCCTCGTGTAACGTAATGAAGCCATTACTCGGCGTCCTCTCCTGCGGTGACTATCCCCAATTATCCGGACGCCTGGCCGGCGCTCTGACTAATGATCGGCCCCTAATGACCTCCCCGGGGGACAGAGGAGGAAGAGCCAGGTCCTGTCATGCTCCACATTAAATAGATATTGCTAAAGTTCCCCAAAGCGAGATTCCCCCCGAGCCGGCACCCATACAGGAGGATGGATGTCTGTGCAGGTGTCGCTGAGAGGGGAAACCGTCCCTGCAACCTGATTATTTTATTTATAAAGCAGCCGCGGTGAATTCTGCACGGATAAGCGATTCTACAAGCAGGAAACATTAACTCCTTCCACCTCACTATCTGTCGTACCTGCGGAGGAGAGAAACACTGGGCAATTATTATTCTAAAGGGGAACTCCAGAGGAAAAAAGAATAGAAAGATATAGAGATTTGTCATTTACATCTATTTAAAAATCTCCAGTCTTCCAGTACTTATCAGCTGCTGTATGTCCTACAGGAAGTGGTATATTGTCTCCAGTCTGACACAGTGCTCTCTGCTGCCACCTCTGTCCATGTCAGGAACTGTCCAGAGCAGCAGCAAATCCCCTGGACAGTTCCTGACATAGACAGAGGTGGCAGCAGAGAGCGCTGTGTCAGACTAGAAAGAATACATCACTTCCTGCAGGACATACATCAGCTGATAAGTACTAGAAGAATTGATATTTAATAGGAGAAAATTACCAATCTATATAACTTTCTGACACCAGCTGATTTGAAAGAAAACATTTTGTTGATGGAGTACCCCCTTAAGGTGACCACAGAACACAGGGTTGTGCACAGCAGAAACCCATTGGTTCTCCGTATTGATGCTAAGAAAAACTACAAACCATCTCATCGGTGTCGATGTTGGTAGTGACCCAGAGAATAGAGGGGTCAATAACAGCATCAGGATGTAACAATGGGGCGAGATCATAGAGACCAAAATTACTTGGTCAATAAAAAGTTTCGAGCGGCTCCAGGCCAAGAGGGGGGGCGAGCAGTGTAATAGGGAGTGAGGACGATCAGCGTGGTGTATACAAACCCCCCCCCCCCCTTATATTCTTTGTGCTGAGCTCGGCAGCTTCCAGCAGAGATAGAGAGACAGAATCTACCCCCATAGGTCACTGGTTAGATTTATGACAAGAAAAACATCAGTGATTAAACCTGGTAATACTGATCACATGATGAAGCCTGGTAATGCTGATCACATGATGAAGCCCGGTAACACTGATCACATGATGAAGCCCGGTAATACTGATCCCATGATAAAGCCTGGTAATCACATGATGAAGCCTGGTAATGCTGATCACATGATGAAGCCTGGTAATGCTGATCACATGATGAAGCCTGGTAATGCTGATCACATGATGAAGCCCGGTAATACTGATCCCATGATAAAGCCCGGTAATACTGATCCCATGATAAAGCCTGGTAATCACATGATGAAGCCTGGTAATACTGATCCCATGATAAAGCCCGGTAATACTGATCCCATGATAAAGCCTGGTAATCACATGATGAAGCCTGGTAATACTGATCACATGATAAAGCCTGGTAATCACATGATGAAGCCTGGTAATGCTGATCACATGATGAAGCCTGGTAATGCTGATCACATGATGAAGCCTGGTAATGCTGATCACATGATGAAGCCCGGTAATGCTGATCACATGATGAAGCCCGGTAATACTGATCCCATGATAAAGCCCGGTAATACTGATCCCATGATAAAGCCTGGTAATCACATGATGAAGCCTGGTAATACTGATCACATGATAAAGCCTGGTAATCACATGATGAAGCCTGGTAATGCTGATCACATGATGAAGCCTGGTAATGCTGATCACATGATGAAGCCTGGTAATGCTGATCACATGATGAAGCCTGGTAATAATGATCACATGATGAAGCCTGGTAATAATGATCACATGATGAAGCCTGGTAATAATGATCACATGATGAAGCCTGGTAATGCTGATCACATGATGAAGCCTGGTAATACTGATCACATGATGAAGCCTGGTAATACTGATCACATGATGAAGCCTGGTAATACTGATCACATGATGGAGCCTGGTAATGCTAGAATGTTAGAATTAGCATTTACAGAGACAAGGTCGGGGAGAATCTGTGAATGTGTGAACACGGCCTGAGGGGACGGTCGCACACGCTGGAGTTAACACATTAAAGGACGGCAATGAAATGATCAATTACTGCAATAATCAGCCGCACGTAGCCTGTGGACAGGGGAGGCGCCAAGGGAAGCAGGCATGTTGTCTAATCCTGGAGAGCCCCTTGAAGCCCAGCATTTAGAGGTATGCTTTACACCGACATACATCAGGAATGAGTCATTGACTTCTATGGGAGAGTGTTGTGGGCATGCTCTATGACATTGTGCAGGGAGGGGGGGGGGGAATGGGCTAATCCTATATATTACCGTAACGGATTAAAGTGCAGAGACCCCTGTATGAAGTTTTCACGCAGTATGTGTAACCAGTAACAATTGTGGCCGAAATTTCCAATACCCCAACCCCCTTTAAGGGGATTGCAAATAATTGGCAACTGCCATGGCATGCTGGGAGTTGGAGTTTTGCAATTATAGACGGTCACGGCATGCAAGCCACAAGATACAGAGGCATGATGGGAGTTTTAGTTTTGCAGGATATCAATTCATGCTAGATCAGCGATGGGGAACACTTGGCCCTTCCGCTGTGGTAAAACTACAACACCCATCATGCCTGGACCAGTTTTGCCACAGCTGAAGCGCCGAAAGTTCCCCATTGCTTATCTAGATGATGGTGTTTTGCACCAGGGGCATGCTGAGAGTTGTAGTCTTGCAGCACTTTAGGCACCAACCAGACTGAAAGAGTCAATTTGTCTTATTATGTCCAGTAGAAGCAGCAGAGGTGACGACCCCGCCGGCCGGAGGAGAAGATTTTTATGGCTCTTCTCTGAAATATTAATCATCTTATTTCCGTCTCTGTATCTGTGGCGGTCGGAGCTTAGATCACCGTCTCCTGGACGCAGAATAGAACCCCATCATCTCTAACACAATGATTCCCCACATGACATATAATAATTCTGGTAGGTCATGTGACCGGTGTAGGCCGCGCCATACTACCACAGAACAGCCTCCGGATCCCCAGATGAAGCCGGGCGAATAACTGAGCAGAACGTGACCCCCCCCCCCTCCTCCGGACAGGATTATGGAGGACGGCAAATCCAGGCGACGCGGCGAAAAATCAGACAAAGCCGAAGAGACGGGAGAAAATTACAGATGCGCCAGATGAAAAGGGGCGGATCAATAGGGGCGGTGTAGGACGGCCACTGCTCCTGTCCCGGGCCTTGTCTGTATACAGTCCTGTCCTCTATTACAGAACAGGATCTCCAATGCCTCAGACTCCTAATCAATACGGGAGTTAATTGAGCACAAGCTTATCAATATGTAACCCTTCCCTGGCCGCAGCGCATTACATCAGCCGGAGATAACAGAAAGATGGTCGGACACCTTCTATAGGACAAATGCTTTTCCTTCTGTACTCTGCTTGCACGTGTATGCTCGGTTCAGCTGAGCGTGCATGCGCTTTAAAGGGGAACTTCAGCGAAAAAAAAAAATTATTTCAAATAAACCGATGCAAAAAGTGCCAGATATTTGTAATTTACTTTTATTAAAAATATCTCCAGCCTTCCAGTACTTATCAGCTGCTGTATGTCCTGAAGGAAGTGGTGTATTCTCTCCAGTCTGACACAGTGCTCTCTGCTGCCACCGCTGTCCATGTCAGGAACTGTCCAGAGCAGCAGCAAATCCCCATAGAAAACCTCTCCTGCTCTGGACAGTTCCTGACATGGACAGAGGTGGCAGCAGAGAGCACTGTGTCAGACTGGAAAGAATACACCACTTCCTGCAGGACATTCAGCAGCTGATAAGTGCTGGAAGACTGGAGATTTTTTTAATACAAATAAATTACCTATCTAAAAGATTTTTTATTGTTTAGCAAACTGCCCCTTTAAATTAGTAGAGAAGAGTAAGCTGCTGCTGAGCCGCTCTCTGCCACCCACTTTCTCCAGACCCTCTGATCCCCCCCCCCACCAGACCCCCTTCTCCACAGATACTCATACCCTCTCTCTCCCACTATCTGCCATTTCATGAACAGGTCACAGAGCATGACCACAAAACTCAATGTCAATGAGTCTTCCTAAGACTAAAAGTTCCTTCAGTTCATGTGGCTTTCCAATTAAAACTTACTTGTCCCTTATCCACAGCATAGGAGAATAAGAGACATGAGGGTTTGACCTCTGTGCCCCCCACCCTCCCCTGTGAATCTCCTGTGGATGGGGATAATCAGTTATAATTGGAGAACTCCTTTAAGCTTTGGCTGTCCAGGTATCATGGGAAGTGTAGTTCTGCAGCTGCCGGAGGGCGGCCAGATCCCCAGCCCTGATCAGATTTCTATCAAAGGTTAATAATTATCAAAAAAAAAAAAAAAAATACAAAACAGTTCCCTGTAAGCTCTGTGAGTGTTACCTGTCTGCTAAACGTCGCGTAAATGAAGTGGTGTCAACAGCGGGAGCAAGAAGCATATATAGAGTATATATACACACAGCAGGAGAAAGAAGCATATATAGAGTATATATACACACACACACACAGCAGGAGCAAGAAGCATATGGATATAGATATAAAGATATATATATATATACACACACACACAAACAGCAGGAGCAAGAAGTATATATACACAGTATATATACACACAGCAGGAGCAAGAAGTATATATACACACAGCAGGAGCAAGAAGTATATATACACACACAGCAGGAGCAAGAAGTATATATACACAGTATATATACACACAGCAGGAGCAAAAAGTATATATACACAGTATATATATATATATATATATATATATATATACACACACACACAGCAGGAGCGCAAGAAGTATATATACACAGTATATATATATACACACACACAGCAGGAGCGCAAGAAGTATATATACACAGTATATATACACACAGCAGGAGCAAGAAGTATATATACACAGTATATATACACACAGCAGGAGCAAGAAGTATATATACACAGTATATATACACACAGCAGGAGCAAAAAGTATATATACACACACAGCAGGAGCAAGAAGTATATATATATATATATATATACACACACATACACACACAAGGAGTAAGAAATACATACATACAGTGGTGCCTTGGTTTACGAGCATAATGTGTTTCGGGTCCGCGCTTGTAATCCAAATACACTCTTAAACCAAAGCAAATTTTCCAATAAGAAATCATTGAAATGCAGACAATTGGTTCCACACCCCAAAAATAATGATTTTATATTCTGAACAACATGCAGTATAGCAATCAGCATGTGGTGTATAATGTATAGTAACTGTATAACCCTGATAACACAGCAGCTGGATATGTGATATATAAGTTACTGTACAGTATAGCAATCAGCATATAGTGTATAATATATAGTAACTGTATAACCCTGATAACACAGCAGCTGGATATGTGATATATAAGTTACTGTACAGTATAGCAGCATGTGGTGTATAATGTATAGTAACTGCATAACCCTGATAACACAGCAGCAGCTGTATATGTGATATATAAGTTACTGTACAGTATAGCAGCATGTGGTATATAATGTATAGTAACTGTATAACCCTGATAACACAGCAGCTGGATATGTGATATATAAGTTACTGTACAGTATAGCAGCATGTGGTGTATAATGTATAGTAACTGTATAACCCTGATAACACAGCAGCTGGATGTGTGATATATAAGTTACTGTACAGTATAGCAGCATGTGGTGTATAATGTATAGTAACTGTATAACCCTGATAACACAGCAGCAGCTGGATATGTGATATATAAGTTACTGTACAGTATAGCAGCATGTGGTGTATAATGTATAGTAACTGTATAACCCTGATAACACAGCAGCAGGTTGTAGATACAGGATGGAGCTGCAGATCCCCATAATGCAGGAGCGTAGTACAACAGGCTAGAATAGAGAAGCAGGGCTGCTGTCAGAGGGCTGTGTGGTCACATGACAGCAATGGGGAAGGGGGGGGTGTTTTTAGCATGGACCAATCAGGACTGCAGGGAGCATGAAGGAATGAGCAGGACATATGTAGGCACATACATGCAGCACTCTGTCCGGGGAGAGAGGGGTTACAGCTATGGAGAGATTACCCCCACGGTCCTGTCCCCTGATGTAAACCCCAGCCTGAAGTGGATCTGCTATGATTTGAAAGGTGATGGAGACTTCCTGGGTCAGAGTACAGGGCTGTAGATCCCGCTATGCAGGCGATGCCCCTCCCCCATTTCCATTCCCCCTCCCACCCAGTAAAGGAAGCTCTTACACCAAAGCAATGCTCTTACACCAAGTCACAATTTTTAAAAACTGTGAGCTCTTAGACCAAAATGCTCTTAAACCAAAGTACCACTGTGTGTGTGTATATATATATATATATATATATATATATATATATATATATATATATAGAGATAGATAGAAGCATCATTCTTAAAAGCAGAGATGAGAAATCAGTCTGGTATAGAGAGGAGCAGCGGACCGATCACTAGGACAGAGACAGATGGAGGATCCGGCCCACCTGCACTCCAAGACTACAACCCCCAGCATACCCTGACACCGCACATGCATTACAGGACTCTTTCCTAACCTGCAGCTCTTAAGGTTTTTGCAAAAACGGCATCTCCCAAAACCCCAACAGCTGCAGGGGATGCTGGGAGTTGTAGCTTAGCAAAAACTAGTGAGTCATAGGTCTGGAAACAAAGCATGACACCATCGGATTAGTCACTTGACTTGACATGTTGGGAGTTGTAGTAATCAACCTACCACAGAATCACAGAGAAGAGAGGCATAAAACCATACTCTAATACCTGAGGTGCAAAACTACAAGTCCCAGCAGGTCATTTTGCAGCAGCAGGAAGGTGACAGGTTGGGAGAACATTGCTTTATAATAGAGAGGAGTGGAGCCGGAGCCGCGCTCATCTCTGATGGGGACCGTCCACCCTCCAGCTGTTACACAACCACAACTCCCATCATGCGTGGTCAGCCAGTTCCGTAAGAGCCGGAACCACAACTCCCATCATGCGTGGTCAGCCAGTTCTATAAGAGCCGGGGCCACAACTCCCATCATGCCTGGTCAGCCAGTTCTGTAAGAGCCGGGACCACAACTCCCATCATGCCTGGTCAGCCAGTTCTGTAAGAGCCGGGACCACAACTCCCATCATGCCTGGCCAGCCAGTTCTGTAAGAGCCGGGACCACAACTCCCATCATGCCTGGTCAGCCAGTTCTGTAAGAGCCAGGACCACAACTCCCATCATGCCTGGTCAGCCAGTTCTGTAAGAGCCGGGGCCACAGGTTTCCCGTGCTGCCTGCTTTATACCATCAGGCCATATAGTCACTGTGCCACACCTGATTCCTCCTGTGGTGGCGCTGCAGAGCAAATTAACTGGTGGGTATGAGTTTCCCCAGAGACCACTGGGAGTCCCAACTTACAGACCCAACTTTTACCAGAATCCGGATTTGTGGAATCGCTCAGTTCTCCGTTGACTTTGCACTCAGGTAACACACAACTTTCATAGGACGTTGTAACACACAAACAGCCAGTAAAGCGCATAGTAAAATACACTGTAACATTTACAAAGTAAATATTTCCACTAGAGATTTTATGGCACTTGACAGGAGAATTTACACAGGCAAGTTATGAGTGGCAGAAGTCACACGGGCAGGTGGCAGGAGAAGTCACACGGGCAGGTGGCAGGAGAAGTCACATGGGCAGGTGGCGGGTGGCAGAAGTCACATGGGCAGGTGGCGGGTGACAGGAGAAGTCACACGGGCAGGTGGCGGGTGACAGGAGAAGTCACACAGGCAGGTGGCGGGTGACAGGAGAAGTCACACGGGCAGGTGGCAGGAGAAGTCACACGGGCAGGTGGCAGGAGAAGTCACACGGGCAGGTGGCAGGAGAAGTCACACGGGCATGTGGCAGGAGAAGCCACACGGGCAGGTGGCAGGAGAAGTCACACGGGCAGGTGGCAGGAGAAGTCACACGGGCAGGTGGCAGGAGAAGTCACACGGGCAGGTGGCAGGAGAAGTCACATGGGCGGGTGGCAGAAGTCACACGGGCAGGTGGCGGGTGACAGGAGAAGTCACACGGGCAGGTGGCAGGTGTCACACGGGCAGGTGGCGGGAGAAGTCACACGGGCAGGTGGCAGGAGAAGTCACATGGGCAGGTGGCGGGTGGCAGAAGTCACATGGGCAGGTGGCGGGTGACAGGAGAAGTCACACAGGCAGGTGGCGGGTGACAGGAGAAGTCACACGGGCAGGTGGCAGGAGAAGTCACACGGGCAGGTGGCAGGAGAAGTCACACGGGCAGGTGGCAGGAGAAGTCACACGGGCAGGTGGCAGGAGAAGTCACACGGGCAGGTGGCAGGAGAAGCCACACGGGCAGGTGGCAGGAGAAGCCACACGGGCAGGTGGCAGGAGAAGCCACACGGGCAGGTGGCAGGAGAAGCCACACGGGCAGGTGGCAGGAGAAGTCACACGGGCAGGTGGCAGGAGAAGTCACACGGGCAGGTGGCAGGAGAAGTCACATGGGCAGGTGGCGGGTGGCAGAAGTCACATGGGCAGGTGGCGGGTGACAGGAGAAGTCACACGGGCAGGTGGCGGGTGACAGGAGAAGTCACACGGGCAGGTGGCGGGTGACAGGAGAAGTCACACGGGCAGGTGGCGGGTGACAGGAGAAGTCACACAGGCAGGTGGCAGGTGGCAGAAGTCACACGGGCACGTGGCGGGTGGCAGAAGTCACACGGGCAGGTGGCAGGAGAAGTCACACGGGCAGGTGGCAGGAGAAGTCACATGGGCAGGTGGCGGGTGACATGAGAAGTCACACGGGCAGGTGGCGGGTGACAGGAGAAGTCACACGGGCAGGTGGCGGGTGACAGGAGAAGTCACACAGGCAGGTGGCAGGTGGCAGAAGTCACACGGGCACGTGGCGGGTGGCAGAAGTCACACGGGCAGGTGGCAGGAGAAGTCACACGGGCAGGTGGCAGGAGAAGTCACATGGGCAGGTGGCGGGTGACATGAGAAGTCACACGGGCAGGTGGCGGGTGACAGGAGAAGTCACACAGGCAGGTGGCGGGTGACAGGAGAAGTCACACAGGCAGGTGGCGGGTGACAGGAGAAGTCACACAGGCAGGTGGCGGGTGACAGGAGAAGTCACACAGGCAGGTGGCGGGTGACAGGAGAAGTCACACGGCAGGTGGCAGGAGAAGTCACATGGGCAGGTGGCGGGTGGCAGAAGTCACATGGGCAGGTGGCGGGTGACAGGAGAAGTCACACGGGCAGGTG